>NW_020190851.1:63936-424391 GCF_002263795.3 Bos taurus | reverse complement strand
GCGAATGTCTATGCACCTGATCATGGCCGATATGCCTGGGGGGGGGGGGGTGGGATCCGGACCTGTTCATGCACTGATTCACTGGCACTGATCCTTGCACTGATCACGAGGCTGTCCATACACTGATCCGTGACTGTGCATGCAATGATCACTTGGTGATCATGTACTGATCACGTGGCTGATCATGCCACTGATAAACTGGCTATCTCCACTGATCCGTGAGTTGATCAGCAATTCTGTGCTATGTTCATGCACTGATCACGTGTTTAGCATGCTTTTTACACTAACCTGTTGCTGATTCATGCAAATGGTCGGTGGCTATACTGCCACTGATTTACCTGGCTGAGTCATGCCATGATCACATGGTGCACTAATACACTGACCACTTGACTGGCATGCCCAATGATCAATGTGGATGATTAATACACTGATCACGTGACTGATCATGCCCTGATCATGTGCTCTGATCATGCACTGATAAAGTGGATTGATATGCCCCTGATGTCACTGGCACTGAGCTGCACTAGTCCGTGGCTATTCATGCCACTGATCACGCTGGCTGATCATACACTGATAGTGCTACTGATCATGCCACTGATCACTGCCTGATCTATGCACTTTGACTAACCTTCGCTGCCCAGTGATCCGTATCTGATTGTCTGATCTGGACCTAATCAAGAACTGTCACGTGGCCCTATAAGCCTGATCATGGCTGACGCCCGCATAGCACTGATATGTGGATGATCATACTGATTGACGTTACTGTGATCAAGGCACTGATCACGTGCATGTCGATTCACTGATCACGTGGCTTTTATGCACTGATCACGGGACTGACTGCAGTGCTTCTGGACGTAATGTAGACAATGATACGTGGCTATCATGCACTATCACGACATGGCTGATCAAACAATGACGGCCCTATCTGCACTGATCCCGTGGCCCTGATCATGCACTTATCACGTGCAGATCATGCACTCATCACGTGCTGATATACAATGATACAGTGCTGATCATGCACTGATCACATGCTATGATCGTACAACTGATCACGTGCTGATCCAAGTATTCATACACTGGAACCTCGCAAGGACTGTGCATTCCCACTGATCTCACTTCGACTGACTTGATGCACCAGAATCCACCTGGTCTGACTCATGACTGACTGGTTAACCTTGGCTATCCTAGTACATCAAGCTGATCACGTGATTCTGACTCTGTGACTCTTCACGGGGGCTATCATGCACTGATCACGGGACTGTGCATATGCAACTGATCACGTGGCTGATCATGTACTCTTCAGTGCCTGTTCATTGCCTTGAGTTCAGTGGTCATCACGGGCTGATCATGCACTGATCACCTCGCTTGACCATACACTGATCACATGATGGATCCAAGCCTGATCACGTGCTGATCATTTGCATGATTCACGTGGCTGATCATACACTGATCACGAAGGTCTGTCACAACACTGATTCACGGTAACTTGTGCATGCACTGATCACTGGCTGATCATGCACTGTCATGGACTGAGCATGCACTGATACTACTTATCATGCATTGATCACTTGGCTATCATGCACTGATCACGGTGGCAGATCATACACTGATCAGGTGCGATCATATGGGTCAAAGTGGCTTATCATTTGCACTGATTACGCGGCTGATCATACAGAGATTATCGTGGCTATCATGCAGTGATCACGTGGCTGATCATTGCACTTGATCACGGACTGATCATGCACCGATCGACGTGGCTTATCATGCCAACTATCACCCCCTCCCCCCCATTTGCTAATCTACATTGACATCACCTAAAATAATCTCTCACTTATTACTTGCATCTTGCAGGCTGACCGGGCTTGATAGGCAACTGTAACCTTATGCGCATATCATGAACTGATCCATGACGGCCGAAACTGATCCACTGGTGGATATCTACACTGGACACGTGACATTATGCATGGTATCACGGTGACTGATTCACTGCATGGTTGGTGGCTCATGTCAATTGATCACGTGGTTATCATACAACTGTTCACCTGAATGCTCGATACATGCACTGATTCATTTGGCTATCATCGCACACTGATCATTTGGCTATTCGCTTGCGACTGATCAATCTGCTATCATCACTGATCACGTGGTGCCCCTGATCATAGCCTGATCTAGATCTGTTGGCTGTTCGATGCACTGTCAACAGGCCTATTCTCATGCACTGATCACCTGATGATCAACACTGATGAGTGGTATTCATGCACTGATACGTGACTTTTCATGCACTGATCAGTGTTATCATGCAACTTTTCACGTGGTCTATCATGCACTGATCACTTGGCTTCATGCAACTGATCCAACGTGGCTGATCATGCCAGTGATTGTTGGCTCTATGCACTAATCACTGCCTATTCATGCACTAGCCGTGGATGATCATACACTGATCACGAGGCTTGATCATACACTTGGATAACGTGAAACTATCACTTCAGCTAATAACTGACTCAATGGCATATCCTGCATGCACTGAATTCTAACGTGGCTAGCATTTGAACTTTTTGATTTTGCTGGACTGATCATGCGTGATCTTTGGCTATCATGCACTTACACGTGGTTATCACTGCACTGATCACCTAGCTATCTCATATGCCACTGCTGAATCTACCACGTTGGCTATGCATCCACTGTCCTAGCGATCTGGCGTACATGCAGTATCTGTTGCTTCTCATGCTAGCCTGAATCACTGCCTACTCATGCACTACGAGCACTCACTTTGGTGTCATACACTGATCACGAGGCTGATCATACACTCTGATCATTTAATGGCTAATCATGGCATAATCAAGTGGTAGCATAGCACTGATTCACGTGAATGATCATGCAGGGACATATGATTCCACGCTATCATGGTGCCACTGATCCGAGATTGGGCAAGCATGATCCACGAGGATATCATACAGATTCACGTTCAGATCTGCATGAAGACGTGATTATTCATGCCAGCTGATCATTGGTATCATGCACTGATCACGTTCCTATCATGCCCTGAACACGGATGCACAATGAACTGATCAGTACATGTAGGCAATGATCACGTGGGAATCATGCACTCTGATTGACCTAGGCTGCACTGAATCACGTAGTATCATGCATTGATCATGCTAGATCATTGCAACTGAACACGGTGTGCGATGGGTCATACAACTGATCACGTGACTGCACATTCGCACTAAATACAACGATAACTGATGTCGGATCGTGAGATCATCACAGTGTCACGTGGCTGACCATCTGTCACTGATGGATCCTCGTGTCTGAATCATGCACTGATCTCGTAGCTATCATCACTGAGTCACAGTGTACTGTGCATTTGCACTAGATCACGTGCTGATCATGCACAGATCATACTTGTGGTCCTTTTCATGCAATGACTAGGCGCGTGGGCTATCCATACATGATCACGTGGACTGATCATGCACTCTTCACTGGCTGACTCGTGCACTGATCACGTGGCCTGAATGATTCCATGCAAGCTGATCAACGAACTAATCATAACACTGCATCACGTGACTGTGCCTCACCTGATCATGGGCTGATCATGCATTAATCACGGGGAGATCATGCACTGATCAGTGGCTGATCATACATGCTCACATGACTGATAATTGCACTAAACACTTGTGATCATTGCACTGATCACACGTGGCTGTCAGTTAGCCAATGATCACGTGGGCTGTTAGCCTGATCACTGGCTATACATACACTGATCACGGACTGTTGCAGGCCACTGATCACCTGGTGTCATGCACTGATCTCGTGGCTGATCATACACGGATCATGTGGCTGATTCATACACTAATACGTGGTGATCATGGCACTATCACGTGGCTGATCATAAAAACTGATCACATGACTTATCATGGCACTGATCAGTGTCTGATCATCACGGATCACGTACATGAGCATTGCACTATCATTGGCTGAATCATACACTGATCACGTGACCTACGGCATGCCACTGATTCACTTGCTGATCATGACTGATCACGAGGCTGATCATGCACTGATACGGACATCACACACTATCACGTGACTGATCATGCACTTGAACACGTGGCTAATCATGCACTGATCAAGAGCTGATCATACACTGATCACGTGACTTGTGCATGCACTGATCACGAAGCTGATATACACTGCATCACGTGACTATCATGCACTGATCAGTGGCTGATCATGCAGTGATTCATAGACTTGAAATTTTATTATGCACTGATCGCTTAGCTATAATGCACTGATCACAAGAATGCAATGCCATGATCATGTGATGATCATGCAACTGATCACGTGGCTATCATGGCACTGATCACGTGGTTAATCATGCATGATCCGTGACTGATATTGCATGATCCGTAGCTATTCATGCATGATCACAGTGACTGCGCATGCCTGATCCGTTGACTATCATGCACTATCACGTTGGCTTGTCAGATGTCATGTGGCTGAATAATACATTGATCACTAAATAATCATGCACTATAAGGGGCGACCTTGCACTTGATCACGTGGCTGATTCAGGCACTGATAAACTTAGTATCTCATGCACTGATCCAGACTGTGCAAGAACTGACTCGAATACGTGCGCATATGCTCATACAATGGACACTGGTTGACAGATACATGCTCACTGATCACTTGACTGATCCATGCACTGATCTGGTGTTGCTATCATTGCATTGATCCCGTTGTTGATGCAAAGCGAATGATCAACGTGGATGTATCATGCACTCATCACATGGCCGATAACGCAATCTGCGATCACTTGAGCTATCATGCACTGATCACGTACGCATATCATGCACTGATCCGTGGATGATTCATACATTGATCACCGAGGCTCTGATTATTACAACTGATCACTGGTTGGACTGATCATGCACTGATTCAACAGTGGCTAGCATGCATGATCCACGTGGCTAGCATGTAGCTAGATCACGTGAGCTGATGTGACCTAATGCTGAAGTTGATCAACGTTGCACTTTGTGATGATGGAACTGATTCGTAGCTTATCATCATGATCCACATGACTGCCCATGCCATTGATCACGTTTGACTTTGATCATGCACGGATCAGGTTGGCTATCCAGCATGATCAGTGGCTGATCATTACACTGATCATTGTGGCTGATCATGCACTCATCACGTTGCGTTATCCTCATCATCACGTGCTGATCATGCACTTGATCATGTGCTGATGATGGCACTAATCACGTGGGGCTAATCATACATTTGACTAACATAAACTTAATCATGCAACTGACTCCCTGCATCTTGCACTGATCACGTGACTGATGCATGCACTACTTGGCTAACCCATGCATTGATCCCGTGTTGATCGTACACTGATCACGTGACTGATTCATGCACTAGTCACGTGGCTGATCATACATTCAACACGTGAACCTGATTGATCTATGCCACTGTAGTTCAACCCTGGCTATCCCTGGCATTGATAACGCAGCTGTCAACTCGTGTGCGGCTATCACGTGATTGCTTGCATGCCTGTAAGCACGTGAACTGATCATGCACTGATCACCTGGCATGCTGCACTGATCAAGTGGACTGATATACTCTGCTCCGAAAGCTGCTGAATCATTTCGCACTGATCACGGTGGCTGGTATCAGAAATTGATCACGTGACTGAGCACTACTCAAAGTGATTAAGTTGTTGCATGCTGATATTGCATGATCAATGCTAATTTTGATTCATGCCAGTATGTGAATCATTGGGTTAGTCATGCATAGATCAACCTGACTCCCATGCACTGATCATGTAATGTAGGCATATGATCACATGGCTATTTCATGCAGTGATTCCACCGTGGCTGATCATTGCACTGATCACGTGATGCACGTGCATGATGATGACGCTGGCTTTCGGATCATACAGTGATTACGCTGACGATTCATGATCACTGATCATCATGCTGGGTGCTGATCATGCACTTCCTCAGCGTTCTGATCATTGAAGACTGGTCAGGTGCTATCATGACTTGATTATTGGGATCACTGATTCATTCACGTACATGCAATAATGCACTAATCACCTGTTCACGTCGTTATCAAACCACTGATCACCTTGGATAATCTCAATTGCACTGTCGACGTGCGATCTGATCATCACCCTTTGGATAAATCATGCGGTGGGCTGGATCATGACTGATCTCACGAAGCTGATCATATCAACTGATCCACAGACTGCTGCACTACATCATTTTTGTGATGATACAGGCACTGATCTTCACAAGGCGGCTTGATTATGCACTGACTCACGTGTAGCTGATTAATCATAAACAATCTGTTCACGTGAGATTATAGCTAGCACTGATCACGTGCTGCGCTCTGATCATTCAACTTGATTACGTGGCTGAGCACTGCTCACGATCACGGACCAGCTGTCATACATGATCACACAGACTCTTCTTGCTCTGCACTGAAAACAACGTGGTGGGATTGTATCAGGCACTGATCACTTAGCATATTATGCACTGATAAGATGGTGTCATGCATTCAATCACGTGGCTGATCATGCACTGATACCTGATGGCGGCCCTGGATTATACACTGGTTCATTGCCTATACATGCACTAAATATAGTTGCGAGATAATGCACAATTGATGCAAATGTGCTCGATAACTTATAGCACTGATTCAACGTGGTATACTGATCATATAATTAGCTGCTACAATCACCGTGGCTGATCAGGTGAGGCACTGAGGATAATCATCAGTACTGTTTGACCAGTCTGAGTATACTTCATGCTAGCTGATCACTGTTGAACTGATCATTGCATGCACTGATCACGTTGGGATTATCATTGCCTCACTGCTCATGTGACTGAGCATGCAACTGGATCGATGCTTAGCTTCATGGCACTTGATCACTTGGCTATCTATGTCACCTGATACACGTGGCTGATCATACACTGATCACGTGACTGCATATGCACTTCACTGGTGATCCATACAGTGAGCTCCAAAAGTGGCTGATCATCGTCCCTGATTACTTGGCTGGTCTTAATGGACACATAATCTCGCTAAGTATCATTGCAGTCGCTGATGACTTATGGGTATATCATCGCACTAGATGCCCACCCAGGCTGATCATGCTGGTGATCTCACCCTGAACTGAACATTGCACAGTCGGGCATCATGCACTGATCACGGGCGCATCTACACTGATCACGTGACTGATCATGCACTCTTCGACTGGTGACCTGATCATGGCAACTGATCACGTGGCTCATGATATCCATAATTCAGCCACATAGCTGCATCATATACACTTGCATCACCGATTGACGTGTGCCATTTGCAACTGATTATCCGTGGACTTGCTAATCATAATGCAACTGATGACCGTGGTATGAGCTCATGCATTGATCACGTGCCTGATCATACACTGATCACGTGGCGTATCATGCACTAATCACGTTTTGTGGATCAGGTCAAGTGTACTCACGAATGAGGCTGAAAAGTACGTGTACTTCAGCGTGAGTCAAGGACTACACTCGTAACTCATGCGTGACGATTGAAATGCTCACGTGGCTGATCATTAGCTCAACTCGATCATGAAGTCCTTGATCAGTACCACTGGATCCGTGATACATGTCTACATGTATACGCCCTGGTACATGTTGATGTTCGATCAGATATTGCCCTGATCATGGTGAGTTGGCCTGATCATACACTGATCACGTGGCTCGTTGACTGCACTAATCACGTGCTCTCTATGCATGCTATCTGCCTCATTGGTGGACGTTGTCATGGCACTGATCACGTGGCTAAATTCTGCACTGATCACGTGTCTCAATGCTACCAATATGATCTATCACCGTGGTGATAACATGCAACTATATGCATCAGTTGCTGCATTTAACACAATGCTACTAGATCAGTTGCTATCATGCACTATCACTGTTGCCACTGAACATACACTGATCATGGGCGATGAACTAGCGGCATCACTGATCACGTGATTGATAATGCAACTGATCAGTGGCTACTCATTGCTCATAGAAAGATCACGTGTCTAGCATGCACGAACACGTGGTTGATTATTTACATGATCATGACTGATCAGGACTGATCCGTGTGAATCATCACTGATCACGTTCTGATCATGCACTGATCACAAAGCTGATATCCCCCCCTCCTAATCCATGCGAACCAAGGGACTGTGCACTTGCAAAATCCTAGATTACTTGTGCCTGATCATGCACAGACTTGCACCCTGGCTGATCATCGCACTGTAACCTGGCTAATATTAGCATGACACGTGACTGATTGTGCACTCTTCACTGGCCTGATATCACTGATCAGTTCTGAACTCTGATGTTGCAATGCACTTGATCACGTGGAGCTGCATCATAGCTGTACATCCTTCAGGTGCGTTTCATGCACCTGAATCCCACTGGTTGGGTTGATCAGCACATGATTCACTCGCTGACCATTACACTTATTCACGATCAATGACTCAAGATTTCAAGGCTCTGGATCAATCGTGCACGTGGATCATTCTCGTCCGGAAGTTGAGCTATCATACACTGCTCACGAAGCTCATCACACATGTCACAGAAACTGTGATGCATGATCATCCAGTGGCTGCTGAATCATTCGCACTGATTCGATTAGTGCTTGAGCATGCACTGATCACGTACTATTCTGCATTGACTAGTTAGCACCTTGGACTCTCAAGCACTGATCACGTGGCACTCAGATACACTTGTATCCAGACGTGTGGTGAGCCGATCTGTTACTTGGTCAAGTGGCTATCGGCACTGATTCACGCGAACTGATCTCAGTACAATACATTACGTGGTCTCCTAATGCAGTGATCACTGGCTGATTCATGCACTGATCACGTGATGATCATGCCACCTATCACGTCTGGCGTATATCCAATAGCCGAATAATATGTGGAGCTATTTGATCTTACATTTTATCACCATCCACTGTCTACGACTGAATCATGCACTGATCACCTGGCGTGGATCTTGCATGATCCCGTGGCATGCACCTGTTCAGGGTGCCACTAGATAACTATAGCTATCATAAACTGATCACATGACCTTGGCGCGAGACAACTGAATTCATCGCAAAGTGATGGAATACAACACTCTGGCAGACTGTGTGACAGAGATCATGCACTGATCACGTACTGATCATGCACTGATCTGGTGGCTAGTCATGCATTGATCACGGGTTGATCATACACTTTACCTGACTGATCATGCACTGATCACGTGGCTATTTCATGCATGATCACGTGGCTATCATGCACTGAATCACTTGGCTATATGCACTGATCACGTGGCTGATTCATTGCAGTGATCTTTGGCTATCATGCAGCTTTCACAGGCCTATCATGCAACTGATCACCTGGATGATCATACATGATGAAGTGGCTATCATGCCACTGATCACGTGACTTTTCATGCATTGATCACGTGGTTATCATGCACTTTTCACGTGTCGTATCATGCACTATCACTGGCTATCATGCACCTGATCACGTGGCTGATCATGCAGTGATCTGTTGCTGCTTCTCATGCAACTAGATCACGTTTGATGCCCTAATATGACTTAGCACGTGGATTGATCATACACTGCTTGCACCAAGAGTCGCTCGATCAGTACACTGATACGTGGAACTGATCATGCACTAATCAAGTGGGCTATCATCACTGATACGTGGGCTAGCATGAACTGATCACGCTGGTATCATGCAGTGATCTGTTGCTATCACTACTGATCACGTGTTATATGCACTGATCACCTGGCTATCATGCACTGATCACTTGGCTAGCATGCACTGACACGTGGCTGATCATGCAGTGATCTGTTGGTTCTCATCACTGATCACTGCCTATCATGCACTGGCACTTGGATATCATACACTGATCACGAGGCTGATCATACACTGATAACGTGACTGATCATGCAGTAATCAAGTGGCTAGCATGCACTGATCACGTGAATGATCATGCAGTGGATCACGTCGCTATCATGCATGATCTCGAGATTGGCATGCGACTGATCACAGAGGGATGATCATTACAAGTGATCACGTTCAGATCATCACTGAAGACGTGATGATCATGCACTGCATCATTTTGGCATATCATGCATACTGAATCACGTTCTGCTATCATGCCCTGAACACCTGGGTACCTGATGCACGATGAACTGATTCACGTCATGTAGGGCACAATTGTTCAACGTTTGCGCCAGAAATCAGCACAATCATTCCGATTGTGGCTGACGCATGCACTGATTCACGAAGCTACATGCATTGATTTCACTTGGCTATCATGCACTGAAAACATGGCTGGTCATTACACTTGATCACTTGACTGCACATGCACTGTCACGTGGCTGATCATAACAGTGACACGTTGGCTGACCATGCAACTGATTTCTGTCTGATCATGCACTGATCTCGTAGTTATCATGCACTGATCACGTGGACTGTGCATGCACTGATCACGTGGCTGATCAATTACC
This sequence comes from Bos taurus, assembly GCF_002263795.3. Classification (NCBI taxonomy): domain Eukaryota; kingdom Metazoa; phylum Chordata; class Mammalia; order Artiodactyla; family Bovidae; genus Bos; species Bos taurus. The sequence continues at coordinate 413,828 of NW_020190851.1, read as the reverse complement.
ACAGATCACTGGCTCAGCAATTGATAGCTGGCATTCATACACTGATCACGTGTTGAAGCTGCTGATACATTCGCGACTCATTACTCACTGGGCCTGATCGTGCATCACTGCTCACGTGGAATGGCTGATCATGCCTGATGATACTCGAAGCTATCGATTACACTGTATCACCGAATGACTGTGCCTTGCACTGAATCCATGTGTGCCGCTGATACCATGCATTAATCACGTGGGAATCATTGCACTGATCAAGTGCTCTGATCAGTACACTGCTCACATGACTATAAATCGCATAAAACCACCGTTGGGGAATCTTACGATGGATGTGATACACGTGGGTCGTGCATTGACAATGATCACTGTCAGCTTGTTAATCTTTGCACTGATCACAGAATGTCCTGATCCATACACTGATTCAACCCGGGACTGTTGCAGGCACTGATAACCTGATGTGCTGCTGCATCACTGATCTCGTGGCTTGATCATACACTGATCCAGTGGCTGATCATACACAATCACGTGGCTGATCATGCACTGATACGTGCGTGATTAATGCCCCACTAGAATCTGAATCGCGATTAGAAGACTGATCACATGACTTTATCATGCACTGATCAGGTGTCTGAAATCATGCACTGATCACGTACATTGATCACTGTCAGCTGATCATCATTCGTGCCACTGATCATACACTGATCACGTGACTACGCCATGCACTTGACCATCTTGGAGATCACTCGGATGCATGCACTGATTCACGAGGGTGATCATGCACGTGATAACTGGACTATCACACACTGATTCAGTGATGACTGACTCATAGCACTGAACATCTAATCAAGGCACTGCGATCAAGAAGCTGTTATCATACATGATCACGTGACTGTGCATGCAACCTTAGATCACTCACAGATGCTATATACTTTGTGATCACGGTGAACTATCTCATTGCACTGATGCACCCGTGGTGATCATGCAGTGAATTCATACTGTGCTAGATTATTAACTGTGATCGGGCTTCAGCTATAAATGCGAACTCGATCAAAATATCGCACATCCACTGATGATCTTATCGTGACTATATAGCACTGATCACGTGGCTCATCATGCACTGTCACCGTGGTTAATCACTGCATGATCAACTGGTGACTGATTATGCACTGACTGTACGCTGTCAGCTAATTCATTGCACTTGAGTCCCACACCGAACTGCGCATGCCCTCCTGAATTCACTTCGGTGACTGAATCATGCATCTGATCACGGTTGGCTGTGCTATGCACCTGATCATGTGGCTAATAATACATTGATACCTAAAAATCATGACTGATAACGGGCGGCGACCTTGCCACTTGATCACGTGGGCTGATCCATGGCAGTTGATAACTTAGCTATCATGCAACTTCATCACATGCATGACTGTGGTGCACATGATACTTCAGAACCAAGCTGGTGGTTTATCCATGTTTACTACCATGGACACTGACAGATCATAGCACTGGACACTTGACTGACTGATCTCACTCACTGATCTGGTGGCTATCATGCATTGGATCCCGTTGTTGATCTACAATGATCACGTGGACCTGATCATATGCACTGATCACAGGCCGCTATAACGCATGATCACTTGGTATTCATGCACTGTAGTCACGTGCACTATCATGCACTGATCACGATGGTATGTCATAACATTGATCACGAGGCTGATCTATTACACTGAAATCACGTGACCTGAATCAACATCACTGATCCATAGTGAGCTAGCATGGCCAACTATCGATCACGTTGTTGCTCGCATGCATGAATCACCGTGAATGATGATCACATAGCACGTTGAATGCATCTTGACTGATCTATGAACTGATTTCGTAGCTTATGCATGCACTGGAATCATCATCAATTGACCGCCAACATTGCCATGATCACGTGACTGATCATTGCACGGATAGGTGGCTATCATGGCATACTGATCACTGGCTGATAATATACAGTGATTGTGTGGCTGATATGCTACTCATCACGTGGCGTATCCTTCACTCATCACGTGGCTGATCATTGCATCTGACATCATCGCATGTCGGCTGATGATTGCACTAATCACTGTGGCTGATCATACAAAATTTCATACGTGAAACATAACTAATCATGCACTGCCCTGACAATCTTGCCCACTGATCACGTTGGATTTTGATCATGCACTGATCTGGTGGCTGACCATGCATTATCCCGTGGTTGATCGTACAGTGATCACGTGACTGATCATGCTCATAGTCCACGTGCTGATCATACATTTCAACACGTGACTGATCAATGCACTGATACACCTGGCTATCCTGACTATAACGTAGCTGATCATGCACTGATCACGTGATTGCATAGTCATCTGCACTAGAAGACGGACTGATGCCTAGCAACTGCTCATCGTGGCTATACATGATCTGAATATCCAATTGGCTTGATCTACTCGTATGCTCGGCCACAAATAATGATCCAATGCTGGCACTGAATCAGCGAGGCTGATCAGCTAAAGCTATGCACATCACGTGAGTGGCTGACATACAGTGATAAGTGTTCTGAATATTGCTGATCATGTTAATTGATCATGCGGTGGATCACTTGCGCTTAGTCAATGTCACTGATCACCTGCCGACTCCCATGCTCACTGACAATGTTTACAACTCTAGGCAATGATCATTAGTGAGCTATCATGCAGTGATCACGTGGCTGATCATGCACTGATCACGTGACTGCACGTTGCACTGATGAGTGGCGGATCATACAGTGATCCGTGACTGATCATGCACTATCATTGGCTGATCATGCACTAAATCACGTTGCTGATCATGGACTGGTAGGTGGCATATGCACTGATTATGGGGCTGATTCATTCACTGATCACATGGCAATAATCACTGATCACCTGTTCTTTAATTCAAAACACTGATCACTTGAGCTGATTCATGCACTGATCACGTGCCTGATTCATGCACTTGGATCACGTGGCTGATCATTGACTGATCCACGAAGCTGATCATACACTGTCACGAGACTGCATGCACTGATCATTTGGATGATCATGCACTGATCAAAGGGGCTGATTATGCACTGATCACGTGGCTGATCATACAATGTTCACGTGATATAATGCACTGATCACGTGCCTGATCATGCCCACTGATTACGTGCCGAGCATGCCACTGAATTCACGAAGCTGATTCATTACACTGATCACGCGACTGTGATGCACTTGAAAACGTGGGGTGATCATGCATTCCATCACGTGGCTGATCATGCACTGATCACATGGCTGATAATAACTGTTCATGTGCATCTGATCATCACAAATATGTTGCGGATAATGCACCATTGATCGTGTGGCTGATCATTACATGATCACTTTTGGCTTGATATATTCTGATCACGTGCTGATTCAGGCACTGAATAATCATGTACTGTTCACGTTGGCTATCATGCACTGAATCACGTGACTGATCATGCACTGATCACGTGGATATCATGCACTTTGCTCATGTGGACTGAGCATGCATGATCACTTAAGCTATATGCATGATCACTGGCTATCATGCACTGAACACGTGGTGATCATACACTGATCACGTGATGGCATATGCACTGGATTCAGCGTGGCTATTCATACGTGATCAAGTGGCTGATCAGCACTGATTACTTGGCTGATAATTGCACAGATCTCCCGTATAAAAAGGGTTAATTTCATGCACTGATCACATGGCATATCATGGGCACTGACCCATGGCTTGATCATTTGCAGTGATCACCTGACTGATCATGCACCAGTCGTGGCTATCATGCACTGATCACGTGGCTGATCATACTGATCCACGTTGGATGATGCATGACTCTTCACGTGCCTGATCAGGCACTGATCACCGTGGCTGATTATGCATGATCACGAAGCTATCATACACTTGATCACGTACTGTGCATTTCGCACTGATCACGTGCTTATGATGCACTGATTCACGTGGCTGATCATGCATTGATCACGTGCCTGATCATACACTGATCACGTGGCTGATTTCATGCACTAATCACGTTGTGGATCATCAGTTGATCACCGTGGCTGAAAATACAGTGATCACGTGCTATCATGGACTGATCCACTGGTGACATGAACTGCTTACTGGCTGATCATGCACTGATCATGAAGCTGATCATACAACTGTCACGTGACTGTCCATGATGGTCATGTTGCTGATATTTTCCTGAATTCATGGGGCTGGATCATACCTGATCACGTGGTGATAATGCACTAATCACGTTGCTTATTCATGCTCTGCTCAGGTGCTTATCATTGCACTGATCCGTGCAATCATGCACTGTCACGGTCTCATCGTACATCTATCACGTGGCTGATCATGCACAATCACGTTGCTTAACATGGCACTGAGATCAGTTTGCTATCATGCACTGATCACGTGGCTGAACATACCAACTTGATCATGGGGGACTGCGATGCACTGATCACGTTTGATTGATATGCAACTGATCACGTGGCTATCATGCAATGATCACTGTCTAGCATGCACTGAACACGTGGCTGATCATACACTGATCATGTGACTGATCATGACTGATCACGTGCCTGATCATGCACTGATCACGTGTCTGATCATGCACTGATCACAAGCTGATCATACACTGACCAAGGACTGTGCATGCACTGATCACTCGCTGATCATGCACAGATCACCTGGCTGATCATGCACTCGTAACCTGGCTATCATACACTGATCACGTGACTGATCGTGCACTCTTCACTGGCCTGATCATGCACTGATCACGTGACTGTGCATGCACTGATCACGTGGCTGATCATGTACTCTTCAGGTGCCTGTTCATGCACTGATCACGTGGCTGATCATGCACTGATCACCTCGCTTATCATACACTGATCACATGACTGATCAAGCACTGATCACGTGCCTGATTATGCACTGATCACGTGGCTGATCATACACTGATCACGAAGCTGTCACCACACTGATCACGTAACTGTGCATGCACTGATCACGTGGCTGATCATGCACTGATCATGTGACTGAGCATGCACTGATCACTTACTATCATGCATTGATCACTTGGCTATCATGCACTGATCACGTGGCAGATCATACACTGATCAGGTGGCTGATCATGTACTGGTCAAGTGGCTATCATGCACTGATTACGCGGCTGATCATACAGAGATTACGTGGCATCATGCAGTGATACGTGGCTGATCATGCACTATCACGTGACTGATCATGCACCGATCACGTGGCTATCATGCACTATCATGTGGCTAATCTTACATTGATCACCTAAATAATCATGCACTGACACCTGGCGATCTTGCACTGATCCCGTGGCTGATCAGCACTGATAACTTAGCTATCATGAACTGATCACATGACTGGGCCAGAACTGATCACGTGGATATCATACACTGGACACGTGACAGATCATGCACTGATCACGTGACTGATCATGCACTGATCTGGTGGCTTATCATGCATTGATCACGTGAGTTGATCATACACTGTTCACCTGACTGATCATGCACTGATCACGTGGCTATCATGCACTGATCACGTGGCTATCATGCACTGATCACTTGGCTATCATGCACTGATCACGTGGCTGATCATGCAGTGATCTGTTGGCTATCATGCACTGTTCACAGGCCTATCTAGCACTGATCACCTGGATGATCATACACTGATGAAGTGGCTATCCATGCACTGATCACGTGACTTTTCATGCACTGATCACGTGGTTATCATGCACTTTTCACGTGTCTATCATGCACTGATACTTGGCTATCATGCACTGATCACGTGGCTGATCATGCAGTGATCTGTTGCTCTCATGCCACTAATCACGTGCCTATCATGCACTTAGCACGTGGATGATCATACACTGATCACGAGGCTGATCATACACTGATAACGTGACTGATCATGCAGTAATCAAGTGGCTATCAGGCACTGATTACGTGGCTAGCATGAACTGATCACCTGGCTGATCATGCAGTGATCTGTTGGCTATCATGCACTGATCACTGTTATCATGCACTGATCACCTGGCTATCATGCACTGATCACTTGGCTAGCATGCACTGATCACGGCTGATCATGCAGTGATCTGTTGTTCTCATGCACTGATCACTGCCTATCATGCACTGAGCACTTGGGATCATACACTGATCACGAGGCTGATCATACACTGATAACGTGACTGATCATGCAGTAATCAAGTGGCTATCATGCACTGATTACGTGGCTAGCATGCACTGATCACGTGAATGATCATGCAGTGATCACGTCGCTATCATGCACTGATCTCGAGATTGGGCATGCACTGATCACGAGGATGATCATACAGTGATCACGTTCAGATCATGCACTGAAGACGTGATTGATCATGCACTGATCATTTGCTATCATGCACTGATCACGTTCCTATCATGCCCTGAACACGGGATGCACATGAACTGATCACGTACATGTAGGCAATATCACGTGGAATCATGCACTCCTCATGTGACTGAGCATGCACTGATCACGTAGCTATCATGCATTGATCACTTGGCTATCATGCACTGAACACGTGGCTGGTCATACACTGATCACGTGACTGCACATGCACTGATCACGTGGCTGATCATACACTGATCACGTGGCTGACCATGCACTGATGTCGTGTCTGATCATGCACTGATCTCGTAGCTATCATGCACTGATCACGTGACTGTGCATGCACTGATCACGTGGCTGATCATGCACAGATCACGTGGCTTTCATGCAATGATAAGCCTGGCTATCATACACTGATCACGTGACTGATCATGCACTCTTCACTGGCCTGATCGTGCACTGATACGTGGCTGATCATGCAATGATCACGAAGCTAATCATACACTGATCACGTGACTGTGCCTGCACTGATCATGTGGCTGATCATGCATTAATCACGTGGGAGATCATGCACTGATCAAGTGGCTGATCATACACTGCTCACATGACTGATAATGCACTAAACACGTTGTGGATCATGCACTGATCCACGTGGCTGATCATACAATGATCACGTGGCTGTTCATGCACTGATCACGTGGCTGATCATACACTGATCACGGACTGTGCAGGCACTGATCACCTGGCTGCTCATTGCACTGATCTCGTGGCTGATCATACACTGATCATGTGGCTGATCATACACTAATACGTGGCTGATCATGCACTGATCACGTGGCTGATCATAAACTGATCACATGACTTATCATTCACTGATCAGGTGTCTTATCATGCACTGATCACGTACATGATCATGCACTGATCATTTGGCTGATCATACACTGATCACGTGACTACGCATGCACTGATCACTTGGCTGATCATGCACTGATCACGAGGCTGATCATGCACTGAATACTGGACATCACACACTGATCACGTGACTGATCATGCACTGATCACGTGGCTAATCATGCACTGATCAAGAAGCTGATCATACACTGATCACGTGACTGTGCATGCACTGATCACGAAGCTGATCATACACTGATCACGTGACTGATCATGCACTGATCACGTGGCTGATCATGCAGTGATCATATGACTGATTATGCACTGATCGCTTAGCTATAATGCACTGATCACAAGAATGCACATGCCATGATCATGTGACTGATCATGCACTGATCACGTGGCTATCATGGCACTGATCACGTGGTTAATCATGCACTGATCACGTGACTGATTATGCACTGATCGCGTAGCTATCATGCACTGATCACATGACTGAGCATGCCATGATCACGTGACTGATCATGCACTGATCACGTGGCTTGTCATGCACTGATCATCTGGCTAATAATACATTGATCACCTAAATAATCATGCACTGATAACGGGGCGACCTTGCACTGATCACGTGGCTGATCAGGCACTGATAACTTAGCTATCATGCACTGATCACATGACTGTGCAAGAACTGACCAACGTGGATATCATACACTGGACACGTGACAGATCATGCCACTGATCACTTGACTGATCATGCACTGATCTGGTGGCTATCATGCATTGATCCCGTTGTTGATCATACAATGATCACGTGACTGATCATGCACTCATCACATGGCTATAACGCAACTGATCACTTGGCTATCATGCACTGATCACGTGCCTATCATGCACTGATCACGTGGATGATCATACATTGATCACGAGGCTGATTATACACTGATCACGTGACTGATCATGCACTGATCAAAGTGGCTAGCATGCACTGATCACGTGGCTAGCATGCACTGATCACGTGAAATGATCATGCAGTGATCACGTGCACTGATTATGAACTGATTCGTAGCTATCATGCACTGATCACATGACTGCCCATGCCATGATCACGTGACTGATCATGCACGGATCAGGTGGCTATCCATGCACTGATCAGTGGCTGATCATACACTGATCATGTGGCTGATCATGCACTCATCACGTTTGCGTATCCTTCACTCATCACGTGGCTGATCATGCACTGATCACGTGGCTGATGATGCACTAATCACGTGGCTAATCATACATTGATAACATACTAATTCATGCACTGATCCCTTGGCAATCTTGCACTGATCACGTGACTGATCATGCACTGATCTGGTGGCTACCATGCATTGATCCCGTGGTTGATCGTACACTGATCACGTGACTGATCATGCACTAGTCACGTGGCTGATCATACATTCAACACGTGACTGATCATGCACTGATCACCTGGCTATCCTGCACTGATAACGTAGCTGATCATGCACTGATCACGTGATTGATCATGCACTGAAGACGTGACTGATCATGCACTGATCACGTGGCTATCATGCACTGATCAAGTGGCTGATCATACTCTGCTCCCGAAACTGATCATGCACTGATCACGTGGCTGATCAGAAACTGATCACGTGACTGAGCATACAGTGATAAGTGTCTGAATATTGCTGATCATGTTATTGATCATGCGGTGATCACTTGGGTATCATGCACTGATCACCTGACTCCCATGCACTGATCATGTAACTGTAGGCAATGATCACATGGCTATCATGCAGTGATCACGTGGCTGATCATGCACTGATCACGTGACTGCACGTGCACTGATGACGTGGCTGATCATACAGTGATCACGTGACTGATCATGCACTGATCATGTGGCTGATCATGCACTAATCACGTTGCTGATCATGGACTGGTCAGGTGGCTATCATGCACTGATTATGGGGCTGATCATTCACTGATCACATGGCAATAATGCACTGATCACCTGTCTTATCAAACACTGATCACTTGACTGATCATGCACTGATCACGTGCCTGATCATGCACTGATCACGTGGCTGATCATGCACTGATCACGAAGCTGATCATACACTGATCACGAGACTGCATGCACTGATCATTTGGATGATCATGCACTGATCAAGGGGCTGATTATGCACTGATCACGTGGCTGATCATACAATGTTCACGTGACTGATAATGCACTGATCACGTGCCTGATCATGCACTGATTACGTGGCTGAGCATGCACTGATCACGAAGCTGATCATACACTGATCACGCGACTGTGCATGCACTGAAAACGTGGGTGATCATGCATTCATCACGTGGCTGATCATGCACTGATCACATGGCTGATAATACACTGTTCATGTGCCTGATCATGCACTAAATATGTTGCGGATAATGCAATGATCATGTGGCTGATCATACACTGATCACGTGGCTGATCATATTCTGATCACGTGGCTGATCAGGCACTGAATAATCATGTACTGTTCACGTGGCTATCATGCACTGATCACGTGACTGATCATGCACTGATCACGTGGATATCATGCACTGCTCATGTGACTGAGCATGCACTGATCACTTAGCTATCATGCATTGATCACTTGGCTATCATGCACTGAACACGTGGCTGATCATACACTGATCACGTGACTGCATATGCACTGATCACGTGGCTGATCATACAGTGATCAAGTGGCTGATCATGCACTGATTACTTGGCTGATAATGCACAGATCTCGTAAGTATCATGCACTGATCACATGGCTATCATGCACTGATCCCATGGCTGATCATGCAGTGATCACCTGACTGATCATGCACAGTCGTGGCTATCATGCACTGATCACGTGGCTGATCATACACTGATCACGTGACTGATCATGCACTCTTCACGTGCCTGATCATGCACTGATCACGTGGCTGATTATGCACTGATCACGAAGCTCATCATACACTGATCACGTGACTGTGCATGCACTGATCACGTGGCTTATGATGCACTGATCACGTGGCTGATCATGCATTGATCACGTGCCTGATCATACACTGATCACGTGGCTGATCATGCACTAATCACGTTGTGGATCATGCAGTGATCACGTGGCTGAAAATACAGTGATCACGTGGCTGATCATGGACTGATCACGTGCGTGACCATGAACTGCTCACGTGGCTGATCATGCACTGATCATGAAGCTGATCATACACTGATCACGTGACTGTCCATGTACTGGTCATGTTGCTGATATTGCCCTGATCATGGGGCTGATCATACACTGATCACGTGGCTGATAATGCACTAATCACGTTGCTTATCATGCTCTGCTCAGGTGGCTATCATGCACTGATCACGTGGCTAATCATGCACTGATCACGTGTCTCATCGTACACTTATCACGTGGCTGATCATGCACTAATCACGTTGCTTAACATGCACTGATCAGTTTGCTATCATGCACTGATCACGTGGCTGAACATACACTGATCATGGGACTGCGCATGCACTGATCACGTGATTGATAATGCACTGATCACGTGGCTATCATGCAATGATCACGTGTCTAGCATGCACTGAACACGTGGCTGATCATACACTGATCATGTGACTGATCATGACTGATCACGTGCCTGATCATGCACTGATCACGTGTCTGATCATGCACTGATCACAAAGCTGATCATACACTGACCAAGGGACTGTGCATGCACTGATCACTTCGCTGATCATGCACAGATCACCTGGCTGATCATGCACTGGTAACCTGGCTATCATACACTGATCACGTGACTGATCGTGCACTCTTCACTGGCCTGATCATGCACTGATCACGTGACTGTGCATGCACTGATCACGTGGCTGATCATGTACTCTTCAGGTGCCTGTTCATGCACTGATCACGTGGCTGATCATGCACTGATCACCTCGCTGACCATACACTGATCACATGACTGATCAAGCACTGATCACGTGCCTGATCATGCACTGATCACGTGGCTGATCATACACTGATCACGAAGCTGATCACACACTGATCACGTAACTGTGCATGCACTGATCACGTGGCTGATCATGCACTGATCATGTGACTGAGCATGCACTGATCACGTACTATCATGCATTGATCACTTGGCTATCATGCACTGATCACGTGGCAGATCATACACTGATCAGGTGGCTGATCATGTACTGGTCAAGTGGCTATCATGCACTGATTACGCGGCTGATCATACAGAGATTACGTGGCTATCATGCAGTGATCACGTGGCTGATCATGCACTGATCACGTGACTGATCATGCACCGATCACGTGGCTATCATGCACTAATCATGTGGCTAATCTTACATTGATCACCTAAATAATCATGCACTGATCACCTGGCGATCTTGCACTGATCCCGTGGCTGATCAGGCACTGATAACTTAGCTATCATGAACTGATCACATGACTGGGCCAGAACTGATCACGTGGATATCATACACTGGACACGTGACAGATCATGCACTGATCACGTGACTGATCATGCACTGATCTGGTGGCTATCATGCATTGATCACGTGGTTGATCATACACTGTTCACCTGACTGATCATGCACTGATCACGTGGCTATCATGCACTGATCACGTGGCTATCATGCACTGATCACTTGGCTATCATGCACTGATCACGTGGCTGATCATGCAGTGATCTGTTGGCTATCATGCACTGTTCACAGGCCTATCATGCACTGATCACCTGGATGATCATACACTGATGAAGTGGCTATCATGCACTGATCACGTGACTTTTCATGCACTGATCACGTGGTTATCATGCACTTTTCACGTGTCTATCATGCACTGATCACTTGGCTATCATGCACTGATCACGTGGCTGATCATGCAGTGATCTGTTGGCTCTCATGCACTAATCACGTGCCTATCATGCACTTAGCACGTGGATGATCATACACTGATCACGAGGCTGATCATACACTGATAACGTGACTGATCATGCACTAATCAAGTGGCTATCATGCACTGATTACGTGGCTAGCATGAACTGATCACCTGGCTGATCATGCAGTGATCTGTTGGCTATCATGCACTGATCACGTGGTTATCATGCACTGATCACCTGGCTATCATGCACTGATCACTTGGCTAGCATGCACTGATCACGTGGCTGATCATGCAGTGATCTGTTGGTTCTCATGCACTGATCACGTGCCTATCATGCACTGAGCACTTGGATGATCATACACTGATCACGAGGCTGATCATACACTGATAACGTGACTGATCATGCAGTAATCAAGTGGCTAGCATGCACTGATCACGTGAATGATCATGCAGTGATCACGTCGCTATCATGCACTGATCTCGAGATTGGGCATGCACTGATCACGAGGATGATCATACAGTGATCACGTTCAGATCATGCACTGAAGACGTGATTGATCATGCACTGATCATTTGGCTATCATGCACTGATCACGTTCCTATCATGCCCTGAACACGGGATGCACATGAACTGATCACGTACATGTAGGCAATGATCACGTGGGAATCATGCACTCCTCATGTGACTGAGCATGCACTGATCACGTAGCTATCATGCATTGATCACTTGGCTATCATGCACTGAACACGTGGCTGGTCATACACTGATCACGTGACTGCACATGCACTGATCACGTGGCTGATCATACAGTGATCACGTGGCTGACCATGCACTGATTTCGTGTCTGATCATGCACTGATCTCGTAGCTATCATGCACTGATCACGTGACTGTGCATGCACTGATCACGTGGCTGATCATGCACAGATCACGTGGCTTTTCATGCAATGATAGCCTGGCTATCATACACTGATCACGTGACTGATCATGCACTCTTCACTGGCCTGATCGTGCACTGATCACGTGGCTGATCATGCAATGATCACGAAGCTAATCATACACTGATCACGTGACTGTGCCTGCACTGATCATGTGGCTGATCATGCATTAATCACGTGGGAGATCATGCACTGATCAAGTGGCTGATCATACACTGCTCACATGACTGATAATGCACTAAACACGTTGTGGATCATGCACTGATCACGTGGCTGATCATACAATGATCACGTGGCTGTTCATGCACTGATCACGTGGCTGATCATACACTGATCACGGGACTGTGCAGGCACTGATCACCTGGCTGCTCATGCACTGATCTCGTGGCTGATCATACACTGATCATGTGGCTGATCATACACTAATCACGTGGCTGATCATGCACTGATCACGTGGCTGATCATAAACTGATCACATGACTTATCATGCACTGATCAGGTGTCTGATCATGCACTGATCACGTACATGATCATGCACTGATCATTTGGCTGATCATACACTGATCACGTGACTACGCATGCACTGATCACTTGGCTGATCATGCACTGATCACGAGGCTGATCATGCACTGATAACTGGACTATCACACACTGATCACGTGACTGATCATGCACTGAACACGTGGCTAATCATGCACTGATCAAGAAGCTGATCATACACTGATCACGTGACTGTGCATGCACTGATCACGAAGCTGATCATACACTGATCACGTGACTGATCATGCACTGATCACGTGGCTGATCATGCAGTGATCATATGACTGATTATGCACTGATCGCTTAGCTATAATGCACTGATCACAAGAATGCACATGCCATGATCATGTGACTGATCATGCACTGATCACGTGGCTATCATGCACTGATCACGTGGTTAATCATGCACTGATCACGTGACTGATTATGCACTGATCGCGTAGCTATCATGCACTGATCACATGACTGCGCATGCCATGATCACGTGACTGATCATGCACTGATCACGTGGCTGTCATGCACTGATCATGTGGCTAATAATACATTGATCACCTAAATAATCATGCACTGATAACGGGGCGACCTTGCACTGATCACGTGGCTGATCAGGCACTGATAACTTAGCTATCATGCACTGATCACATGACTGTGCAAGAACTGACAACGTGGATATCATACACTGGACACGTGACAGATCATGCACTGATCACTTGACTGATCATGCACTGATCTGGTGGCTATCATGCATTGATCCCGTTGTTGATCATACAATGATCACGTGACTGATCATGCACTCATCACATGGCTATAACGCACTGATCACTTGGCTATCATGCACTGATCACGTGCCTATCATGCACTGATCACGTGGATGATCATACATTGATCACGAGGCTGATTATACACTGATCACGTGACTGATCATGCACTGATCAAGTGGCTAGCATGCACTGATCACGTGGCTAGCATGCACTGATCACGTGAATGATCATGCAGTGATCACGTGACTGATTATGAACTGATTTCGTAGCTATCATGCACTGATCACATGACTGCCCATGCCATGATCACGTGACTGATCATGCACGGATCAGGTGGCTATCATGCACTGATCACGTGGCTGATCATACACTGATCATGTGGCTGATCATGCACTCATCACGTTGCGTATCCTTCACTCATCACGTGGCTGATCATGCACTGATCACGTGGCTGATGATGCACTAATCACGTGGCTAATCATACATTGATAACATAACTAATCATGCACTGATCCCTTGGCAATCTTGCACTGATCACGTGACTGATCATGCACTGATCTGGTGGCTACCATGCATTGATCCCGTGGTTGATCGTACACTGATCACGTGACTGATCATGCACTAGTCACGTGGCTGATCATACATTCAACACGTGACTGATCATGCACTGATCACCTGGCTATCCTGCACTGATAACGTAGCTGATCATGCACTGATCACGTGATTGATCATGCACTGAAGACGTGACTGATCATGCACTGATCACGTGGCTATCATGCACTGATCAAGTGGCTGATCATACTCTGCTCCCGAAACTGATCATGCACTGATCACGTGGCTGATCAGAAACTGATCACGTGACTGAGCATACAGTGATAAGTGTCTGAATATTGCTGATCATGTTATTGATCATGCGGTGATCACTTGGGTATCATGCACTGATCACCTGACTCCCATGCACTGATCATGTAACTGTAGGCAATGATCACATGGCTATCATGCAGTGATCACGTGGCTGATCATGCACTGATCACGTGACTGCACGTGCACTGATGACGTGGCTGATCATACAGTGATCACGTGACTGATCATGCACTGATCATGTGGCTGATCATGCACTAATCACGTTGCTGATCATGGACTGGTCAGGTGGCTATCATGCACTGATTATGGGGCTGATCATTCACTGATCACATGGCAATAATGCACTGATCACCTGTCTTATCAAACACTGATCACTTGACTGATCATGCACTGATCACGTGCCTGATCATGCACTGATCACGTGGCTGATCATGCACTGATCACGAAGCTGATCATACACTGATCACGAGACTGCATGCACTGATCATTTGGATGATCATGCACTGATCAAGGGGCTGATTATGCACTGATCACGTGGCTGATCATACAATGTTCACGTGACTGATAATGCACTGATCACGTGCCTGATCATGCACTGATTACGTGGCTGAGCATGCACTGATCACGAAGCTGATCATACACTGATCACGCGACTGTGCATGCACTGAAAACGTGGGTGATCATGCATTCATCACGTGGCTGATCATGCACTGATCACATGGCTGATAATACACTGTTCATGTGCCTGATCATGCACTAAATATGTTGCGGATAATGCAATGATCATGTGGCTGATCATACACTGATCACGTGGCTGATCATATTCTGATCACGTGGCTGATCAGGCACTGAATAATCATGTACTGTTCACGTGGCTATCATGCACTGATCACGTGACTGATCATGCACTGATCACGTGGATATCATGCACTGCTCATGTGACTGAGCATGCACTGATCACTTAGCTATCATGCATTGATCACTTGGCTATCATGCACTGAACACGTGGCTGATCATACACTGATCACGTGACTGCATATGCACTGATCACGTGGCTGATCATACAGTGATCAAGTGGCTGATCATGCACTGATTACTTGGCTGATAATGCACAGATCTCGTAAGTATCATGCACTGATCACATGGCTATCATGCACTGATCCCATGGCTGATCATGCAGTGATCACCTGACTGATCATGCACAGTCGTGGCTATCATGCACTGATCACGTGGCTGATCATACACTGATCACGTGACTGATCATGCACTCTTCACGTGCCTGATCATGCACTGATCACGTGGCTGATTATGCACTGATCACGAAGCTCATCATACACTGATCACGTGACTGTGCATGCACTGATCACGTGGCTTATGATGCACTGATCACGTGGCTGATCATGCATTGATCACGTGCCTGATCATACACTGATCACGTGGCTGATCATGCACTAATCACGTTGTGGATCATGCAGTGATCACGTGGCTGAAAATACAGTGATCACGTGGCTGATCATGGACTGATCACGTGCGTGACCATGAACTGCTCACGTGGCTGATCATGCACTGATCATGAAGCTGATCATACACTGATCACGTGACTGTCCATGTACTGGTCATGTTGCTGATATTGCCCTGATCATGGGGCTGATCATACACTGATCACGTGGCTGATAATGCACTAATCACGTTGCTTATCATGCTCTGCTCAGGTGGCTATCATGCACTGATCACGTGGCTAATCATGCACTGATCACGTGTCTCATCGTACACTTATCACGTGGCTGATCATGCACTAATCACGTTGCTTAACATGCACTGATCAGTTTGCTATCATGCACTGATCACGTGGCTGAACATACACTGATCATGGGACTGCGCATGCACTGATCACGTGATTGATAATGCACTGATCACGTGGCTATCATGCAATGATCACGTGTCTAGCATGCACTGAACACGTGGCTGATCATACACTGATCATGTGACTGATCATGACTGATCACGTGCCTGATCATGCACTGATCACGTGTCTGATCATGCACTGATCACAAAGCTGATCATACACTGACCAAGGGACTGTGCATGCACTGATCACTTCGCTGATCATGCACAGATCACCTGGCTGATCATGCACTGGTAACCTGGCTATCATACACTGATCACGTGACTGATCGTGCACTCTTCACTGGCCTGATCATGCACTGATCACGTGACTGTGCATGCACTGATCACGTGGCTGATCATGTACTCTTCAGGTGCCTGTTCATGCACTGATCACGTGGCTGATCATGCACTGATCACCTCGCTGACCATACACTGATCACATGACTGATCAAGCACTGATCACGTGCCTGATCATGCACTGATCACGTGGCTGATCATACACTGATCACGAAGCTGATCACACACTGATCACGTAACTGTGCATGCACTGATCACGTGGCTGATCATGCACTGATCATGTGACTGAGCATGCACTGATCACGTACTATCATGCATTGATCACTTGGCTATCATGCACTGATCACGTGGCAGATCATACACTGATCAGGTGGCTGATCATGTACTGGTCAAGTGGCTATCATGCACTGATTACGCGGCTGATCATACAGAGATTACGTGGCTATCATGCAGTGATCACGTGGCTGATCATGCACTGATCACGTGACTGATCATGCACCTATCACGTGGCTATCATGCACTAATCATGTGGCTAATCTTACATTGATCACCTAAATAATCATGCACTGATCACCTGGCGATCTTGCACTGATCCCGTGGCTGATCAGGCACTGATAACTTAGCTATCATGAACTGATCACATGACTGGGCCAGAACTGATCACGTGGATATCATACACTGGACACGTGACAGATCATGCACTGATCACGTGACTGATCATGCACTGATCTGGTGGCTATCATGCATTGATCACGTGGTTGATCATACACTGTTCACCTGACTGATCATGCACTGATCACGTGGCTATCATGCACTGATCACGTGGCTATCATGCACTGATCACTTGGCTATCATGCACTGATCACGTGGCTGATCATGCAGTGATCTGTTGGCTATCATGCACTGTTCACAGGCCTATCATGCACTGATCACCTGGATGATCATACACTGATGAAGTGGCTATCATGCACTGATCACGTGACTTTTCATGCACTGATCACGTGGTTATCATGCACTTTTCACGTGTCTATCATGCACTGATCACTTGGCTATCATGCACTGATCACGTGGCTGATCATGCAGTGATCTGTTGGCTCTCATGCACTAATCACGTGCCTATCATGCACTTAGCACGTGGATGATCATACACTGATCACGAGGCTGATCATACACTGATAACGTGACTGATCATGCACTAATCAAGTGGCTATCATGCACTGATTACGTGGCTAGCATGAACTGATCACCTGGCTGATCATGCAGTGATCTGTTGGCTATCATGCACTGATCACGTGGTTATCATGCACTGATCACCTGGCTATCATGCACTGATCACTTGGCTAGCATGCACTGATCACGTGGCTGATCATGCAGTGATCTGTTGGTTCTCATGCACTGATCACGTGCCTATCATGCACTGAGCACTTGGATGATCATACACTGATCACGAGGCTGATCATACACTGATAACGTGACTGATCATGCAGTAATCAAGTGGCTATCATGCACTGATTACGTGGCTAGCATGCACTGATCACGTGAATGATCATGCAGTGATCACGTCGCTATCATGCACTGATCTCGAGATTGGGCATGCACTGATCACGAGGATGATCATACAGTGATCACGTTCAGATCATGCACTGAAGACGTGATTGATCATGCACTGATCATTTGGCTATCATGCACTGATCACGTTCCTATCATGCCCTGAACACGGGATGCACATGAACTGATCACGTACATGTAGGCAATGATCACGTGGGAATCATGCACTCCTCATGTGACTGAGCATGCACTGATCACGTAGCTATCATGCATTGATCACTTGGCTATCATGCACTGAACACGTGGCTGGTCATACACTGATCACGTGACTGCACATGCACTGATCACGTGGCTGATCATACAGTGATCACGTGGCTGACCATGCACTGATTTCGTGTCTGATCATGCACTGATCTCGTAGCTATCATGCACTGATCACGTGACTGTGCATGCACTGATCACGTGGCTGATCATGCACAGATCACGTGGCTTTTCATGCAATGATAGCCTGGCTATCATACACTGATCACGTGACTGATCATGCACTCTTCACTGGCCTGATCGTGCACTGATCACGTGGCTGATCATGCAATGATCACGAAGCTAATCATACACTGATCACGTGACTGTGCCTGCACTGATCATGTGGCTGATCATGCATTAATCACGTGGGAGATCATGCACTGATCAAGTGGCTGATCATACACTGCTCACATGACTGATAATGCACTAAACACGTTGTGGATCATGCACTGATCACGTGGCTGATCATACAATGATCACGTGGCTGTTCATGCACTGATCACGTGGCTGATCATACACTGATCACGGGACTGTGCAGGCACTGATCACCTGGCTGCTCATGCACTGATCTCGTGGCTGATCATACACTGATCATGTGGCTGATCATACACTAATCACGTGGCTGATCATGCACTGATCACGTGGCTGATCATAAACTGATCACATGACTTATCATGCACTGATCAGGTGTCTGATCATGCACTGATCACGTACATGATCATGCACTGATCATTTGGCTGATCATACACTGATCACGTGACTACGCATGCACTGATCACTTGGCTGATCATGCACTGATCACGAGGCTGATCATGCACTGATAACTGGACTATCACACACTGATCACGTGACTGATCATGCACTGAACACGTGGCTAATCATGCACTGATCAAGAAGCTGATCATACACTGATCACGTGACTGTGCATGCACTGATCACGAAGCTGATCATACACTGATCACGTGACTGATCATGCACTGATCACGTGGCTGATCATGCAGTGATCATATGACTGATTATGCACTGATCGCTTAGCTATAATGCACTGATCACAAGAATGCACATGCCATGATCATGTGACTGATCATGCACTGATCACGTGGCTATCATGCACTGATCACGTGGTTAATCATGCACTGATCACGTGACTGATTATGCACTGATCGCGTAGCTATCATGCACTGATCACATGACTGCGCATGCCATGATCACGTGACTGATCATGCACTGATCACGTGGCTGTCATGCACTGATCATGTGGCTAATAATACATTGATCACCTAAATAATCATGCACTGATAACGGGGCGACCTTGCACTGATCACGTGGCTGATCAGGCACTGATAACTTAGCTATCATGCACTGATCACATGACTGTGCAAGAACTGACAACGTGGATATCATACACTGGACACGTGACAGATCATGCACTGATCACTTGACTGATCATGCACTGATCTGGTGGCTATCATGCATTGATCCCGTTGTTGATCATACAATGATCACGTGACTGATCATGCACTCATCACATGGCTATAACGCACTGATCACTTGGCTATCATGCACTGATCACGTGCCTATCATGCACTGATCACGTGGATGATCATACATTGATCACGAGGCTGATTATACACTGATCACGTGACTGATCATGCACTGATCAAGTGGCTAGCATGCACTGATCACGTGGCTAGCATGCACTGATCACGTGAATGATCATGCAGTGATCACGTGACTGATTATGAACTGATTTCGTAGCTATCATGCACTGATCACATGACTGCCCATGCCATGATCACGTGACTGATCATGCACGGATCAGGTGGCTATCATGCACTGATCACGTGGCTGATCATACACTGATCATGTGGCTGATCATGCACTCATCACGTTGCGTATCCTTCACTCATCACGTGGCTGATCATGCACTGATCACGTGGCTGATGATGCACTAATCACGTGGCTAATCATACATTGATAACATAACTAATCATGCACTGATCCCTTGGCAATCTTGCACTGATCACGTGACTGATCATGCACTGATCTGGTGGCTACCATGCATTGATCCCGTGGTTGATCGTACACTGATCACGTGACTGATCATGCACTAGTCACGTGGCTGATCATACATTCAACACGTGACTGATCATGCACTGATCACCTGGCTATCCTGCACTGATAACGTAGCTGATCATGCACTGATCACGTGATTGATCATGCACTGAAGACGTGACTGATCATGCACTGATCACGTGGCTATCATGCACTGATCAAGTGGCTGATCATACTCTGCTCCCGAAACTGATCATGCACTGATCACGTGGCTGATCAGAAACTGATCACGTGACTGAGCATACAGTGATAAGTGTCTGAATATTGCTGATCATGTTATTGATCATGCGGTGATCACTTGGGTATCATGCACTGATCACCTGACTCCCATGCACTGATCATGTAACTGTAGGCAATGATCACATGGCTATCATGCAGTGATCACGTGGCTGATCATGCACTGATCACGTGACTGCACGTGCACTGATGACGTGGCTGATCATACAGTGATCACGTGACTGATCATGCACTGATCATGTGGCTGATCATGCACTAATCACGTTGCTGATCATGGACTGGTCAGGTGGCTATCATGCACTGATTATGGGGCTGATCATTCACTGATCACATGGCAATAATGCACTGATCACGTGTCTTATCAAACACTGATCACTTGACTGATCATGCACTGATCACGTGCCTGATCATGCACTGATCACGTGGCTGATCATGCACTGATCACGAAGCTGATCATACACTGATCACGAGACTGCATGCACTGATCATTTGGATGATCATGCACTGATCAAGGGGCTGATTATGCACTGATCACGTGGCTGATCATACAATGTTCACGTGACTGATAATGCACTGATCACGTGCCTGATCATGCACTGATTACGTGGCTGAGCATGCACTGATCACGAAGCTGATCATACACTGATCACGCGACTGTGCATGCACTGAAAACGTGGGTGATCATGCATTCATCACGTGGCTGATCATGCACTGATCACATGGCTGATAATACACTGTTCATGTGCCTGATCATGCACTAAATATGTTGCGGATAATGCAATGATCATGTGGCTGATCATACACTGATCACGTGGCTGATCATATTCTGATCACGTGGCTGATCAGGCACTGAATAATCATGTACTGTTCACGTGGCTATCATGCACTGATCACGTGACTGATCATGCACTGATCACGTGGATATCATGCACTGCTCATGTGACTGAGCATGCACTGATCACTTAGCTATCATGCATTGATCACTTGGCTATCATGCACTGAACACGTGGCTGATCATACACTGATCACGTGACTGCATATGCACTGATCACGTGGCTGATCATACAGTGATCAAGTGGCTGATCATGCACTGATTACTTGGCTGATAATGCACAGATCTCGTAAGTATCATGCACTGATCACATGGCTATCATGCACTGATCCCATGGCTGATCATGCAGTGATCACCTGACTGATCATGCACAGTCGTGGCTATCATGCACTGATCACGTGGCTGATCATACACTGATCACGTGACTGATCATGCACTCTTCACGTGCCTGATCATGCACTGATCACGTGGCTGATTATGCACTGATCACGAAGCTCATCATACACTGATCACGTGACTGTGCATGCACTGATCACGTGGCTTATGATGCACTGATCACGTGGCTGATCATGCATTGATCACGTGCCTGATCATACACTGATCACGTGGCTGATCATGCACTAATCACGTTGTGGATCATGCAGTGATCACGTGGCTGAAAATACAGTGATCACGTGGCTGATCATGGACTGATCACGTGCGTGACCATGAACTGCTCACGTGGCTGATCATGCACTGATCATGAAGCTGATCATACACTGATCACGTGACTGTCCATGTACTGGTCATGTTGCTGATATTGCCCTGATCATGGGGCTGATCATACACTGATCACGTGGCTGATAATGCACTAATCACGTTGCTTATCATGCTCTGCTCAGGTGGCTATCATGCACTGATCACGTGGCTAATCATGCACTGATCACGTGTCTCATCGTACACTTATCACGTGGCTGATCATGCACTAATCACGTTGCTTAACATGCACTGATCAGTTTGCTATCATGCACTGATCACGTGGCTGAACATACACTGATCATGGGACTGCGCATGCACTGATCACGTGATTGATAATGCACTGATCACGTGGCTATCATGCAATGATCACGTGTCTAGCATGCACTGAACACGTGGCTGATCATACACTGATCATGTGACTGATCATGACTGATCACGTGCCTGATCATGCACTGATCACGTGTCTGATCATGCACTGATCACAAAGCTGATCATACACTGACCAAGGGACTGTGCATGCACTGATCACTTCGCTGATCATGCACAGATCACCTGGCTGATCATGCACTGGTAACCTGGCTATCATACACTGATCACGTGACTGATCGTGCACTCTTCACTGGCCTGATCATGCACTGATCACGTGACTGTGCATGCACTGATCACGTGGCTGATCATGTACTCTTCAGGTGCCTGTTCATGCACTGATCACGTGGCTGATCATGCACTGATCACCTCGCTGACCATACACTGATCACATGACTGATCAAGCACTGATCACGTGCCTGATCATGCACTGATCACGTGGCTGATCATACACTGATCACGAAGCTGATCACACACTGATCACGTAACTGTGCATGCACTGATCACGTGGCTGATCATGCACTGATCATGTGACTGAGCATGCACTGATCACGTACTATCATGCATTGATCACTTGGCTATCATGCACTGATCACGTGGCAGATCATACACTGATCAGGTGGCTGATCATGTACTGGTCAAGTGGCTATCATGCACTGATTACGCGGCTGATCATACAGAGATTACGTGGCTATCATGCAGTGATCACGTGGCTGATCATGCACTGATCACGTGACTGATCATGCACCTATCACGTGGCTATCATGCACTAATCATGTGGCTAATCTTACATTGATCACCTAAATAATCATGCACTGATCACCTGGCGATCTTGCACTGATCCCGTGGCTGATCAGGCACTGATAACTTAGCTATCATGAACTGATCACATGACTGGGCCAGAACTGATCACGTGGATATCATACACTGGACACGTGACAGATCATGCACTGATCACGTGACTGATCATGCACTGATCTGGTGGCTATCATGCATTGATCACGTGGTTGATCATACACTGTTCACCTGACTGATCATGCACTGATCACGTGGCTATCATGCACTGATCACGTGGCTATCATGCACTGATCACTTGGCTATCATGCACTGATCACGTGGCTGATCATGCAGTGATCTGTTGGCTATCATGCACTGTTCACAGGCCTATCATGCACTGATCACCTGGATGATCATACACTGATGAAGTGGCTATCATGCACTGATCACGTGACTTTTCATGCACTGATCACGTGGTTATCATGCACTTTTCACGTGTCTATCATGCACTGATCACTTGGCTATCATGCACTGATCACGTGGCTGATCATGCAGTGATCTGTTGGCTCTCATGCACTAATCACGTGCCTATCA
The DNA here is from genome assembly GCF_002263795.3 of Bos taurus. Classification (NCBI taxonomy): domain Eukaryota; kingdom Metazoa; phylum Chordata; class Mammalia; order Artiodactyla; family Bovidae; genus Bos; species Bos taurus. The sequence goes on along the minus strand of NW_020190851.1, from coordinate 388,777 downwards.
TGCACTTAGCACGTGGATGATCATACACTGATCACGAGGCTGATCATACACTGATAACGTGACTGATCATGCACTAATCAAGTGGCTATCATGCACTGATTACGTGGCTAGCATGAACTGATCACCTGGCTGATCATGCAGTGATCTGTTGGCTATCATGCACTGATCACGTGGTTATCATGCACTGATCACCTGGCTATCATGCACTGATCACTTGGCTAGCATGCACTGATCACGTGGCTGATCATGCAGTGATCTGTTGGTTCTCATGCACTGATCACGTGCCTATCATGCACTGAGCACTTGGATGATCATACACTGATCACGAGGCTGATCATACACTGATAACGTGACTGATCATGCAGTAATCAAGTGGCTATCATGCACTGATTACGTGGCTAGCATGCACTGATCACGTGAATGATCATGCAGTGATCACGTCGCTATCATGCACTGATCTCGAGATTGGGCATGCACTGATCACGAGGATGATCATACAGTGATCACGTTCAGATCATGCACTGAAGACGTGATTGATCATGCACTGATCATTTGGCTATCATGCACTGATCACGTTCCTATCATGCCCTGAACACGGGATGCACATGAACTGATCACGTACATGTAGGCAATGATCACGTGGGAATCATGCACTCCTCATGTGACTGAGCATGCACTGATCACGTAGCTATCATGCATTGATCACTTGGCTATCATGCACTGAACACGTGGCTGGTCATACACTGATCACGTGACTGCACATGCACTGATCACGTGGCTGATCATACAGTGATCACGTGGCTGACCATGCACTGATTTCGTGTCTGATCATGCACTGATCTCGTAGCTATCATGCACTGATCACGTGACTGTGCATGCACTGATCACGTGGCTGATCATGCACAGATCACGTGGCTTTTCATGCAATGATAGCCTGGCTATCATACACTGATCACGTGACTGATCATGCACTCTTCACTGGCCTGATCGTGCACTGATCACGTGGCTGATCATGCAATGATCACGAAGCTAATCATACACTGATCACGTGACTGTGCCTGCACTGATCATGTGGCTGATCATGCATTAATCACGTGGGAGATCATGCACTGATCAAGTGGCTGATCATACACTGCTCACATGACTGATAATGCACTAAACACGTTGTGGATCATGCACTGATCACGTGGCTGATCATACAATGATCACGTGGCTGTTCATGCACTGATCACGTGGCTGATCATACACTGATCACGGGACTGTGCAGGCACTGATCACCTGGCTGCTCATGCACTGATCTCGTGGCTGATCATACACTGATCATGTGGCTGATCATACACTAATCACGTGGCTGATCATGCACTGATCACGTGGCTGATCATAAACTGATCACATGACTTATCATGCACTGATCAGGTGTCTGATCATGCACTGATCACGTACATGATCATGCACTGATCATTTGGCTGATCATACACTGATCACGTGACTACGCATGCACTGATCACTTGGCTGATCATGCACTGATCACGAGGCTGATCATGCACTGATAACTGGACTATCACACACTGATCACGTGACTGATCATGCACTGAACACGTGGCTAATCATGCACTGATCAAGAAGCTGATCATACACTGATCACGTGACTGTGCATGCACTGATCACGAAGCTGATCATACACTGATCACGTGACTGATCATGCACTGATCACGTGGCTGATCATGCAGTGATCATATGACTGATTATGCACTGATCGCTTAGCTATAATGCACTGATCACAAGAATGCACATGCCATGATCATGTGACTGATCATGCACTGATCACGTGGCTATCATGCACTGATCACGTGGTTAATCATGCACTGATCACGTGACTGATTATGCACTGATCGCGTAGCTATCATGCACTGATCACATGACTGCGCATGCCATGATCACGTGACTGATCATGCACTGATCACGTGGCTGTCATGCACTGATCATGTGGCTAATAATACATTGATCACCTAAATAATCATGCACTGATAACGGGGCGACCTTGCACTGATCACGTGGCTGATCAGGCACTGATAACTTAGCTATCATGCACTGATCACATGACTGTGCAAGAACTGACAACGTGGATATCATACACTGGACACGTGACAGATCATGCACTGATCACTTGACTGATCATGCACTGATCTGGTGGCTATCATGCATTGATCCCGTTGTTGATCATACAATGATCACGTGACTGATCATGCACTGATCACGTGGCTATCATGCACTGCTCGTGTGGCTGATCATGCAGTGATCACGTAGCTACCATGTACCGGTCACGTGACTGATCATGCACCCATCGGGTGACTGATCATGCACTGATCACGTGGCTATCATGCACTGTTCACGTGGCCGATCATACACTGATCACCTGCCTGGTCATGCACAGATCACGTCACTAATCATGAACTGATCACGTAGCTATCAACACATCACGTGGCTATCATGCACTGCTCATGTGGCTGATCATGCAATGATCACGTAGCTACCATGTATTGGTCACGTGACTGATCATGCACTGATCACGTGATTGATCATGCACTGATCACGTGACTGTGCCGTCAGTGACCAGGTGGCTGATCATGCACTGATATCGTGACTGAGCATGCACTGATCATGTGCCGGGAGCCGGTGAGGCATTCCACTCTGGACAAAGGTCATGAGGAAGGAGGCTCGGCATACGCAAATGCGGGATCGAGCCTCAGGAGTCCACCCGGATATTCTCGAGCATCTCCCCCCCAAAAAAAACCAGAGTCTGCCTACTTTATTGCTTTGTGCTCTCACCTCTGATTTCACTGGGGGCTGTGCCCCACCACCATCTCGCTCTCTCTGTCAAAGAGTTAACTTACAGCTCCAGTTCATAAAGTTCCTTGTCATCCTTCCCTTTAACTTCCAGGTGAGTCTCCATCTGGAGCATGGAACCCACCACGCTTACTAATTATGCCTGGGCTGCTAAGACCCACTCGAGAAGGTGTCTAGGATGAGGCTCTTCCGCTATTCGAGAGGGCGTCTGCGGCCTACGGAAGTGGTGCAAACTTCTTGTCTTGAAGTTTGATTGGTCTCCCAAGCTACTCAGTCTCTTTTCTCCACAGAATTATCCTACTGAGCTATCCTCATACTATTATTCTTGACATCTCTGATTAGCATATAAATAGTCGCCTAGGCCATCTCTCCTTCGAATACCCTGGATCAGCTGGGGCTGGTCCCCGGCAGGTGGCGCCCGAACAGGGACCTCAGGAGGCAATACTCAAAGAGATGAGCAGACACGAACCACGCAATCAGCAGGCAATAAGCATGGAGCTCAGCAGTGACGAATCATGCTGCTCAACTGGCAATAATCAAGCAGGTGACCAGGCAGGAATCACGCAGCTCAGCTGGCAATTGTCATGCAGATGAGCCGGCAGGAATCACGGAGCTCAGCAGGCCCTGATCACGTGACTCTGCAGGCACTGATCACGTGGCTGATCAAGTCCACATCATGTGACTGAGCATGCACTGATCACGAGGCTATCATGCACTGATCACGTAACTGCGCATGCACTGATGACGTGGCTGATCAGGCACTGATCACATGGCTAATCATGCACTGATCACCTGTTTATCAGGCAATGATCAGTGACTGACAGGCGCTGATCATGGGACTGTGCACGCACTGATCACGTGGCTATCATGCACTGATCACGTGACTGCGCGTGCACTGATGACGTGGCTGATCGGACACTAATCCCGGGTTTATAAGGCAGTGATCAGGGACTGACAGGAGCTGATCATGGGACTGTGCACGCACTGATCACGTGGCTGATCAGGAACTGACCACCTGACCGTGCATGCAGTGATCACGTGGCTGGTCGTTCACTGATCACGTGTTTATCATAAGGTGATCACGTGACTGAGAGGCGCTGGTCACGTGACTGTGCCGTCAGTGATCACGTGGCTGATCATGCACTGATATCGTGACTGAGCATGCACTGATCATGTGCCGGGAGACGGTGAGGCATTCCACTCTGGACAAAGGTCATGAGGAAGGAGGCTCGGCATACGCAAATGCGGGATCGAGCCTCAGGAGTCCACCCGGATATTCTCGAGCATCTCCCCCCCAAAAAAACCAGAGTCTGCCTACTTTATTGCTTTGTGCTCTCACCTCTGATTTCACTGGGGGCTGTGCCCCACCACCATCTCGCTCTCTCTGTCAAAGAGTTAACTTACAGCTCCAGTTAATAAAGTTCCTTGTCATCCTTCCCTATAACTTTCAGGTGAGTCTCCATCTGGAGCGTGGAACCCACCACGCTTACTAATTATGCCTGGGCTGCTAAGACCCACTCGAGAAGGTGTCTAGGGTGAGGCATCTTCCGCTATTCGAGAGGGCGTCTGCGGCCTACGGAAGTGGTGCAAACTTCTTGTCTTGAAGTTTGATTGGTCTCCCAAGCTACTCAGTCTCTTTTCTCCACCGAATTATCCTACTGAGCTATCCTCATACTATTATTCTTGACATCTCTGATTAGCATATAAATAGTCGCCTAGGCCATCTCTCCTTCGAATACCCTGGATCAGCTGGGGCTGGTCCCCGGCAGGTGGCGCCCGAGCAGGGACCTCAGGAGGCAATACTCAAAGAGCTGAGCAGACACGAACCACGCAATCAGCAGGCAATAAGCATGGAGATCAGCAGTGACGAATCATGCTGCTCAACTGGCAATATTCAAGCAGGTGACCAGGCAGGAATCACGCAGCTCAGCTGGCAATTGTCAAGCAGATGAGCCGACAGGAATCACGCAGCTCAGCTGGCAATTGTCATGCAGATGAGCCGGCAGGAATCACGCAGCTCAGTAGGCCCTGATCACGTGACTCTGCAGGCACTGATCCCGTGGCTGATCAAGTCCAGATCACGTGACTGAGCATGCACTGATCACGTGGCTATCATGCACTGATCACTTGGCTGGTCATACACTGATCACGTGCCTGGTCATTCACACATCCCGTGACTAATCATGAACTGATCTCATGGCTATCATGCACTGATCACGTGGGTATCATGCACTGATTACGTGGCTGGTCACACACGTATCACGTGACTGATCATGAACTGGTCACGTGGCTCTCATGCACTGATTACGTGGCTATCACGCACTGATCACGTGGCTGATCATGCACTGATCACGTAATTGATCATGCACTGATCACGTGACTGATCATGCACTGATCACGTGGCTATCATGCACTGCTCGAGTGGCTGATCATGCAGTGATCACGTAGCTACCATATACCGGTCACGTGACTGATCATGCACCCATCGGGTGACTGATCGTGCACTGATCACGTAATTGATCATGCACTGATCACGTGACTGATCATGCACTGATCACGTGGCTATCATGCACTGCTCATGTGGCTGATCATGCAATGATCACGTAGCTACCATGTATTGGTCACGTGACTGATCATGCACTGATCAGGTAAATGCTCATGCACTGATCACGTGATTGATCATGCACTGATCACGTGACTGTGCCGTCAGTGACCAGGTGGCTGATCATGCACTGATATCGTGACTGAGCATGCACTGATCATGTGCCGGGAGCCGGTGAGGCATTCCACTCTGGACAAAGGTCATGAGGAAGGAGGCTCGGCATACGCAAATGCGGGATCGAGCCTCAGGAGTCCACCCGGATATTCTCGAGCATCTCCCCCCCAAAAAAACCAGAGTCTGCCTACTTTATTGCTTTGTGCTCTCACCTCTGATTTCACTGGGGGCTGTCCCCCACCACCATCTCGCTCTCTCTGTCAAAGAGTTAACTTACAGCTCCAATTCATAAAGTTCCTTGTCATTCTTCCCTTGAACTTCCAGCTGAGTCTCCATCTGGAGCTCGGAACCCACCACGCTTACTAATTATGCCTGGGCTGCTAAGACCCACTCGAGAAGGTGTTTAGGGGGAGGCACCTTCCGCTATTCGAGAGGGCGCCTGTGGCCTATGTAAGTGGTGCAAACTTCTTGTCTTGAAGTTTGATTGGTCTCCCGCCTAAACCAAGCTACTCAGTCTCTTTTCTCCACCGAATTTTCCTACTGAGCTATCCTCATACTATTATTCTTGACATCTCCGATTAGCATATAAATAGTCGCCTAGGCCATCTCTCCTTCGAATACCCTGGATCAGCTGGGGCTGGTCCCCGGCAGGTGGCGCCCGAACAGGGACCTCAGAAGGCAATACTCAAAGAGCTGAGCAGACACGAACCACGCAATCAGCAGGCAATATGCATGGAGATCAGCAGTGACGAATCATGCTGCTCAACTGGCAATATTCAAGCAGGTGACCAGGCAGGAATCACGCAGCTCAGCTGGCAATTGTCAAGCAGATGAGCCGACAGGAATCACGCAGCTCAGCTGGAAATTGTCATGCAGATGAGCCGGCAGGAATCACGCAGCTCAGTAGGCCCTGATCACGTGACTCTGCAGGCACTGATCCCGTGGCTGATCAAGTCCAGATCACGTGACTGAGCATGCACTGATCACTTGATTGATCATGCACTGATCACGTTACTGATCATGCACTGATCACGTGGCTATCATGCACTGCTCGAGTGGCTGATCATGCAGTGATCACGTAGCTACCATGTACCGGTCACGGGACTGATCATGCACCCATCGGGTGACTGATCATGCACTGATCACGTGGCTATCATGCACTGTTCACGTGGCCGATCATACACTGATCACCTGCCTGGTCATGCACAGATCACGTCACTAATCATGAACTGATCACGTAGCTATCATCACATCACGTGGCTATCATGCACTGCTCATGTGGCTGATCATGCAATGATCACGTAGCTAACATGTATTGGTCACGTGACTGATCATGCACTGATCACGTAAATGATCATGCACTGATCACGTGATTGATCATGCACTGATCACGTGACTGTGCCATCAGTGACCAGGTGGCTGATCATGCACTGATATCGTGACTGAGCATGCACTGATCATGTGCCGGGAGACGGTGAGGCATTCCACTCTGGACAAAGGTCATGAGGAAGGAGGCTCGGCATACGCAAATGCGGGATCGAGCCTCAGGACTCCACCCGGATATTCTCGAGCACCTCCCCCCCAAAAACCCAGAGTCTGCCTACTTTATTGCTTTGTGCTCTCACCTCTGATTTCACTGGGGGCTGTCCCCCACCACCATCTCGCTCTCTCTGTCAAAGAGTTAACTTACAGCTCCAATTCATAAAGTTCCTTGTCATTCTTCCCTTGAACTTCCAGCTGAGTCTCCATCTGGAGCTCGGAACCCACCTCGCTTACTAATTATGCCTGGGCTGCTAAGACCCACTCGAGAAGGTGTTTAGGGGGAGGCACCTTCCGCTATTCGAGAGGGCGCCTGTGGCCTATGTAAGTGGTGCAAACTTCTTGTCTTGAAGTTTGATTGGTCTCCCGCCTAAACCAAGCTACTCAGTCTCTTTTCTCCACCGAATTTTCCTACTGAGCTATCCTCATACTATTATTCTTGACATCTCCGATTAGCATATAAATAGTCGCCTAGGCCATCACTCCTTCGAATACCCTGGATCAGCTGGGGCTGGTCCCCGGCAGGTGGCGCCCAAACAGGGACCTCAGAAGGCAATACTCAAAGAGCTGAGCAGACACGAACCACGCAATCAGCAGGCAATATGCATGGAGATCAGCAGTGACGAATCATGCTGCTCAACTGGCAATATTCAAGCAGGTGACCAGGCAGGAATCACGCAGCTCAGCTGGCAATTGTCAAGCAGATGAGCCGACAGGAATCACGCAGCTCAGCTGGCAATTGTCATGCAGATGAGCCGGCAGGAATCACGCAGCTCAGTAGGCCCTGATCACGTGACTCTGCAGGCACTGATGCCGTGGCTGATCAAGTACAGATCACGTGACTGAGCATGCACTGATCACGTGGCTATCATGCACTGATCACTTGGCTGGTCATACACTGATCACGTGCCTGGTCATTCACACATCCCGTGACTAATCATGAACTGATCTCATGGCTATCATGCACTGATCACGTGGGTATCATGCACTGATTACGTGGCTGGTCACACACGTATCACGTGACTGATCATGAACTGGTCACGTGGCTCTCATGCACTGATCACGTGGCTGATCATGCATTGATCACGTGCCTGATCATACACTGATCACGTGGCTGATCATGCACTAATCACGTTGTGGATCATGCAGTGATCACGTGGCTGAAAATACAGTGATCACGTGGCTGATCATGGACTGATCACGTGCGTGACCATGAACTGCTCACGTGGCTGATCATGCACTGATCATGAAGCTGATCATACACTGATCACGTGACTGTCCATGTACTGGTCATGTTGCTGATATTGCCCTGATCATGGGGCTGATCATACACTGATCACGTGGCTGATAATGCACTAATCACGTTGCTTATCATGCTCTGCTCAGGTGGCTATCATGCACTGATCACGTGGCTAATCATGCACTGATCACGTGTCTCATCGTACACTTATCACGTGGCTGATCATGCACTAATCACGTTGCTTAACATGCACTGATCAGTTTGCTATCATGCACTGATCACGTGGCTGAACATACACTGATCATGGGACTGCGCATGCACTGATCACGTGATTGATAATGCACTGATCACGTGGCTATCATGCAATGATCACGTGTCTAGCATGCACTGAACACGTGGCTGATCATACACTGATCATGTGACTGATCATGACTGATCACGTGCCTGATCATGCACTGATCACGTGTCTGATCATGCACTGATCACAAAGCTGATCATACACTGACCAAGGGACTGTGCATGCACTGATCACTTCGCTGATCATGCACAGATCACCTGGCTGATCATGCACTGGTAACCTGGCTATCATACACTGATCACGTGACTGATCGTGCACTCTTCACTGGCCTGATCATGCACTGATCACGTGACTGTGCATGCACTGATCACGTGGCTGATCATGTACTCTTCAGGTGCCTGTTCATGCACTGATCACGTGGCTGATCATGCACTGATCACCTCGCTGACCATACACTGATCACATGACTGATCAAGCACTGATCACGTGCCTGATCATGCACTGATCACGTGGCTGATCATACACTGATCACGAAGCTGATCACACACTGATCACGTAACTGTGCATGCACTGATCACGTGGCTGATCATGCACTGATCATGTGACTGAGCATGCACTGATCACGTACTATCATGCATTGATCACTTGGCTATCATGCACTGATCACGTGGCAGATCATACACTGATCAGGTGGCTGATCATGTACTGGTCAAGTGGCTATCATGCACTGATTACGCGGCTGATCATACAGAGATTACGTGGCTATCATGCAGTGATCACGTGGCTGATCATGCACTGATCACGTGACTGATCATGCACCGATCACGTGGCTATCATGCACTAATCATGTGGCTAATCTTACATTGATCACCTAAATAATCATGCACTGATCACCTGGCGATCTTGCACTGATCCCGTGGCTGATCAGGCACTGATAACTTAGCTATCATGAACTGATCACATGACTGGGCCAGAACTGATCACGTGGATATCATACACTGGACACGTGACAGATCATGCACTGATCACGTGACTGATCATGCACTGATCTGGTGGCTATCATGCATTGATCACGTGGTTGATCATACACTGTTCACCTGACTGATCATGCACTGATCACGTGGCTATCATGCACTGATCACGTGGCTATCATGCACTGATCACTTGGCTATCATGCACTGATCACGTGGCTGATCATGCAGTGATCTGTTGGCTATCATGCACTGTTCACAGGCCTATCATGCACTGATCACCTGGATGATCATACACTGATGAAGTGGCTATCATGCACTGATCACGTGACTTTTCATGCACTGATCACGTGGTTATCATGCACTTTTCACGTGTCTATCATGCACTGATCACTTGGCTATCATGCACTGATCACGTGGCTGATCATGCAGTGATCTGTTGGCTCTCATGCACTAATCACGTGCCTATCATGCACTTAGCACGTGGATGATCATACACTGATCACGAGGCTGATCATACACTGATAACGTGACTGATCATGCACTAATCAAGTGGCTATCATGCACTGATTACGTGGCTAGCATGAACTGATCACCTGGCTGATCATGCAGTGATCTGTTGGCTATCATGCACTGATCACGTGGTTATCATGCACTGATCACCTGGCTATCATGCACTGATCACTTGGCTAGCATGCACTGATCACGTGGCTGATCATGCAGTGATCTGTTGGTTCTCATGCACTGATCACGTGCCTATCATGCACTGAGCACTTGGATGATCATACACTGATCACGAGGCTGATCATACACTGATAACGTGACTGATCATGCAGTAATCAAGTGGCTATCATGCACTGATTACGTGGCTAGCCTGCACTGATCACGTGAATGATCATGCAGTGATCACGTCGCTATCATGCACTGATCTCGAGATTGGGCATGCACTGATCACGAGGATGATCATACAGTGATCACGTTCAGATCATGCACTGAAGACGTGATTGATCATGCACTGATCATTTGGCTATCATGCACTGATCACGTTCCTATCATGCCCTGAACACGGGATGCACATGAACTGATCACGTACATGTAGGCAATGATCACGTGGGAATCATGCACTCCTCATGTGACTGAGCATGCACTGATCACGTAGCTATCATGCATTGATCACTTGGCTATCATGCACTGAACACGTGGCTGGTCATACACTGATCACGTGACTGCACATGCACTGATCACGTGGCTGATCATACAGTGATCACGTGGCTGACCATGCACTGATTTCGTGTCTGATCATGCACTGATCTCGTAGCTATCATGCACTGATCACGTGACTGTGCATGCACTGATCACGTGGCTGATCATGCACAGATCACGTGGCTTTTCATGCAATGATAGCCTGGCTATCATACACTGATCACGTGACTGATCATGCACTCTTCACTGGCCTGATCGTGCACTGATCACGTGGCTGATCATGCAATGATCACGAAGCTAATCATACACTGATCACGTGACTGTGCCTGCACTGATCATGTGGCTGATCATGCATTAATCACGTGGGAGATCATGCACTGATCAAGTGGCTGATCATACACTGCTCACATGACTGATAATGCACTAAACACGTTGTGGATCATGCACTGATCACGTGGCTGATCATACAATGATCACGTGGCTGTTCATGCACTGATCACGTGGCTGATCATACACTGATCACGGGACTGTGCAGGCACTGATCACCTGGCTGCTCATGCACTGATCTCGTGGCTGATCATACACTGATCATGTGGCTGATCATACACTAATCACGTGGCTGATCATGCACTGATCACGTGGCTGATCATAAACTGATCACATGACTTATCATGCACTGATCAGGTGTCTGATCATGCACTGATCACGTACATGATCATGCACTGATCATTTGGCTGATCATACACTGATCACGTGACTACGCATGCACTGATCACTTGGCTGATCATGCACTGATCACGAGGCTGATCATGCACTGATAACTGGACTATCACACACTGATCACGTGACTGATCATGCACTGAACACGTGGCTAATCATGCACTGATCAAGAAGCTGATCATACACTGATCACGTGACTGTGCATGCACTGATCACGAAGCTGATCATACACTGATCACGTGACTGATCATGCACTGATCACGTGGCTGATCATGCAGTGATCATATGACTGATTATGCACTGATCGCTTAGCTATAGTGCACTGATCACAAGAATGCACATGCCATGATCATGTGACTGATCATGCACTGATCACGTGGCTATCATGCACTGATCACGTGGTTAATCATGCACTGATCACGTGACTGATTATGCACTGATCGCGTAGCTATCATGCACTGATCACATGACTGCGCATGCCATGATCACGTGACTGATCATGCACTGATCACGTGGCTGTCATGCACTGATCATGTGGCTAATAATACATTGATCACCTAAATAATCATGCACTGATAACGGGGCGACCTTGCACTGATCACGTGGCTGATCAGGCACTGATAACTTAGCTATCATGCACTGATCACATGACTGTGCAAGAACTGACAACGTGGATATCATACACTGGACACGTGACAGATCATGCACTGATCACTTGACTGATCATGCACTGATCTGGTGGCTATCATGCATTGATCCCGTTGTTGATCATACAATGATCACGTGACTGATCATGCACTGATCACGTGGCTATCATGCACTGCTCGTGTGGCTGATCATGCAGTGATCACGTAGCTACCATGTACCGGTCACGTGACTGATCATGCACCCATCCGGTGACTGATCATGCACTGATCACGTGGCTATCATGCACTGTTCACGTGGCCGATCATACACTGATCACCTGCCTGGTCATGCACAGATCACGTCACTAATCATGAACTGATCACGTAGCTATCAACACATCACGTGGCTATCATGCACTGCTCATGTGGCTGATCATGCAATGATCACGTAGCTACCATGTATTGGTCACGTGACTGATCATGCACTGATCACGTGATTGATCATGCACTGATCACGTGACTGTGCCGTCAGTGACCAGGTGGCTGATCATGCACTGATATCGTGACTGAGCATGCACTGATCATGTGCCGGGAGCCGGTGAGGCATTCCACTCTGGACAAAGGTCATGAGGAAGGAGGCTCGGCATACGCAAATGCGGGATCGAGCCTCAGGAGTCCACCCGGATATTCTCGAGCATCTCCCCCCCAAAAAAAACCAGAGTCTGCCTACTTTATTGCTTTGTGCTCTCACCTCTGATTTCACTGGGGGCTGTGCCCCACCACCATCTCGCTCTCTCTGTCAAAGAGTTAACTTACAGCTCCAGTTCATAAAGTTCCTTGTCATCCTTCCCTTTAACTTCCAGGTGAGTCTCCATCTGGAGCATGGAACCCACCACGCTTACTAATTATGCCTGGGCTGCTAAGACCCACTCGAGAAGGTGTCTAGGATGAGGCTCTTCCGCTATTCGAGAGGGCGTCTGCGGCCTACGGAAGTGGTGCAAACTTCTTGTCTTGAAGTTTGATTGGTCTCCCAAGCTACTCAGTCTCTTTTCTCCACAGAATTATCCTACTGAGCTATCCTCATACTATTATTCTTGACATCTCTGATTAGCATATAAATAGTCGCCTAGGCCATCTCTCCTTCGAATACCCTGGATCAGCTGGGGCTGGTCCCCGGCAGGTGGCGCCCGAACAGGGACCTCAGGAGGCAATACTCAAAGAGATGAGCAGACACGAACCACGCAATCAGCAGGCAATAAGCATGGAGCTCAGCAGTGACGAATCATGCTGCTCAACTGGCAATAATCAAGCAGGTGACCAGGCAGGAATCACGCAGCTCAGCTGGCAATTGTCATGCAGATGAGCCGGCAGGAATCACGGAGCTCAGCAGGCCCTGATCACGTGACTCTGCAGGCACTGATCACGTGGCTGATCAAGTCCACATCATGTGACTGAGCATGCACTGATCACGAGGCTATCATGCACTGATCACGTAACTGCGCATGCACTGATGACGTGGCTGATCAGGCACTGATCACATGGCTAATCATGCACTGATCACCTGTTTATCAGGCAATGATCAGTGACTGACAGGCGCTGATCATGGGACTGTGCACGCACTGATCACGTGGCTATCATGCACTGATCACGTGACTGCGCGTGCACTGATGACGTGGCTGATCGGGCACTGATCCCGGGTTTATAAGGCAGTGATCAGGGACTGACAGGAGCTGATCATGGGACTGTGCACGCACTGATCACGTGGCTGATCAGGAACTGACCACCTGACTGTGCATGCAGTGATCACGTGGCTGGTCGTTCACTGATCACGTGTTTATCATAAGGTGATCACGTGACTGAGAGGCGCTGGTCACGTGACTGTGCCGTCAGTGATCACGTGGCTGATCATGCACTGATATCGTGACTGAGCATGCACTGATCATGTGCCGGGAGACGGTGAGGCATTCCACTCTGGACAAAGGTCATGAGGAAGGAGGCTCGGCATACGCAAATGCGGGATCGAGCCTCAGGAGTCCACCCGGATATTCTCGAGCATCTCCCCCCCAAAAAAACCAGAGTCTGCCTACTTTATTGCTTTGTGCTCTCACCTCTGATTTCACTGGGGGCTGTGCCCCACCACCATCTCGCTCTCTCTGTCAAAGAGTTAACTTACAGCTCCAGTTCATAAAGTTCCTTGTCATCCTTCCCTATAACTTTCAGGTGAGTCTCCATCTGGAGCGTGGAACCCACCACGCTTACTAATTATGCCTGGGCTGCTAAGACCCACTCGAGAAGGTGTCTAGGGTGAGGCATCTTCCGCTATTCGAGAGGGCGTCTGCGGCCTACGGAAGTGGTGCAAACTTCTTGTCTTGAAGTTTGATTGGTCTCCCAAGCTACTCAGTCTCTTTTCTCCACCGAATTATCCTACTGAGCTATCCTCATACTATTATTCTTGACATCTCTGATTAGCATATAAATAGTCGCCTAGGCCATCTCTCCTTCGAATACCCTGGATCAGCTGGGGCTGGTCCCCGGCAGGTGGCGCCCGAGCAGGGACCTCAGGAGGCAATACTCAAAGAGCTGAGCAGACACGAACCACGCAATCAGCAGGCAATAAGCATGGAGATCAGCAGTGACGAATCATGCTGCTCAACTGGCAATATTCAAGCAGGTGACCAGGCAGGAATCACGCAGCTCAGCTGGCAATTGTCAAGCAGATGAGCCGACAGGAATCACGCAGCTCAGCTGGCAATTGTCATGCAGATGAGCCGGCAGGAATCACGCAGCTCAGTAGGCCCTGATCACGTGACTCTGCAGGCACTGATCCCGTGGCTGATCAAGTCCAGATCACGTGACTGAGCATGCACTGATCACGTGGCTATCATGCACTGATCACTTGGCTGGTCATACACTGATCACGTGCCTGGTCATTCACACATCCCGTGACTAATCATGAACTGATCTCATGGCTATCATGCACTGATCACGTGGGTATCATGCACTGATTACGTGGCTGGTCACACACGTATCACGTGACTGATCATGAACTGGTCACGTGGCTCTCATGCACTGATTACGTGGCTATCACGCACTGATCACGTGGCTGATCATGCACTGATCACGTAATTGATCATGCACTGATCACGTGACTGATCATGCACTGATCACGTGGCTATCATGCACTGCTCGAGTGGCTGATCATGCAGTGATCACGTAGCTACCATATACCGGTCACGTGACTGATCATGCACCCATCGGGTGACTGATCGTGCACTGATCACGTAATTGATCATGCACTGACCACGTGACTGATCATGCACTGATCACGTGGCTATCATGCACTGCTCATGTGGCTGATCATGCAATGATCACGTAGCTACCATGTATTGGTCACGTGACTGATCATGCACTGATCAGGTAAATGCTCATGCACTGATCACGTGATTGATCATGCACTGATCACGTGACTGTGCCGTCAGTGACCAGGTGGCTGATCATGCACTGATATCGTGACTGAGCATGCACTGATCATGTGCCGGGAGACGGTGAGGCATTCCACTCTGGACAAAGGTCATGAGGAAGGAGGCTCGGCATACGCAAATGCGGGATCGAGCCTCAGGAGTCCACCCGGATATTCTCGAGCATCTCCCCCCCAAAAAAACCAGAGTCTGCCTACTTTATTGCTTTGTGCTCTCACCTCTGATTTCACTGGGGGCTGTCCCCCACCACCATCTCGCTCTCTCTGTCAAAGAGTTAACTTACAGCTCCAATTCATAAAGTTCCTTGTCATTCTTCCCTTGAACTTCCAGCTGAGTCTCCATCTGGAGCTCGGAACCCACCTCGCTTACTAATTATGCCTGGGCTGCTAAGACCCACTCGAGAAGGTGTTTAGGGGGAGGCACCTTCCGCTATTCGAGAGGGCGCCTGTGGCCTATGTAAGTGGTGCAAACTTCTTGTCTTGAAGTTTGATTGGTCTCCCGCCTAAACCAAGCTACTCAGTCTCTTTTCTCCACCGAATTTTCCTACTGAGCTATCCTCATACTATTATTCTTGACATCTCCGATTAGCATATAAATAGTCGCCTAGGCCATCTCTCCTTCGAATACCCTGGATCAGCTGGGGCTGGTCCCCGGCAGGTGGCGCCCGAACAGGGACCTCAGAAGGCAATACTCAAAGAGCTGAGCAGACACGAACCACGCAATCAGCAGGCAATATGCATGGAGATCAGCAGTGACGAATCATGCTGCTCAACTGGCAATATTCAAGCAGGTGACCAGGCAGGAATCACGCAGCTCAGCTGGCAATTGTCAAGCAGATGAGCCGACAGGAATCACGCAGCTCAGCTGGAAATTGTCATGCAGATGAGCCGGCAGGAATCACGCAGCTCAGTAGGCCCTGATCACGTGACTCTGCAGGCACTGATCCCGTGGCTGATCAAGTCCAGATCACGTGACTGAGCATGCACTGATCACTTGATTGATCATGCACTGATCACGTTACTGATCATGCACTGATCACGTGGCTATCATGCACTGCTCGAGTGGCTGATCATGCAGTGATCACGTAGCTACCATGTACCGGTCACGGGACTGATCATGCACCCATCGGGTGACTGATCATGCACTGATCACGTGGCTATCATGCACTGTTCACGTGGCCGATCATACACTGATCACCTGCCTGGTCATGCACAGATCACGTCACTAATCATGAACTGATCACGTAGCTATCATCACATCACGTGGCTATCATGCACTGCTCATGTGGCTGATCATGCAATGATCACGTAGCTAACATGTATTGGTCACGTGACTGATCATGCACTGATCACGTAAATGATCATGCACTGATCACGTGATTGATCATGCACTGATCACGTGACTGTGCCATCAGTGACCAGGTGGCTGATCATGCACTGATATCGTGACTGAGCATGCACTGATCATGTGCCGGGGGACGGTGAGGCATTCCACTCTGGACAAAGGTCATGAGGAAGGAGGCTCGGCATACGCAAATGCGGGATCGAGCCTCAGGACTCCACCCGGATATTCTCGAGCACCTCCCCCCCAAAAACCCAGAGTCTGCCTACTTTATTGCTTTGTGCTCTCACCTCTGATTTCACTGGGGGCTGTCCCCCACCACCATCTCGCTCTCTCTGTCAAAGAGTTAACTTACAGCTCCAATTCATAAAGTTCCTTGTCATTCTTCCCTTGAACTTCCAGCTGAGTCTCCATCTGGAGCTCGGAACCCACCTCGCTTACTAATTATGCCTGGGCTGCTAAGACCCACTCGAGAAGGTGTTTAGGGGGAGGCACCTTCCGCTATTCGAGAGGGCGCCTGTGGCCTATGTAAGTGGTGCAAACTTCTTGTCTTGAAGTTTGATTGGTCTCCCGCCTAAACCAAGCTACTCAGTCTCTTTTCTCCACCGAATTTTCCTACTGAGCTATCCTCATACTATTATTCTTGACATCTCCGATTAGCATATAAATAGTCGCCTAGGCCATCACTCCTTCGAATACCCTGGATCAGCTGGGGCTGGTCCCCGGCAGGTGGCGCCCAAACAGGGACCTCAGAAGGCAATACTCAAAGAGCTGAGCAGACACGAACCACGAAATCAGCAGGCAATATGCATGGAGATCAGCAGTGACGAATCATGCTGCTCAACTGGCAATATTCAAGCAGGTGACCAGGCAGGAATCACGCAGCTCAGCTGGCAATTGTCAAGCAGATGAGCCGACAGGAATCACGCAGCTCAGCTGGCAATTGTCATGCAGATGAGCCGGCAGGAATCACGCAGCTCAGTAGGCCCTGATCACGTGACTCTGCAGGCACTGATGCCGTGGCTGATCAAGTCCAGATCACGTGACTGAGCATGCACTGATCACGTGGCTATCATGCACTGATCACTTGGCTGGTCATACACTGATCACGTGCCTGGTCATTCACACATCCCGTGACTAATCATGAACTGATCTCATGGCTATCATGCACTGATCACGTGGGTATCATGCACTGATTACGTGGCTGGTCACACACGTATCACGTGACTGATCATGAACTGGTCACGTGGCTCTCATGCACTGATTACGTGGCTATCACGCACTGATCACGTGGCTGATCATGCACTGATCACGTAATTGATCATGCACTGATCACGTGACTGATCATGCACTGATCACGTGACTGATCATGCACTGATCACTTGATTGATCATGCACTGATCACGTTACTGATCATGCACTGATCACGTGGCTATCATGCACTGCTCGAGTGGCTGATCATGCAGTGATCTCGTAGCTACCATTTACCGGTCACGTGACTGATCATGCACCCATCCGGTGACTGATCATGCACTGATCACGTGGCTATCATGCACTGTTCACGTGGCCGATCATACACTGATCACCTGCCTGGTCATGCACAGATCACGTCACTAATCATGAACTGATCACATAGCTATCAACACATCACGTGGCTATCATGCACTGCTCATGTGGCTGATCATGCAATGATCACGTAGCTACCATGTATTGGTCACGTGACTGATCATGCACTGATCACGTAAATGATCATGCACTGATCACGTGATTGATCATGCACTGATCACGTGACTGTGCCGTCAGTGACCAGGTGGCTGATCATGCACTGATATCGTGACTGAGCATGCACTGATCATGTGCCGGGAGCCGGTGAGGCATTCCACTCTGGACAAAGGTCATGAGGAAGGAGGCTCGGCATACGCAAATGCGGGATCGAGCCTCAGGAGTCCACCCGGATATTCTCGAGCATCTCCCACCCCAAAAAACCAGAGTCTGCCTACTTTATTGCTTTGTGCTCTCACCTCTGATTTCACTGGGGGCTGTGCCCCACCACCATCTCGCTCTCTCTGTCAAAGAGTTAACTTACAGCTCCAGTTCATAAAGTTCCTTGTCATCCTTCCCTTTAACTTCCAGCTGAGTCTCCATCTGGAGCGTGGAACCCACCACGCTTACTAATGATGCCTGGGCTGCTAAGACCCACTCGAGAAGGTGTCTAGGGTGAGGCATCTTCCGCTATTCGAGAGGGCGTCTGCGGCCTACGGAAGTGGTGCAAACTTCTTGTCTTGAAGTTTGATTGGTCTCCCAAGCTACTCAGTCTCTTTTCTCCACTGAATTATCCTACTGAGCTATCCTCATACTATTATTCTTGACATCTCTGATTAGCATATAAATAGTCGCCAAGGCCATCTCTCCTTCGAATACCCTGGATCAGCTGGGGCTGGTCCCCGGCAGGTGGCGCCCGAACAGGGACCTCAGGAGGCAATACTCAAAGAGCTGAGCAGACACGAACCACGCAATCAGCAGGCAATAAGCATGGAGCTCAGCAGTGACGAATCATGCTGCTCAACTGGCAATAATCAAGCAGGTGACCAGGCAGGAATCACGCAGCTCAGCTGGCAATTGTCATGCAGATGAGCCGGCAGGAATCACGGAGCTCAGCAGGCCCTGATCACGTGACTCTGCAGGCACTGATCACGTGGCTGATCAAGTCCACATCATGTGACTGAGCATGCACTGATCACGTGGCTATCATGCACTGATCACGTGACTGCGCATGCACTGATGACGTGGCTGATCAGGCACTGATCACATGGCTAATCATGCACTGATCACCTGTTTCTCAGGCAATGATCAGTTACTGACAGGCGCTGATCATGGGACTGTGCACGCACTGATCACGTGGCTATCATGCACTGATCACGTGACTGCGCGTGCACTGATGACGTGGCTGATCGGGCACTGATCCCGGGTTTATAAGGCAGTGATCAGGGACTGACAGGAGCTGATCATGGGACTGTGCACGCACTGATCACGTGGCTGATCAGGAACTGACCACATGACTGTGCATGCAGTGATCACGTGGCTGGTCGTTCACTGATCACGTGTTTATCATAAGGTGATCACGTGACTGAGAGGCGCTGATAACGTGACTGTGCCGTCAGTGATCACGTGGCTGATCATGCACTGATATCGTGACTGAGCATGCACTGATCATGTGCCGGGAGCCGGTGAGGCATTCCACTCTGGACAAAGGTCATGAGGAAGGAGGCTCAGCATACGCAAATGCGGGATCGAGCCTCAGGAGTCCACCCGGATATTCTCGAGCATCTCCCCCCAAAAAAACCAGAGTCTGCCTACTTTATTGCTTTGTGCTCTCACCTCTGATTTCACTGGGGTCTGTGCTCCACCACCATCTCGCTCTCTCTGTCAAAGAGTTAACTTACAGCTCCAGTTCATAAAGTTCCTTGTCATTCTTCCCTTTAACTTCCAGCTGAGTCTCCATCTGGAGCGTGGAACCCACCACGCTTACTAATTATGCCTGGGCTGCTAAGACCCACTCGAGAATGTGTCTAGGGTGAGGCATCTTCTGCTATTCGAGAGGGCGTCTGCGGCCTACGGAAGTGGTGCAAACTTCTTGTCTTGAAGTTTGATTGGTCTCCCAAGCTACTCAGTCTCTTTTCTCCACCGAATTATCCTACTGAGCTATCCTCATACTATTATTCTTGACATCTCTGATTAGCATATAAATAGTCGCCTAGGCCATCTCTCCTTCGAATACCCTGGATCAGCTGGGGCTGGTCCCCGGCAGGTGGCGCCCGAGCAGGGACCTCAGGAGGCAATACTCAAAGAGCTGAGCAGACACGAACCACGCAATCAGCAGGCAATAAGCATGGAGCTCAGCAGTGACGAATCATGCTGCTCAACTGGCAATAATCAAGCAGGTGACCAGGCAGGAATCACGCAGCTCAGCTGGCAATTGTCAAGCAGATGAGCCGACAGGAATCACGCAGCTCAGCTGGCAATTGTCAAGCAGATGAGCAGACAAGAATCACGCAGCTCAGCTGGCAGTTATCATGCAGATGAGCAGTAAGGAATCACGCAGCTCAGCAGGCCCTGATCACGTGACTCTGCAGGCACTGATCACGTGGCTGATCAAGCACAGATCACGTGACTGAGCATGCACTGATCACGTGGCTCTCATGCACTGATCACGTGTTTCTCATGCAGTGATCAGTGACTGACAGGCGCTGACCATGTGACTGTGCACGCACTGATCACGTGGCTGATCAGGACCGGACCACCTGACTGAGCATGCAGTGATCAGGTGACTGATCGTTCACTGATCACGTGTTTATCATACGGTGATCACGTGACTGAAAGGCGCTGATCAAGTGACTGTACAGTCAGTGACCCCGTGGCTGATCATGCACTGATATCGTGACTGAGCATGCACTGATCATGTGCCGAGAGCCGGTGAGGCATTCCAATTTGGACAAAGGTCATGAGGAAGGAGGCTCGGCATACGCAAATGCGTGATCGAGCCTCAAGAGTCCAGCCGGATATTCTCGAGCATCTACCCCCCAAAAAACCCAGAGTCTGCCTACTTTATTCCTTTTGCTCTCACCTCTGATTTTACTGGGGGCTCTCCCCCACCACCATCTCGCTCTCTCTGTCAAAGAGGTAACCTATAGCTCCAATTCATAAAGTTCCCTGTCATTTATCCCTTTCACTTCCACCTGAGTGTCATCTGGAGCGCGGAACCCACCACGCTTACTAATTATGCCTGGGCTGCTAAGACCCACTCGAGAAGGTGTCTAGGGTGAGGCGCCTTCCGCCATTCGAGAGGGCGCCTTCTCCCTATGTAAGTGATGCAAACTTCTTGTCTAGATATTTTATTGGTCTCCCGTGTAAACCAAGCTACTCAATCTCTTTTCTCCACCAAATTTTCCTACTGAGCTATCCTAATAATATTATTCTTGATATCTCTGATAAGCATGTAAATAGTCGCCTAGGCCATCTCTACTTCGAATACCCTGGGTCAGCTGGGGATGTTCCCCGGCAGGTGGCGCCCGAACAGGGACCTCAGGAGGCAATAATCAAAGAGCTGAGCAGACAGGAACCACGCAATCAGCAGGCAATAAACATGGAGATCAGCAGTGACGAATCATGCTGCTCAACTGGCAATAATCAAGCAGGTGACCAGGCAGGAATCCCGCGGCTCAGCTGGCAATTGGCAAGCAGATGAGCATTCAGGAATCCCGCAGCTCAGCTGCCAATTGTCATGCAGATGAGCCGGCAGGAATCATGCAGCTCAGCAGGCCCTGATCCCGTGACTCTGCAGGCACTGACCACGTGGCTGATCAAGTACGGATCACGTGACTGAGCAAGCGCTGATCACGTGGCTCTCATGCACTGATCAGGTGACTGCACTTGCACAGATGACGTGGATGATCAGGCACTGATCACGTGGCTCCTCATGCACTGAACAGTTGTTTCTCATGCAGTGATCAGTGACTGACAGGCACTGATCATGTGACTGTGCACGCACTGATCACTTGGCTGATCAGGATCTGACCTACCTGACTGAGCATGCAGTGATCACGTGGCTGGGAGTTCACTGATCACGTGTTTATCATACGGTGATCCTGTGACTGAGAGGTGCTGATCACGTGACTGTGCAGTCAGTGATCACATGGCTCATCATGCACTGATCCCGGGTTTCTCAGGCAATTATCAGTGACTGACAGGCGCTGATCATGGAACTGTGCACGCACTGATCACGTGGCTATCATGCACTGATCACGTGACTGCGCATGCACTGATGACGTGGCTGATCAGGAACTGACAACCTGATTGGGCATGCAGTGATCACGTGGCTGGTTGTTCACTGATAACGTGTTTATCACATGGTGATCACGTGACTGAGAGGCGCTGATCACGTGACTGTGCCGTCAGTGATCACGTGGCTGATCATGCACTGATATCGTGACTGAGCATGCACTGATCATGTGCCGGGAGCCGGTGAGGCATTCCACTCTGGAAAAAGGTCATGAGGAAGGAGGCTCGGCATACCCAAATGTGGGATCGAGCCTCAGGAGTCCAGCCGGATATTCTCGAGCATCTCCCCCCCCAAAAAAAACCAGAGTCTGCCTACTTTATTGCTTTGTGCTCTCACCTCTGATTTCACTGGGGGCTGTCCCCCACCACCATCTCGCTCTCTCTGTCAAAGAGGTAACCTACAGCTCCAATTCATAAAGTTCCCTGTCATTTATCCCTTTCACTTCCACCTGAGTGTCATCTGGAGCGCGGAACCCACCACGCTTACTAATTATGCCTGGGCTGCTAAGACCCACTCGAGAAGGTGTCTAGGGTGAGGCGCCTTCCGCCATTCGAGAGGGCGCCTTCTCCCTATGTAAGTGATGCAAACTTCTTGTCTAGATATTTTATTGGTCTCCCGTGTAAACCAAGCTACTCAATCTCTTTTCTCCACCAAATTTTCCTACTGAGCTATCCTAATAATATTATTCTTGATATCTCTGATAAGCATATAAATAGTCGCCTAGGCCATCTCTCCTTCGAATACCCTGGGTCAGCTGGGGATGTTCCCCGGCAGGTGGCGCCCAAACAGGGACCTCAGGAGGCAATAATCAAAGAGCTGAGCAGACAGGAACCACGCAATCAGCAGGCAATAAACATGGAGCTCAGCAGTGACGAATCATGCTGCTCAACTGGCAATAATCAAGCAGGTGACCAGGCAGGAATCCCGGGGCTCAGCTGGCAATTGGCAAGCAGATGAGCATTCAGGAATCCCGCAGCTCAGCTGCCAATTATCATGCAGATGAGCCGGCAGGAATCATGCAGCTCAGCAGGCCCTGATCCCGTGACTCTGCAGGCACTGACCACATGGCTGATCAAGTACGGATCACGTGACTGATCATGCACTGATCACTTAATTGATCATGCACTGATCACGTTACTGAGCATGCACTGATCACGTGGCTATCATGCACTGATCACTTGGCTGGTCATACACTGATCACGTGCCTGGTCATTCACACATCCCGTGACTAATCAGAACTGATCTCATGGCTATCATGCACTGATCACGTGGGTATCATGCACTGATTACGTGGCTGGTCACACACGTATCACGTGACTGATCATGAACTGGTCACGTGGCTCTCATGCACTGATTACGTGGCTATCACGCACTGATCACGTGGCTGATCATGCACTGATCACGTAATTGATCATGCACTGATCACGTTACTGATCATGCACTGATCACGTGGCTATCATGCACTGCTCGAGTGGTTGATCATGCAGTGATCACGTAGCTACCATGTACCGGTCACGTGACTGATCATGCACCCATCGGGTGACTGATCATGCACTGATCACGTGGCTATCATGCACTGTTCACGTGGCCGATCATACACTGATCACCTGCCTGGTCATGCACAGATCACGTCACTAATCATGAACTGATCACATAGCTATCAACACATCACGTGGCTATCATGCACTGCTCATGTGGCTGATCATGCAATGATCACGTAGCTACCATGTATTGGTCACGTGACTGATCATGCACTGATCACGTAAATGATCATGCACTGATCACGTGATTGATCATGCACTGATCACGTGACTGTGCCGTCAGTGACCAGGTGGCTGATCATGCACTGATATCGTGACTGAGCATGCACTGATCATGTGCCGGGAGACGGTGAGGCATTCCACTCTGGACAAAGGTCATGAGGAAGGAGGCTCGGCATACGCAAATGCGGGATCGAGCCTCAGGAGTCCACCCGGATATTCTCGAGCATCTCCCCCCCAAAAAAACCAGAGTCTGCCTACTTTATTGCTTTGTGCTCTCACCTCTGATTTCACTGGGGGCTGTGCCCCACCACCATCTCGCTCTCTCTGTCAAAGAGTTAACTTACAGCTCCAGTTCATAAAGTTCCTTGTCATCCTTAACTTTAACTTCCAGCTGAGTCTCCATCTGGAGCGTGGAACCCACCACGCTTACTAATGATGCCTGGGCTGCTAAGACCCACTCGAGAAGGTGTCTAGGGTGAGGCATCTTCCGCTATTCGAGAGGGCGTCTGCGGCCTACGGAAGTGGTGCAAACTTCTTGTCTTGAAGTTTGATTGGTCTCCCAAGCTACTCAGTCTCTTTTCTCCACCGAATTATCCTACTGAGCTATCCTCATACTATTATTCTTGACATCTCTGATTAGCATATAAATAGTCGCCTAGGCCATCTCTCCTTCGAATACCCTGGATCAGCTGGGGCTGGTCCCCGGCAGGTGGCGCCCGAACAGGGACCTCAGGAGGCAATACTCAAAGAGCTGAGCAGACACGAACCACGCAATCAGCAGGCAATAAGCATGGAGCTCAGCAGTGACGAATCATGCTGCTCAACTGGCAATAATCAAGCAGGTGACCAGGCAGGAATCACGCAGCTCAGCTGGCAATTGTCATGCAGATGAGCCGGCAGGAATCACGGAGCTCAGCAGGCCCTGATCACGTGACTCTGCAGGCACTGATCACGTGGCTGATCAAGTCCACATCATGTGACTGAGCATGCACTGATCACGTGGCTATCATGCACTGATCACGTGACTGCGCATGCACTGATGACGTGGCTGATCAGGCACTGATCACATGGCTAATCATGCACTGATCACCTGTTTCTCAGGCAATGATCAGTGACTGACAGGCGCTGTTCATGGGACTGTGCACGCACTGATCACGTGGCTATCATGCACTGATCACGTGACTGCGCGTGCACTGATGACGTGGCTCATCCGGCACTGATCCCGGGTTTATAAGGCAGTGATCAGGGACTGACAGGAGCTGATCATGGGACTGTGCACGCACTGATCACGTGGCTGATCAGGAACTGACCACATGACTGTGCATGCAGTGATCACGTGGCTGGTCGTTCACTGATCACGTGTTTATCATAAGGTGATCACGTGACTGAGAGGTGCTGATCATGTGACTGTGCCGTCAGTGATCACGTGGCTGATCATGCACTGATATCGTGACTGAGCATGCACTGATCATGTGCCGGGAGACGGTGAGGCATTCCACTCTGGACAAAGGTCATGAGGAAGGAGGTTCGGCATACGCAAATGCGGGATCGAGCCTCAGGAGTCCACCCGGATATTCTCGAGCATCTCCCCCCCAAAAAAACCAGAGTCTGCCTACTTTATTGCTTTGTGCTCTCACCTCTGATTTCACTGGGGGCTGTCCCCCACCACCATCTCACTCTCTCTGTCAAAGAGTTATCTTACAGCTCCAGTTCATAAAGTTCCTTGTCATCCTTCCCTTTAACTTCCAGCTGAGTCTCCATCTGGAGCGTGGAACCCACCACGCTTACTAATTATGCCTGGGCTGCTAAGACCCACTCGAGAATGTGTCTAGGGTGAGGCATCTTCCGCTATTCGAGAGGGCGTCTGCGGCCTACGGAAGTGGTGCAAACTTCTTGTCTTGAAGTTTGATTGGTCTCCCAAGCTACTCAGTCTCTTTTCTCCACCGAATTATCCTACTGAGCTATCCTCATACTATTATTCTTGACATCTCTGATTAGCATATAAATAGTCGCCTAGGCCATCTCTCCTTCGAATACCCTGGATCAGCTGGGGCTGGTCCCCAGCAGGTGGCGCCCGAGCAGGGACCTCAGGAGGCAATACTCAAAGAGCTGAGCAGACACGAACCACGCAATCAGCAGGCAATAAGCATGGAGCTCAGCAGTGACGAATCATGCTGCTCAACTGGCAATAATCAAGCAGGTGACCAGGCAGGAATCACGCAGCTCAGCTGGCAATTGTCAAGCAGATGAGCCGACAGGAATCACGCAGCTCAGCTGGCAATTGTCAAGCAGATGAGCAGACAAGAATCACGCAGCTCAGCTGGCAGTTATCATGCAGATGAGCAGTAAGGAATCACGCAGCTCAGCAGGCCCTGATCACGTGACTCTGCAGGCACTGATCACGTGGCTGATCAAGTCCAGATCACGTGACTGAGCATGCACTGATCACGTGGCTGATCAAGTCCACATCATGTGACTGAGCATGCACTGATCACGTGGCTATCATGCACTGATCACGTGACTGCGCATGCACTGATGACGTGGCTGATCAGGCACTGATCACATGGCTAATCATGCACTGATCACCTGTTTCTCCGGCAATGATCAGTGACTGACAGGCGCTGATCATGGGACTGTGCACGCACTGATCACGTGGCTATCATACACTGATCACGTGACTGCGCGTGCACTTATGACGTGGCTAATTGGACACTGATCCCGGGTTTATAAGGCAGTGATCAGGGACTGACAGGAGCTGATCATGGGACTGTGCACGCACTGATCACGTGGCTGATAAGGAACAGACCACCTGACTGCACATGCAGTGATCACGTGGCCGGTCCTTCACTGATCACGTGTTTATCATACGGTGATCACGTGACTGAGAGGCGCTGGTCACGTGACTGTGCCGTCAGTGATCACGTGGCTGATCATGCACTGATATCGTGACTGAGCATGCACTGATCATGTGCCGGGAGACGGTGAGGCATTCCACTCTGGACAAAGGTCATGAGGAAGGAGGCTCAGCATCCGCAAATGCGGGATCGAGCCTCAGGTGTCCACCCGGATATTCTCGAGCATCTCCCCCCCAAAAAAACCAGAGTCTGCCTACTTTATTGCTTTGTGCTCTCACCTCTGATTTCACTGGGGGCTGTCCCCCACCACCATCTCACTCTCTCTGTCAAAGAGTTATCTTACAGCTCCAGTTCATAAAGTTCCTTGTCATCCTTCCCTTTAACTTCCAGCTGAGTCTCCATCTGGAGCGTGGAACCCACCACGCTTACTAATTATGCCTGGGCTGCTAAGACCCACTCGAGAATGTGTCTAGGGTGAGGCATCTTCCGCTATTCGAGAGGGCGTCTGCGGCCTACGGAAGTGGTGCAAACTTCTTGTCTTGAAGTTTGATTGGTCTCCCAAGCTACTCAGTCTCTTTTCTCCACCGAATTATCCTACTGAGCTATCCTCATACTATTATTCTTGACATCTCTGATTAGCATATAAATAGTCGCCTAGGCCATCTCTCCTTCGAATACCCTGGATCAGCTGGGGCTGGTCCCCGGCAGGTGGCGCCCGAGCAGGGACCTCAGGAGGCAATACTCAAAGAGCTGAGCAGACACGAACCACGCAATCAGCAGGCAATAAGCATGGAGATCAGCAGTGACGAATCATGCTGCTCAACTGGCAATATTCAAGCAGGTGACCAGGCAGGAATCACGCAGCTCAGCTGGCAATTGTCAAGCAGATGAGCCGACAGGAATCACGCAGCTCAGCTGGCAATTGTCATGCAGATGAGCCGGCAGGAATCACGCAGCTCAGTAGGCCCTGATCACGTGACTCTGCAGGCACTGATCCCGTGGCTGATCAAGTCCAGATCACGTGACTGAGCATGCACTGATCACGTGGCTATCATGCACTGATCACTTGGCTGGTCATACACTGATCACGTGCCTGGTCACTCACACATCCCGTGACTAATCATGAACTGATCTCATGGCTATCATGCACTGATTACGTGGCTGGTCACACACGTATCACGTGACTGATCATGAACTGGTCACGTGGCTCTCATGCACTGATTACGTGGCTATCACGCACTGATCACGTGGCTGATCATGCACTGATCCCGTAATTGATCATGCACTGATCACGTGACTGATCATGCACTGATCACGTGACTGATCATGCACTGATCACTTTATTGATCATGCACTGATCAGGTTACTGATCATGCACTGATCACGTGGCTATCATGCACTGCTCGAGTGGCTGATCATGCAGTGATCACGTAGCTACCATGTACCGGTCACGTGACTGATCATGCACCCATCGGGTGACTGATCATGCACTGATCACGTGGCTATCATGCACTGTTCCCGTGGCCGATCCTACACTGATCACCTGCCTGGTCATGCACAGATCACGTCACTAATCATGAACTGATCACGTAGCTATCATCACATCACGTGGCTATCATGCACTGCTCATGTGGCTGATCATGCAATGATCATGTAGCTACCATGTATTGGTCACGTGACTGATCATGCACTGATCACGTAAATGATCATGCACTGATCACGTGATTGATCATGCACTGATCACGTGACTGTGCCGTCAGTGACCAGGTGGCTGATCATGCACTGATATCGTGACTGAGCATGCACTGATCATGTGCCGGGAGACGGTGAGGCATTCCACTCTGGACAAAGGTCATGAGGAAGGAGGCTCGGCATACGCAAATGCGGGATCGAGCCTCAGGAGTCCACCCGGATATTCTCGAGCATCTCCCCCCCAAAAAAACCAGAGTCTGCCTACTTTATTGCTTTGTGCTCTCACCTCTGATTTCACTGGGGGCTGTGCCCCACCACCATCTCGCTCTCTCTGTCAAAGAGTTAACTTACAGCTCCAGTTAATAAAGTTCCTTGTCATCCTTCCCTATAACTTTCAGGTGAGTCTCCATCTGGAGCGTGGAACCCACCACGCTTACTAATTATGCCTGGGCTGCTAAGACCCACTCGAGAAGGTGTCTAGGGTGAGGCATCTTCCGCTATTCGAGAGGGCGTCTGCGGCCTACGGAAGTGGTGCAAACTTCTTGTCTTGAAGTTTGATTGGTCTCCCAAGCTACTCAGTCTCTTTTCTCCACTGAATTATCCTACTGAGCTATCCTCATACTATTATTCTTGACATCTCTGATTAGCATATAAATAGTCGCCTAGGCCATCTCTCCTTCGAATACCCTGGAACAGCTGGGGCTGGTCCCCGGCAGGTGGCGCCCGAGCAGGGACCTCAGGAGGCAATACTCAAAGAGCTGAGCAGACACGAACCACGCAATCAGCAGGCAATAAGCATGGAGATCAGCAGTGACGAATCATGCTGCTCAACTGGCAATATTCAAGCAGGTGACCAGGCAGGAATCACGCAGCTCAGCTGGCAATTGTCAAGCAGATGAGCCGACAGGAATCACGCAGCTCAGCTGGCAATTGTCATGCAGATGAGCCGGCAGGAATCACGCAGCTCAGTAGGCCCTGATCACGTGACTCTGCAGGCACTGATCCCGTGGCTGATCAAGTCCAGATCACGTGACTGAGCATGCACTGATCACGTGGCTATCATGCACTGATCACTTGGCTGGTCATACACTGATCACGTGCCTGGTCATTCACACATCCCGTGACTAATCATGAACTGATCTCATGGCTATCATGCACTGATTACGTGGGTATCATGCACTGATTACGTGGCTGGTCATACACTGATCACGTGCCTGGTCATTCACACATCCCGTGACTAATCATGAACTGATCTCATGGCTATCATGCACTGATCACGTGGGTATCATGCACTGATTACGTGGCTGGTCACACACGTATCACGTGACTGATCATGAACTGGTCACGTGGCTCTCATGCACTGATTACGTGGCTATCACGCACTGATCACGTGGCTGATCATGCACTGATCACGTAGTTGATCATGCACTGATCACGTGACTGATCATGCACTGATCACGTGACTGATCATGCACTGATCACTTGATTGATCATGCACTGATCACGTTACTGATCATGCACTGATCACGTGGCTATCATGCACTGCTCGAGTGGCTGATCATGCAGTGATCACGTAGCTACCATGTACCGGTCACGTGACTGATCATGCACCCATCCGGTGACTGATCATGCACTGATCACGTGGCTATCATGCACTGTTCACGTGGCCGATCATACACTGATCACCTGCCTGGTCATGCACAGATCACGTCACTAATCATGAACTGATCATGTAGCTATCAACACATCACGTGGCTATCATGCACTGCTCATGTGGCTGATCATGCAATGATCACGTAGCTACCATGTATTGGTCACGTGACTGATCATGCACTGATCACGTAAATGATCATGCACTGATCACGTGATTGATCATGCACTGATCACGTGACTGTGCCGTCAGTGACCAGGTGGCTGATCATGCACTGATATCGTGACTGAGCATGCACTGATCATGTGCCGGGAGACGGTGAGGCATTCCACTCTGGACAAAGGTCATGAGGAAGGAGGCTCGGCACACGCAAATGCAGGATCGAGCCTCAGGAGTCCACCCGGATATTCTCGAGCATCTCCCCCCCCAAAAAACCAGAGTCTGCCTACTTTATTGCTTTGTGCTCTCACCTCTGATTTCACTGGGGGCTGTCCCCCACCACCATCTCGCTCTCTCTGTCAAAGTGTTAACTTACAGCTCCAATTCATAAAGTTCCTTGTCATTCTTCCCTTGAACTTCCAGCTGAGTCTCCATCTGGAGCTCGGAACCCACCTCGCTTACTAATTATGCCTGGGCTGCTAAGACCCACTCGAGAAGGTGTTTAGGGGAGGCACCTTCCGCTATTCGAGAGGGCGCCTGTGGCCTATGTAAGTGGTGCAAACTTCTTGTCTTGAAGTTTGATTGGTCTCCCGCCTAAACCAAGCTACTCAGTCTCTTTTCTCCACCGAATTTTCCTACTGAGCTATCCTCATACTATTATTCTTGACATCTCCGATTAGCATATAAATAGTCGCCTAGGCCATCTCTCCTTCGAATACCCTGGATCAGCTGGGGCTGGTCCCCGGCAGGTGGCGCCCGAACAGGGACCTCAGAAGGCAATACTCAAAGAGCTGAGCAGACACGAACCACGCAATCAGCAGGCAATAAGCATGGAGATCAGCAGTGACGAATCATGCTGCTCAACTGGCAATATTCAAGCAGGTGACCAGGCAGGAATCACGCAGCTCAGCTGGCAATTGTCAAGCAGATGAGCCGACAGGAATCACGCAGCTCAGCTGGAAATTGTCATGCAGATGAGCCGGCAGGAATCACGCAGCTCAGTAGGCCTGATCACGTGACTCTGCAGGCACTGATCCCGTGGCTGATCAAGTCCAGATCACGTGACTGAGCATGCACTGATCACTTGATTGACCATGCACTGATCACGTTACTGATCATGCACTGATCACGTGGCTATCATGCACTGCTCGAGTGGCTGATCATGCAGTGATCACGTAGCTACCATGTACCGGTCACGTGACTGATCATGCACCCATCCGGTGACTGATCATGCACTGATCACGTGGCTATCATGCACTGTTCACGTGGCCGATCATACACTGATCACCTGCCTGGTCATGCACAGATCACGTCACTAATCATGAACTGATCACATAGCTATCAACACATCACGTGGCTATCATGCACTGCTCATGTGGCTGATCATGCAATTATCACGTAGCTACCATGTATTGGTCACGTGACTGATCATGCACTGATCACGTAAATGATCATGCACTGATCACGTGATTGAAAATGCACTGATCACGTGACTGTGCCGTCAGTGACCAGGTGGCTGATCATGCACTGATATCGTGACTGAGCATGCACTGATCATGTGCCGGGAGACGGTGAGGCATTCCACTCTGGACAAAGGTCATGAGGAAGGAGGCTCGGCATACGCAAATGCGGGATCGAGCCTCAGGAGTCCACCCGGATATTCTCGAGCATCTCCCCCCCAAAAAAACCAGAGTCTGCCTACTTTATTGCTTTGTGCTCTCACCTCTGATTTCACTGGGGGCTGTGCCCCACCACCATCTCGCTCTCTCTGTCAAAGAGTTAACTTACAGCTCCAGTTCATAAAGTTCCTTGTCATCCTTAACTTTAACTTCCAGCTGAGTCTCCATCTGGAGCGTGGAACCCACCACGCTTACTAATGATGCCTGGGCTGCTAAGACCCACTCGAGAAGGTGTCTAGGGTGAGGCATCTTCCGCTATTCGAGAGGGCGTCTGCGGCCTACGGAAGTGGTGCAAACTTCTTGTCTTGAAGTTTGATTGGTCTCCCAAGCTACTCAGTCTCTTTTCTCCACCGAATTATCCTACTGAGCTATCCTCATACTATTATTCTTGACATCTCTGATTAGCATATAAATAGTCGCCTAGGCCATCTCTCCTTCGAATACCCTGGATCAGCTGGGGCTGGTCCCCGGCAGGTGGCGCCCGAACAGGGACCTCAGGAGGCAATACTCAAAGAGCTGAGCAGACACGAACCACGCAATCAGCAGGCAATAAGCATGGAGCTCAGCAGTGACGAATCATGCTGCTCAACTGGCAATAATCAAGCAGGTGACCAGGCAGGAATCCCGCGGCTCAGCTGGCAATTGGCAAGCAGATGAGCATTCAGGAATCCCGCAGCTCAGCTGCCAATTGTCATGCAGATGAGCCGGCAGGAATCATGCAGCTCAGCAGGCCCTGATCCCGTGACTCTGCAGGCACTGATCCCGTGGCTGATCAAGTCCAGATCACGTGACTGAGCATGCACTGATCACTTGATTGATCATGCACTGATCACTTGGCTGGTCATACACTGATCACGTGCCTGGTCATTCACACATCCCGTGACTAATCATGAACTGATCTCATGGCTATCATGCACTGATCACGTGGGTATCATGCACTGATTACGTGGCTGGTCACACACGTATCACGTGACTGATCATGAACTGGTCACGTGGCTCTCATGCACTGATTACGTGGCTATCACGCACTGATCACGTGGCTGATCATGCACTGATCACGTAGTTGATCATGCACTGATCACGTGACTGATCATGCACTGATCACGTGACTGATCATGCACTGATCACTTGATTGATCATGCACTGATCACGTTACTGATCATGCACTGATCACGTGGCTATCATGCACTGCTCGAGTGGCTGATCATGCAGTGATCACGTAGCTACCATGTACCGGTCACGTGACTGATCATGCACCCATCCGGTGACTGATCATGCACTGATCACGTGGCTATCATGCACTGTTCACGTGGCCGATCATACACTGATCACCTGCCTGGTCATGCACAGATCACGTCACTAATCATGAA
Source organism: Bos taurus (assembly GCF_002263795.3). NCBI lineage: Eukaryota > Metazoa > Chordata > Mammalia > Artiodactyla > Bovidae > Bos > Bos taurus. Next base: position 354,789 of record NW_020190851.1, on the reverse strand, counting down.
CTGATCATGTAGCTATCAACACATCACGTGGCTATCATGCACTGCTCATGTGGCTGATCATGCAATGATCACGTAGCTACAATGTATTGGTCACGTGACTGATCATGCACTGATCACGTAAATGATCATGCACTGATCACGTGATTGATCATGCACTGATCACGTGACTGTGCCGTCAGTGACCAGGTGGCTGATCATGCACTGATATCGTGACTGAGCATGCACTGATCATGTGCCGGGAGACGGTGAGGCATTCCACTCTGGACAAAGGTCATGAGGAAGGAGGTTCGGCATACGCAAATGCGGGATCGAGCCTCAGGAGTCCACCCGGATATTCTCGAGCATCTCCCCCCCCAAAAAACCAGAGTCTGCCTACTTTATTGCTTTGTGCTCTCACCTCTGATTTCACTGGGGGCTGTCCCCCACCACCATCTCGCTCTCTCTGTCAAAGAGTTAACTTACAGCTCCAATTCATAAAGTTCCTTGTCATTCTTCCCTTGAACTTCCAGCTGAGTCTCCATCTGGAGCTCGGAACCCACCTCGCTTACTAATTATGCCTGGGCTGCTAAGACCCACTCGAGAAGGTGTTTAGGGGGAGGCACCTTCCGCTATTCGAGAGGGCGCCTGTGGCCTATGTAAGTGGTGCAAACTTCTTGTCTTGAAGTTTGATTGGTCTCCCGCCTAAACCAAGCTACTCAGTCTCTTTTCTCCACCGAATTTTCCTACTGAGCTATCCTCATACTATTATTCTTGACATCTCCGATTAGCATATAAATAGTCGCCTAGGCCATCTCTCCTTCGAATACCCTGGATCAGCTGGGGCTGGTCCCCGGCAGGTGGCGCCCGAACAGGGACCTCAGAAGGCAATACTCAAAGAGCTGAGCAGACACGAACCACGCAATCAGCAGGCAATAAGCATGGAGATCAGCAGTGACGAATCATGCTGCTCAACTGGCAATATTCAAGCAGGTGACCAGGCAGGAATCACGCAGCTCAGCTGGCAATTGTCAAGCAGATGAGCCGACAGGAATCACGCAGCTCAGCTGGAAATTGTCATGCAGATGAGCCGGCAGGAATCACACAGCTCAGTAGGCCTGATCACGTGACTCTGCAGGCACTGATCCCGTGGCTGATCAAGTCCAGATCACGTGACTGAGCATGCACTGATCACTTGATTGACCATGCACTGATCACGTTACTGATCATGCACTGATCACGTGGCTATCATGCACTGCTCGAGTGGCTGATCATGCAGTGATCACGTAGCTACCATGTACCGGTCACGTGACTGATCATGCACCCATCCGGTGACTGATCATGCACTGATCACGTGGCTATCATGCACTGTTCACGTGGCCGATCATACACTGATCACCTGCCTGGTCATGCACAGATCACGTCACTAATCATGAACTGATCACATAGCTATCAACACATCACGTGGCTATCATGCACTGCTCATGTGGCTGATCATGCAATGATCACGTAGCTACCATGTATTGGTCACGTGACTGATCATGCACTGATCACGTAAATGATCATGCACTGATCACGTGATTGATCATGCACTGATCACGTGACTGTGCCGTCAGTGACCAGGTGGCTGATCATGCACTGATATCGTGACTGAGCATGCACTGATCATGTGCCGGGAGACGGTGAGGCATTCCACTCTGGACAAAGGTCATGAGGAAGGAGGCTCGGCATACGCAAATGCGGGATCGAGCCTCAGGAGTCCACCCGGATATTCTCGAGCATCTCCCCCCCAAAAAAACCAGAGTCTGCCTACTTTATTGCTTTGTGCTCTCACCTCTGATTTCACTGGGGGCTGTGCCCCACCACCATCTCGCTCTCTCTGTCAAAGAGTTAACTTACAGCTCCAGTTCATAAAGTTCCTTGTCATCCTTAACTTTAACTTCCAGCTGAGTCTCCATCTGGAGCGTGGAACCCACCACGCTTACTAATGATGCCTGGGCTGCTCAGACCCACTCGAGAAGGTGTCTAGGGTGAGGCATCTTCCGCTATTCGAGAGGGCGTCTGCGGCCTACGGAAGTGGTGCAAACTTCTTGTCTTGAAGTTTGATTGGTCTCCCAAGCTACTCAGTCTCTTTTCTCCACCGAATTATCCTACTGAGCTATCCTCATACTATTATTCTTGATATCTCTGATTAGCATATAAATAGTCGCCTAGGCCATCTCTCCTTCGAATACCCTGGATCAGCTGGGGCTGGTCCCCGGCAGGTGGCGCCCGAACAGGGACCTCAGGAGGCAATACTCAAAGAGCTGAGCAGACACGAACCACGCAATCAGCAGGCAATAAGCATGGAGCTCAGCAGTGACGAATCATGCTGCTCAACTGGCAATAATCAAGCAGGTGACCAGGCAGGAATCACGCAGCTCAGCTGGCAATTGTCATGCAGATGAGCCGGCAGGAATCACGGAGCTCAGCAGGCCCTGATCACGTGACTCTGCAGGCACTGATCACGTGGCTGATCAAGTCCACATCATGTGACTGAGCATGCACTGATCACGTGGCTATCATGCACTGATCACGTGACTGCGCATGCACTGATGACGTGGCTGATCAGGCACTGATCACATGGCTAATCATGCACTGATCACCTGTTTCTCAGGCAATGATCAGTGACTGACAGGCGCTGATCATGGGACTGTGCACGCACTGATCACGTGACTGCGCGTGCACTGATGACGTGGCTGATCGGGCACTGATCCCGGGTTTATAAGGCAGTGATCAGGGACTGACAGGAGCTGATCATGGGACTGTGCACGCACTGATCACGTGGCTGATCAGGAACTGACCACATGACTGTGCATGCAGTGATCACGTGGCTGGTCGTTCACTGATCACGTGTTTATCATAAGGTGATCACGTGACTGAGAGGTGCTGATCACGTGACTGTGCCGTCAGTGATCACGTGGCTGATCATGCACTGATATCGTGACTGAGCATGCACTGATCATGTGCCGGGAGCCGGTGAGGCATTCCACTCTGGACAAAGGTCATGAGGAAGGAGGCTCAGCATACGCAAATGCGGGATCGAGCCTCAGGAGTCCACCCGGATATTCTCGAGCATCTCCCCCCCAAAAAAACCAGAGTCTGCCTACTTTATTGCTTTGTGCTCTCACCTCTGATTTCACTGGGGGCTGTGCTCCACCACCATCTCGCTCTCTCTGTCAAAGAGTTAACTTACAGCTCCAGTTAATATAGTTCCTTGTCATTCTTCCCTTTAACTTCCAGCTGAGTCTCCATATGGAGCCTGGAACCCACCACGCTTACTAATTATGCCTGGGCTGCTAAGACCCACTCGAGAATGTGTCTAGGGTGAGGCATCTTCCGCTATTCGAGAGGGCGTCTGCGGCCTACGGAAGTGGTGCAAACTTCTTGTCTTGAAGTTTGATTGGTCTCCCAAGCTACTCAGTCTCTTTTCTCCACCGAATTATCCTACTGAGCTATCCTCATACTATTATTCTTGACATCTCTGATTAGCATATAAATAGTCGCCTAGGCCATCTCTCCTTCGAATACCCTGGATCAGCTGGGGCTGGTCCCCGGCAGGTGGCGCCCGAGCAGGGACCTCAGGAGGCAATACTCAAAGAGCTGAGCAGACACGAACCACGCAATCAGCAGGCAATAAGCATGGAGCTCAGCAGTGACGAATCATGCTGCTCAACTGGCAATAATCAAGCAGGTGACCAGGCAGGAATCACGCAGCTCAGCTGGCAATTGTCAAGCAGATGAGCCGACAGGAATCACGCAGCTCAGCTGGCAATTGTCAAGCAGATGAGCAGACAAGAATCACGCAGCTCAGCTGGCAGTTATCATGCAGATGAGCAGTAAGGAATCACGCAGCTCAGCAGGCCCTGATCACGTGACTCTGCAGGCACTGATCACGTGGCTGATCAAGCACAGATCACGTGACTGAGCATGCACTGATCACGTGGCTCTCATGCACTGATCACGTGTTTCTCATGCAGTGATCAGTGACTGACAGGCGCTGACCATGTGACTGGGCACGCAATGATCACGTGGCTGATCAGGACCTGACCACCTGACTGAGCATGCAGTGATCAGGTGACTGATCGTTCACTGATCACGTGTTTATCATACGGTGATCACGTGACTGAAAGGCGCTGATCAAGTGACTGTACAGTCAGTGACCCCGTGGCTGATCATGCACTGATATCGTGACTGAGCATGCACTGATCATGTGCCGAGAGCCGGTGAGGCATTCCAATTTGGACAAAGGTCATGAGGAAGGAGGCTCGGCATACGCAAATGTGGGATCGAGCCTCAGGAGTCCAGCCGGATATTCTCGAGCATCTCCCCCCCAAAAAAAAACCAGAGTCTGCCTACTTTATTGCTTTGTGCTCTCACCTCTGATTTCACTGGGGGCTGTCCCCCACCACCATCTCGCTCTCTCTGTCAAAGAGTTAACTTACAGCTCCAATTCATAAAGTTCCTTGTCATTCTTCCCTTGAACTTCCAGCTGAGTCTCCATCTGGAGCTCGGAACCCACCTCGCTTACTAATTTTGCCTGGGCTGCTAAGACCAACTCGAGAAGGTGTTTAGGGGGAGGCACCTTCCGCTATTCGAGAGGGCGCCTGTGGCCTATGTAAGTGGTGCAAACTTCTTGTCTTGAAGTTTGATTGGTCTCCCGCCTAAACCAAGCTACTCAGTCTCTTTTCTCCACCGAATTTTCCTACTGAGCTATCCTCATACTATTATTCTTGACATCTCTGATTAGCATATAAATAGTCGCCTAGGCCATCTCTCCTTCGAATACCCTGGATCAGCTGGGGCTGGTCCCCGGCAGGTGGCGCCCGAACAGGGACCTCAGAAGGCAATACTCAAAGAGCTGAGCAGACACGAACCACGCAATCAGCAGGCAATAAGCATGGAGATCAGCAGTGACGAATCATCCTGCTCAACTGGCAATATTCAAGCAGGTGACCAGGCAGGAATCACGCAGCTCAGCTGGCAATTGTCAAGCAGATGAGCCGACAGGAATCACGCAGCTCAGCTGGCAATTGTCATGCAGATGAGCCGGCAGGAATCACGCAGCTCAGTAGGCCCTGATCACGTGACTCTGCAGGCACTGATGCCGTGGCTGATCAAGTCCAGATCACGTGACTGAGCATGCACTGATCACGTGGCTATCATGCACTGATCACTTGGCTGGTCATACACTGATCACGTGCCTGGTCATTCACACATCCGTGACTAATCATGAACTGATCTCATGGCTATCATGCACTGATCACGTGGGTATCATGCACTGATTACGTGGCTGGTCACACACGTATCACGTGACTTATCATGAACTGGTCACGTGGCTCTCATGCACTGATTACGTGGCTATCACGCACTGATCACGTGGCTGATCATGCACTGATCACGTAATTGATCATGCACTGATCACGTGACTGATCATGCACTGATCACGTGACTGATCATGCACTGATCACTTGATTGATCATGCACTGATCACGTTACTGATCATGCACTGATCACGTGACTGTGCCATCAGTGACCAGGTGGCTGATCATGCACTGATATCGTGACTGAGCATGCACTGATCATGTGCCGGGAGACGGTGAGGCATTCCACTCTGGACAAAGGTCATGAGGAAGGAGGCTCGGCATACGCAAATGCGGGATCGAGCCTCAGGAGTCCACCCGGATATTCTCGAGCATCTCCCCCCAAAAAAAACCAGAGTCTGCCTACTTTATTGCTTTGTGCTCTCACCTCTGATTTCACTGGGGGCTGTCCCCCACCACCATCTCGCTCTCTCTGTCAAAGAGTTAACTTACAGCTCCAATTCTAAAGTTCCTTGTCATTCTTCCCTTGAACTTCCAGCTGAGTCTCCATCTGGAGCTCGGAACCCACCTCGCTTACTAATTATGCCTGGTCTGCTAAGACCCACTCGAGAAGGTGTTTAGGGTGAGGCACCTTCCACTATTCGAGAGGGCGCCTGTGGCCTATGTAAGTGGTGCAAACTTCTTGTCTTGAAGTTTGATTGGTCTCCCGCGTAAACCAAGCTACTCAGTCTCTTTTCTCCACCGAATTTTCCTACTGAGCTATCCTCATACTATTATTCTTGACATCTCCGATTAGCATATAAATAGTCGCCTAGGCCATCTCTCCTTCGAATACCCTGGATCAGCTGGGGCTGGTCCCCGGCAGGTGGCGCCCGAACAGGGACCTCAGAAGGCAATACTCAAAGAGCTGAGCAGACACGAACCACGCAATCAGCAGGCAATATGCATGGAGATCAGCAGTTACGAATCATGCTGCTCAACTGGCAATATTCAAGCAGGTGACCAGGCAGGAATCACGCAGCTCAGCTGGCAATTGTCAAGCAGATGAGCCGACAGGAATCACGCAGCTCAGCTGGCAATTGTCAAGCAGATGAGCCGACAGGAATCACGCAGCTCAGCTGGAAATTGTCATGCAGATGAGCCGGCAGGAATCACGCAGCTCAGTAGGCCTGATCACGTGACTCTGCAGGCACTGATCCCGTGGCTGATCAAGTCCAGATCACGTGACTGAGCATGCACTGATCACTTGATTGACCATGCACTGATCACGTTACTGATCATGCACTGATCACGTGGCTATCATGCACTGCTCGAGTGGCTGATCATGCAGTGATCACGTAGCTACCATGTACCGGTCACGTGACTGATCATGCACCCATCGGGTGACTGATCATGCACTGATCACGTGGCTATCATGCACTGTTCACGTGGCCGATCATACACTGATCACCTGCCTGGTCATGCACAGATCACGTCACTAATCATGAACTGATCACATAGCTATCAACACATCACGTGGCTATCATGCACTGCTCATGTGGCTGATCATGCAATGATCACGTAGCTACCATGTATTGGTCACGTGACTGATCATGCACTGATCACGTAAATGATCATGCACTGATCACGTGATTGATCATGCACTGATCACGTGACTGTGCCGTCAGTGACCAGGTGGCTGATCATGCACTGATATCGTGACTGAGCATGCACTGATCATGTGCCGGGAGACGGTGAGGCATTCCACTCTGGACAAAGGTCATGAGGAAGGAGGCTCGGCATACGCAAATGCGGGATCGAGCCTCAGGAGTCCACCCGGATATTCTCGAGCATCTCCCCCCCAAAAAAACCAGAGTCTGCCTACTTTATTGCTTTGTGCTCTCACCTCTGATTTCACTGGGGGCTGTGCCCCACCACCATCTCGCTCTCTCTGTCAAAGAGTTAACTTACAGCTCCAGTTCATAAAGTTCCTTGTCATCCTTAACTTTAACTTCCAGCTGAGTCTCCATCTGGAGCGTGGAACCCACCACGCTTACTAATGATGCCTGGGCTGCTAAGACCCACTCGAGAAGGTGTCTAGGGTGAGGCATCTTCCGCTATTCGAGAGGGCGTCTGCGGCCTACGGAAGTGGTGCAAACTTCTTGTCTTGAAGTTTGATTGGTCTCCCAAGCTACTCAGTCTCTTTTCTCCACCGAATTATCCTACTGAGCTATCCTCATACTATTATTCTTGACATCTCTGATTAGCATATAAATAGTCGCCTAGGCCATCTCTCCTTCGAATACCCTGGATCAGCTGGGGCTGGTCCCCGGCAGGTGGCGCCCGAACAGGGACCTCAGGAGGCAATACTCAAAGAGCTGAGCAGACACGAACCACGCAATCAGCAGGCAATAAGCATGGAGCTCAGCAGTGACGAATCATGCTGCTCAACTGGCAATAATCAAGCAGGTGACCAGGCAGGAATCACGCAGCTCAGCTGGCAATTGTCATGCAGATGAGCCGGCAGGAATCACGGAGCTCAGCAGGCCCTGATCACGTGACTCTGCAGGCACTGATCACGTGGCTGATCAAGTCCACATCATGTGACTGAGCATGCACTGATCACGTGGCTATCATGCACTGATCACGTGACTGCGCATGCACTGATGACGTGGCTGATCAGGCACTGATCACATGGCTAATCATGCACTGATCACCTGTTTCTCAGGCAATGATCAGTGACTGACAGGCGCTGATCATGGGACTGTGCACGCACTGATCACGTGACTGCGCGTGCACTGATGACGTGGCTGATCGGGCACTGATCCCGGGTTTATAAGGCAGTGATCAGGGACTGACAGGAGCTGATCATGGGACTGTGCACGCACTGATCACGTGGCTGATCAGGAACTGACCACATGACTGTGCATGCAGTGATCACGTGGCTGGTCGTTCACTGATCACGTGTTTATCATAAGGTGATCACGTGACTGAGAGGTGCTGATCACGTGACTGTGCCGTCAGTGATCACGTGGCTGATCATGCACTGATATCGTGACTGAGCATGCACTGATCATGTGCCGGGAGCCGGTGAGGCATTCCACTCTGGACAAAGGTCATGAGGAAGGAGGCTCAGCATACGCAAATGCGGGATCGAGCCTCAGGAGTCCACCCGGATATTCTCGAGCATCTCCCCCCCAAAAAAACCAGAGTCTGCCTACTTTATTGCTTTGTGCTCTCACCTCTGATTTCACTGGGGGCTGTGCTCCACCACCATCTCGCTCTCTCTGTCAAAGAGTTAACTTACAGCTCCAGTTAATAAAGTTCCTTGTCATTCTTCCCTTTAACTTCCAGCTGAGTCTCCATATGGAGCCTGGAACCCACCACGCTTACTAATTATGCCTGGGCTGCTAAGACCCACTCGAGAATGTGTCTAGGGTGAGGCATCTTCCGCTATTCGAGAGGGCGTCTGCGGCCTACGGAAGTGGTGCAAACTTCTTGTCTTGAAGTTTGATTGGTCTCCCAAGCTACTCAGTCTCTTTTCTCCACCGAATTATCCTACTGAGCTATCCTCATACTATTATTCTTGACATCTCTGATTAGCATATAAATAGTCGCCTAGGCCATCTCTCCTTCGAATACCCTGGATCAGCTGGGGCTGGTCCCCGGCAGGTGGCGCCCGAGCAGGGACCTCAGGAGGCAATACTCAAAGAGCTGAGCAGACACGAACCACGCAATCAGCAGGCAATAAGCATGGAGCTCAGCAGTGACGAATCATGCTGCTCAACTGGCAATAATCAAGCAGGTGACCAGGCAGGAATCACGCAGCTCAGCTGGCAATTGTCAAGCAGATGAGCCGACAGGAATCACGCAGCTCAGCTGGCAATTGTCAAGCAGATGAGCAGACAAGAATCACGCAGCTCAGCTGGCAGTTATCATGCAGATGAGCAGTAAGGAATCACGCAGCTCAGCAGGCCCTGATCACGTGACTCTGCAGGCACTGATCACGTGGCTGATCAAGCACAGATCACGTGACTGAGCATGCACTGATCACGTGGCTCTCATGCACTGATCACGTGTTTCTCATGCAGTGATCAGTGACTGACAGGCGCTGACCATGTGACTGGGCACGCAATGATCACGTGGCTGATCAGGACCTGACCACCTGACTGAGCATGCAGTGATCAGGTGACTGATCGTTCACTGATCACGTGTTTATCATACGGTGATCACGTGACTGAAAGGCGCTGATCAAGTGACTGTACAGTCAGTGACCCCGTGGCTGATCATGCACTGATATCGTGACTGAGCATGCACTGATCATGTGCCGAGAGCCGGTGAGGCATTCCAATTTGGACAAAGGTCATGAGGAAGGAGGCTCGGCATACGCAAATGCGTGATCGAGCCTCAAGAGTCCAGCCGGATATTCTCGAGCATCTACCCCCCAAAAAACCCAGAGTCTGCCTACTTTATTCCTTTTGCTCTCACCTCTGATTTTACTGGGGGCTCTCCCCCACCACCATCTCGCTCTCTCTCTCAAAGAGGTAACCTATAGCTCCAATTCATAAAGTTCCCTGTCATTTATCCCTTTCACTTCCACCTGAGTGTCATCTGGAGCGCGGAACCCACCACGCTTACTAATTATGCCTGGGCTGCTAAGACCCACTCGAGAAGGTGTCTAGGGTGAGGCGCCTTCCGCCATTCGAGAGGGCGCCTTCTCCCTATGTAAGTGATGCAAACTTCTTGTCTAGATATTTTATTGGTCTCCCGTGTAAACCAAGCTACTCAATCTCTTTTCTCCACCAAATTTTCCTACTGAGCTATCCTAATAATATTATTCTTGATATCTCTGATAAGCATGTAAATAGTCGCCTAGGCCATCTCTACTTCGAATACCCTGGGTCAGCTGGGGATGTTCCCCGGCAGGTGGCGCCCGAACAGGGACCTCAGGAGGCAATAATCAAAGAGCTGAGCAGACAGGAACCACGCAATCAGCAGGCAATAAACATGGAGATCAGCAGTGACGAATCATGCTGCTCAACTGGCAATAATCAAGCAGGTGACCAGGCAGGAATCCCGCGGCTCAGCTGGCAATTGGCAAGCAGATGAGCATTCAGGAATCCCGCAGCTCAGCTGCCAATTGTCATGCAGATGAGCCGGCAGGAATCATGCAGCTCAGCAGGCCCTGATCCCGTGACTCTGCAGGCACTGACCACGTGGCTGATCAAGTACGGATCACGTGACTGAGCAAGCGCTGATCACGTGGCTCTCATGCACTGATCAGGTGACTGCACTTGCACAGATGACGTGGATGATCAGGCACTGATCACGTGGCTCCTCATGCACTGAACAGTTGTTTCTCATGCAGTGATCAGTGACTGACAGGCACTGATCATGTGACTGTGCACGCACTGATCACTTGGCTGATCAGGATCTGACCTACCTGACTGAGCATGCAGTGATCACGTGGCTGGGAGTTCACTGATCACGTGTTTATCATACGGTGATCCTGTGACTGAGAGGTGCTGATCACGTGACTGTGCAGTCAGTGATCACATGGCTCATCATGCACTGATCCCGGGTTTCTCAGGCAATTATCAGTGACTGACAGGCGCTGATCATGAAACTGTGCACGCACTGATCACGTGGCTATCATGCACTGATCACGTGACTGCGCATGCACTGATGACGTGGCTGATCAGGAACTGACAACCTGATTGGGCATGCAGTGATCACGTGGCTGGTTGTTCACTGATAACGTGTTTATCATATGGTGATCACGTGACTGAGAGGCGCTGATCACGTGACTGTGCCGTCAGTGATCACGTGGCTGATCATGCACTGATATCGTGACTGAGCATGCACTGATCATGTGCCGGGAGCCGGTGAGGCATTCCACTCTGGACAAAGGTCATGAGGAAGGAGGCTCGGCATACGCAAATGTGGGATCGAGCCTCAGGAGTCCAGCCGGATATTCTCGAGCATCTCCCCCCCAAAAAAAAACCAGAGTCTGCCTACTTTATTGCTTTGTGCTCTCACCTCTGATTTCACTGGGGGCTGTCCCCCACCACCATCTCGCTCTCTCTGTCAAAGAGTTAACTTACAGCTCCAATTCATAAAGTTCCTTGTCATTCTTCCCTTGAACTTCCAGCTGAGTCTCCATCTGGAGCTCGGAACCCACCTCGCTTACTAATTATGCCTGGGCTGCTAAGACCCACTCGAGAAGGTGTTTAGGGGGAGGCACCTTCCGCTATTCGAGAGGGCGCCTGTGGCCTATGTAAGTGGTGCAAACTTCTTGTCTTGAAGTTTGATTGGTCTCCCGCCTAAACCAAGCTACTCAGTCTCTTTTCTCCACCGAATTTTCCTACTGAGCTATCCTCATACTATTATTCTTGACATCTCCGATTAGCATATAAATAGTCGCCTAGGCCATCTCTCCTTCGAATACCCTGGATCAGCTGGGGCTGGTCCCCGGCAGGTGGCGCCCGAACAGGGAACTCAGAAGGCAATACTCAAAGAGCTGAGCAGACACGAACCACGCAATCAGCAGGCAATATGCATGGAGATCAGCAGTGACGAATCATGCTGCTCAACTGGCAATATTCAAGCAGGTGACCAGGCAGCAATCACGCAGCTCAGCTGGCCATTGTCAACCAGATGAGCCGACAGGAATCACGCAGCTCAGCTGGCAATTGTCATGCAGATGAGCCGGCAGGAATCACCCAGCTCAGTAGGCCCTGATCACGTGACTCTGCAGGCACTGATCCCGTGGCTGATCAAGTCCAGATCACGTGACTGAGCATGCACTGATCACGTGGCTATCATGCACTGATCACTTGGCTGGTCATACACTGATCACGTGCCTGGTCATTCACACATCCGTGACTAATCATGAACTGATCTCATGGCTATCATGCACTGATCACGTGGGTATCATGCACTGATTACGTGGCTGGTCACACACGTATCACGTGACTGATCATGAACTGGTCACGTGGCTCTCATGCACTGATTACGTGGCTATCACGCACTGATCACGTGGCTGATCATGCACTGATCACGTAATTGATCATGCACTGATCACGTGACTGATCATGCACTGATCACGTGACTGATCATGCACTGATCACTTGATTGATCATGCACTGATCACGTTACTGATCATGCACTGATCACGTGGCTATCATGCACTGCTCGAGTGGCTGATCATGCAGTGATCACGTAGCTACCATGTACCGGTCACGTGACTGATCATGCACCCATCGGGTGACTGATCATGCACTGATCACGTGGCTATCATGCACTGTTCACGTGGCCGATCATACACTGATCACCTGCCTGGTCATGCACAGATCACGTCACTAATCATGAACTGATCACGTAGCTATCAACACATCACGTGGCTATCATGCACTGCTCATGTGGCTGATCATGCAATGATCACGTAGCTACCATGTATTGGTCACGTGACTGATCATGCACTGATCAGGTAAATGATCATGCACTGATCACGTGATTGATCATGCACTGATCACGTGACTGTGCCGTCAGTGACCAGGTGGCTGATCATGCACTGATATCGTGACTGAGCATGCACTGATCATGTGCCGGGAGACGGTGAGGCATTCCACTCTGGACAAAGGTCATGAGGAAGGAGGCTCGGCATACGCAAATGCGGGATCGAGCCTCAGGAGTCCACCCGGATATTCTCGAGCATCTCCCCCCCAAAAAAACCAGAGTCTGCCTACTTTATTGCTTTGTGCTCTCACCTCTGATTTCACTGGGGGCTGTGCCCCACCACCATCTCGCTCTCTCTGTCAAAGAGTTAACTTACAGCTCCAGTTCATAAAGTTCCTTGTCATCTTTCCCTTTAACTTCCAGCTGAGTCTCCATCTGGAGCGTGGAACCCACCACGCTTACTAATTATGCCTGGGCTGCTAAGACCCACTCGAGAAGGTGTCTAGGGTGAGGCATCTTCCGCTATTCGAGAGGGCGTCTGCGGCCTACGGAAGTGGTGCAAACTTCTTGTCTTGAAGTTTGATTGGTCTGCCAAGCTACTCAGTCTCTTTTCTCCACCGAATTATCCTACTGAGCTATCCTCATACTATTATTCTTGACATCTCTGATTAGCATATAAATAGTCGCCTAGGCCATCTCTCCTTCGAATACCCTGGATCAGCTGGGGCTGGTCCCCGGCAGGTGGCGCCCGAACAGGGACCTCAGGAGGCAATACTCAAAGAGCTGAGCAGACACGAACCACGCAATCAGCAGGCAATAAGCATGGAGCTCAGCAGTGACGAATCATGCTGCTCAACTGGCAATAATCAACCAGGTGACCAGGCAGGAATCACGCAGCTCAGCTGGCAATTGTCATGCAGATGAGCCGGCAGGAATCACGGAGCTCAGCAGGCCCTGATCACGGGACTCTGCAGGCACTGATCATGTGGCTGATCAAGTCCACATCATGTGACTGAGCATGCACTGATCACGTGGCTATCATGCACTGATCACGTGACTGCGCATGCACTGATGACGTGGCTGATGAGGCACTGATCACATGGCTAATCATGCACTGATCACCTGTTTCTCCGGCAATGATCAGTGACTGACAGGCGCTGATCATGGGACTGTGCACGCACTGATCACGTGGCTATCATGCACTGATCACGTGACTGCGCGTGCACTGATGACGTGGCTGATCGGGCACTGATCCCGGGTTTATAAGGCAGTGATCAGGGACTGACGGGAGCTGATCATGGGACTGTGCACGCACTGATCACGTGGCTGATCAGGAACTGACCACCTGACTGCGCATGCAGTGATCACGTGGCTGGTCGTTCACTGATCACGTGTTTATCATAAGGTGATCACGTTACTGAGAGGCGCTGATCACGTGACTGTGCCGTCAGTGATCACGTGGCTGATCATGCACTGATATCGTGACTGAGCATGCACTGATCATGTGCCGGGAGCCGGTGAGGCATTCCACTCTGGACAAAGGTCATGAGGAAGGAGGCTCGGCATACGCAAATGCGGGATCGAGCCTCAGGAGTCCACCCGGATATTCTCGAGCATCTCCCCCCCAAAAAAACCAGAGTCTGCCTACTTTATTGCTTTGTGCTCTCACCTCTGATTTCACTGGGGGCTGTGCCCCACCACCATCTCGCTCTCTCTGTCAAAGAGTTAACTTACAGCTCCAGTTCATAAAGTTCCTTGTCATTCTTCCCTTTAACTTCCAGCTGAGTCTCCATCTGGAGCGTGGAACCCACCACGCTTACTAATTATGCCTGGGCTGCTAAGACCCACTCGAGAATGTGTCTAGGGTGAGGCATCTTCTGCTATTCGAGAGGGCGTCTGCGGCCTACGGAAGTGGTGCAAACTTCTTGTCTTGAAGTTTGATTGGTCTCCCAAGCTACTCAGTCTCTTTTCTCCACCGAACTATCCTACTGAGCTATCCTCATACTATTATTCTTGACATCTCTGATTAGCATATAAATAGTCGCCTAGGCCATCTCTCCTTCGAATACCCTGGGTCAGCTGGGGATGTTCCCCGGCAGGTGGCGCCCGAGCAGGGACCTCAGGAGGCAATACTCAAAGAGCTGAGCAGACAGGAACCACGCAATCAGCAGGCAATAAGCATGGAGCTCAGCAGTGACGAATCATGCTGCTCAACTGGCAATAATCAAGCAGGTGACCAGGCAGGAATCCCGCGGCTCAGCTGGCAATTGGCAAGCAGATGAGCATTCAGGAATCCCGCAGCTCAGCTGCCAATTATCATGCAGATGAGCCGGCAGGAATCATGCAGCTCAGCAGGCCCTGATCCCGTGACTCTGCAGGCACTGACCACGTGGCTGATCAAGTACGGATCACGTGACTGAGCAAGCACTGATCACGTGGCTCTCATGCACTGATCAGGTGACTGCACTTGCACAGATGACGTGGATGATCAGGCACTGATCACGTGGCTCCTCATGCACTGAACACGTGTTTCTCATGCAGTGATCAGTGACTGACAGGCACTGATCATGTGACTGTGCACGCACTGATCACTTGGCTGATCAGGATCTGACCTACCTGACTGAGCATGCAGTGATCACGTGGCTGGGAGTTCACTGATCACGTGTTTATCATACGGTGATCCCGTGACTGAGAGGCGCTGATCACGTGACTGTGCAGTCAGTGATCAGGTGGCTGATCAGGCACTGATCACATGGCTCATCCTGCACTGATCCCGTGTTTCTCAGGCAATTATCAGTGACTGACAGGCGCTGATCATGGAAGTGTGCACGCACTGATCACGTGGCTATCATGCACTGATCACGTGACTGCGCATGCACTGATGACGTGGCTGATCAGGAACTGACAACCTGATTGGGCATGCAGTGATCATGTGGCTGGTTGTTCACTGATCACATGTTTATCATATGGTGATCATGTGACTGAGAGGCGCTGATCACGTGACTGTGCCGTCAGTGATCACGTGGCTGATCATGCACTGATATCGTGACTGAGCATGCACTGATCATGTGCCGGGAGCCGGTGAGGCATTCCACTCTGGAAAAAGGTCATGAGGAAGGAGGCTCGGCATACGCAAATGTGGGATCCAGCCTCAGGAGTCCAGTCGGATATTCTCGAGCATCTCCCCCCCCCAAAAAAACCAGAGTCTGCCTACTTTATTGCTTTGTGCTCTCACCTCTGATTTCACTGGGGGCTGTCCCCCACCACCATCTCGCTCTCTCTGTCAAAGAGTTAACTTACAGCTCCAATTCATAAAGTTCCTTGTCATTCTTCCCTTGAACTTCCAGCTGAGTCTCCATCTGGAGCTCGGAACCCACCTCGCTTACTAATTTTGCCTGGGCTGCTAAGACCAACTCGAGAAGGTGTCTAGGGTGAGGCACATTCCGCTATTCGAGAGGGCGCCTGTGGCCTATGTAAGTGGTGCAAACTTCTTGTCTTGAAGTTTGATTGGTCTCCCGCGTAAACCAAGCTACTCAGTCTCTTTTCTCCACCGAATTTTCCTACTGAGCTATCCTCATACTATTATTCTTGACATCTCTGATTAGCATATAAATAGTCGCCTAGGCCATCTCTCCTTCGAATACCCTGGATCAGCTGGGGCTGGTCCCCGGCAGGTGGCGCCCGAACAGGGACCTCAGAAGGCAATACTCAAAGAGCTGAGCAGACACGAACCACGCAATCAGCAGGCAATAAGCATGGAGATCAGCAGTGACGAATCATGCTGCTCAACTGGCAATATTCAAGCAGGTGACCAGGCAGGAATCACGCAGCTCAGCTGGCAATTGTCAAGCAGATGAGCCGACAGGAATCACGCAGCTCAGCTGGCAATTGTCATGCAGATGAGCCGGCAGGAATCACGCAGCTCAGTAGGCCCTGATCACGTGACTCTGCAGGCACTGATGCCGTGGCTGATCAAGTCCAGATCACGTGACTGAGCATGCACTGATCACGTGGCTATCATGCACTGATCACTTGGCTGGTCATACACTGATCACGTGCCTGGTCATTCACACATCCCGTGACTAATCATGAACTGATCTCATGGCTATCATGCACTGATTACGTGGCTGGTCACACACGTATCACGTGACTGATCATGAACTGGTCACGAGGCTCTCATGCACTGATTACGTGGCTATCACGCACTGATCACGTGGCTGATCATGCACTGATCACTTGATTGATCATGCACTGATCACGTTACTGATCATGCACTGATCACGTGGCTATCATGCACTGCTCGAGTGGCTGATCATGCAATGATCACGTAGCTACCATGTATTGGTCACGTGACTGATCATGCACTGATCACGTAAATGATCATGCACTGATCACGTGATTGATCATGCACTGATCACGTGACTGTGCCGTCAGTGACCAGGTGGCTGATCATGCACTGATATCGTGACTGAGCATGCACTGATCATGTGCCGGGAGACGGTGAGGCATTCCACTCTGGACAAAGGTCATGAGGAAGGAGGCTCGGCACACGCAAAGGCAGGATCGAGCCTCAGGAGTCCACCCGGATATTCTCGAGCATCTCCCCCCCAAAAAAACCAGAGTCTGCCTACTTTATTGCTTTGTGCTCTCACCTCTGATTTCACTGGGGGCTGTCCCCCACCACCATCTCGCTCTCTCTGTCAAAGAGTTAACTTACAGCTCCAATTCATAAAGTTCCTTGTCATTCTTCCCTTGAACTTCCAGCTGAGTCTCCATCTGGAGCTCGGAACCCACCTCGCTTACTAATTATGCCTGGGCTGCTAAGACCCACTCGAGAAGGTGTTTAGGGGGAGGCACCTTCCGCTATTCGAGAGGGCGCCTGTGGCCTATGTAAGTGGTGCAAACTTCTTGTCTTGAAGTTTGATTGGTCTCCCGCCTAAACCAAGCTACTCAGTCTCTTTTCTCCACCGAATTTTCCTACTGAGCTATCCTCATACTATTATTCTTGACATCTCCGATTAGCATATAAATAGTCGCTTAGGCCATCACTCCTTCGAATACCCTGGATCAGCTGGGGCTGGTCCCCGGCAGGTGGCGCCCAAACAGGGACCTCAGAAGGCAATACTCAAAGAGCTGAGCAGACACGAACCACGCAATCAGCAGGCAATATGCATGGAGATCAGCAGTGACGAATCATGCTGCTCAACTGGCAATATTCAAGCAGGTGACCAGGCAGGAATCACGCAGCTCAGCTGGCAATTGTCAAGCAGATGAGCCGACAGGAATCACGCAGCTCAGCTGGCAATTGTCATGCAGATGAGCCGGCAGGAATCACGCAGCTCAGTAGGCCCTGATCACCTGACTCTGCAGGCACTGATCCCGTGGCTGATCAAGTCCAGATCACGTGACTGAGCATGCACTGATCATGTGGCTATCATGCACTGATCACTTGGCTGGTCATACACTGATCACGTGCCTGGTCATTCACACATCCCGTGACTAATCATGAACTGATCTCATGGCTATCATGCACTGATTACGTGGCTGGTCACACACGTATCACGTGACTGATCATGAACTGGTCACGAGGCTCTCATGCACTGATTACGTGGCTATCACGCACTGATCACGTGGCTGATCATGCACTGATCACTTGATTGATCATGCACTGATCACGTTACTGATCATGCACTGATCACGTGGCTATCATGCACTGCTCGAGTGGCTGATCATGCAATGATCACGTAGCTACCATGTATTGGTCACGTGACTGATCATGCACTGATCACGTAAATGATCATGCACTGATCACGTGATTGATCATGCACTGATCACGTGACTGTGCCGTCAGTGACCAGGTGGCTGATCATGCACTGATATCGTGACTGAGCATGCACTGATCATGTGCCGGGAGACGGTGAGGCATTCCACTCTGGACAAAGGTCATGAGGAAGGAGGCTCGGCACACGCAAATGCAGGATCGAGCCTCAGGAGTCCACCCGGATATTCTCGAGCATCTCCCCCCCAAAAAAACCAGAGTCTGCCTACTTTATTGCTTTGTGCTCTCACCTCTGATTTCACTGGGGGCTGTCCCCCACCACCATCTCGCTCTCTCTGTCAAAGAGTTAACTTACAGCTCCAATTCATAAAGTTCCTTGTCATTCTTCCCTTGAACTTCCAGCTGAGTCTCCATCTGGAGCTCGGAACCCACCTCGCTTACTAATTATGCCTGGGCTGCTAAGACCCACTCGAGAAGGTGTTTAGGGGGAGGCACCTTCCGCTATTCGAGAGGGCGCCTGTGGCCTATGTAAGTGGTGCAAACTTCTTGTCTTGAAGTTTGATTGGTCTCCCGCGTAAACCAAGCTACTCAGTCTCTTTTCTCCACCGAATTTTCCTACTGAGCTATCCTCATACTATTATTCTTGACATCTCCGATTAGCATATAAATAGTCGCCTAGGCCATCTCTCCTTCGAATACCCTGGATCAGCTGGGGCTGGTCCCCGGCAGGTGGCGCCCGAACAGGGACCTCAGAAGGCAATACTCAAAGAGCTGAGCAGACACGAACCACGCAATCAGCAGGCAATAAGCATGGAGATCAGCAGTGACGAATCATGCTGCTCAACTGGCAATATTCAAGCAGGTGACCAGGCAGGAATCACGCAGCTCAGCTGGCAATTGTCAAGCAGATGAGCCGACAGGAATCACGCAGCTCAGCTGGAAATTGTCATGCAGATGAGCCGGCAGGAATCACACAGCTCAGTAGGCCTGATCACGTGACTCTGCAGGCACTGATCCCGTGGCTGATCATGCACTGATCAAGTGACTGATCATGCACTGATCACTTGATTGATCATGCACTGATCACGTTACTGATCATGCACTGATCACGTGGCTATCATGCACTGCTCGAGTGGCTGATCATGCAGTGATCACGTAGCTACCATGTACCGGTCACGTGACTGATCATGCACCCATCCGGTGACTGATCATGCACTGATCACGTGGCTATCATGCACTGTTCACGTGGCCGATCATACACTGATCACCTGCCTGGTCATGCACAGATCACGTCACTAATCATGAACTGATCATGTAGCTATCAACACATCACGTGGCTATCATGCACTGCTCATGTGGCTGATCATGCAATGATCACGTAGCTACCATGTATTGGTCACGTGACTGATCATGCACTGATCACGTAAATGATCATGCACTGATCACGTGATTGATCATGCACTGATCACGTGACTGTGCCGTCAGTGACCAGGTGGCTGATCATGCACTGATATCGTGACTGAGCATGCACTGATCATGTGCCGGGAGACGGTGAGGCATTCCACTCTGGACAAAGGTCATGAGGAAGGAGGTTCGGCATACGCAAATGCGGGATCGAGCCTCAGGAGTCCACCCGGATATTCTCGAGCATCTCCCCCCCCAAAAAACCAGAGTCTGCCTACTTTATTGCTTTGTGCTCTCACCTCTGATTTCACTGGGGGCTGTCCCCCACCACCATCTCGCTCTCTCTGTCAAAGAGTTAACTTACAGCTCCAATTCATAAAGTTCCTTGTCATTCTTCCCTTGAACTTCCAGCTGAGTCTCCATCTGGAGCTCGGAACCCACCTCGCTTACTAATTATGCCTGGGCTGCTAAGACCCACTCGAGAAGGTGTTTAGGGGGAGGCACCTTCCGCTATTCGAGAGGGCGCCTGTGGCCTATGTAAGTGGTGCAAACTTCTTGTCTTGAAGTTTGATTGGTCTCCCGCCTAAACCAAGCTACTCAGTCTCTTTTCTCCACCGAATTTTCCTACTGAGCTATCCTCATACTATTATTCTTGACATCTCCGATTAGCATATAAATAGTCGCCTAGGCCATCTCTCCTTCGAATACCCTGGATCAGCTGGGGCTGGTCCCCGGCAGGTGGCGCCCGAACAGGGACCTCAGAAGGCAATACTCAAAGAGCTGAGCAGACACGAACCACGCAATCAGCAGGCAATAAGCATGGAGATCAGCAGTGACGAATCATGCTGCTCAACTGGCAATATTCAAGCAGGTGACCAGGCAGGAATCACGCAGCTCAGCTGGCAATTGTCAAGCAGATGAGCCGACAGGAATCACGCAGCTCAGCTGGAAATTGTCATGCAGATGAGCCGGCAGGAATCACACAGCTCAGTAGGCCTGATCACGTGACTCTGCAGGCACTGATCCCGTGGCTGATCAAGTCCAGATCACGTGACTGAGCATGCACTGATCACTTGATTGACCATGCACTGATCACGTTACTGATCATGCACTGATCACGTGGCTATCATGCACTGCTCGAGTGGCTGATCATGCAGTGATCACGTAGCTACCATGTACCGGTCACGTGACTGATCATGCACCCATCGGGTGACTGATCATGCACTGATCACGTGGCTATCATGCACTGTTCACGTGGCCGATCATACACTGATCACCTGCCTGGTCATGCACAGATCACGTCACTAATCATGAACTGATCACATAGCTATCAACACATCACGTGGCTATCATGCACTGCTCATGTGGCTGATCATGCAATGATCACGTAGCTACCATGTATTGGTCACGTGACTGATCATGCACTGATCACGTAAATGATCATGCACTGATCACGTGATTGATCATGCACTGATCACGTGACTGTGCCGTCAGTGACCAGGTGGCTGATCATGCACTGATATCGTGACTGAGCATGCACTGATCATGTGCCGGGAGACGGTGAGGCATTCCACTCTGGACA
This sequence comes from Bos taurus, assembly GCF_002263795.3. NCBI lineage: Eukaryota > Metazoa > Chordata > Mammalia > Artiodactyla > Bovidae > Bos > Bos taurus. The sequence goes on along the minus strand of NW_020190851.1, from coordinate 333,248 downwards.
AAGGTCATGAGGAAGGAGGCTCGGCATACGCAAATGCGGGATCGAGCCTCAGGAGTCCACCCGGATATTCTCGAGCATCTCCCCCCCAAAAAAACCAGAGTCTGCCTACTTTATTGCTTTGTGCTCTCACCTCTGATTTCACTGGGGGCTGTGCCCCACCACCATCTCGCTCTCTCTGTCAAAGAGTTAACTTACAGCTCCAGTTCATAAAGTTCCTTGTCATCCTTAACTTTAACTTCCAGCTGAGTCTCCATCTGGAGCGTGGAACCCACCACGCTTACTAATGATGCCTGGGCTGCTAAGACCCACTCGAGAAGGTGTCTAGGGTGAGGCATCTTCCGCTATTCGAGAGGGCGTCTGCGGCCTACGGAAGTGGTGCAAACTTCTTGTCTTGAAGTTTGATTGGTCTCCCAAGCTACTCAGTCTCTTTTCTCCACCGAATTATCCTACTGAGCTATCCTCATACTATTATTCTTGACATCTCTGATTAGCATATAAATAGTCGCCTAGGCCATCTCTCCTTCGAATACCCTGGATCAGCTGGGGCTGGTCCCCGGCAGGTGGCGCCCGAACAGGGACCTCAGGAGGCAATACTCAAAGAGCTGAGCAGACACGAACCACGCAATCAGCAGGCAATAAGCATGGAGCTCAGCAGTGACGAATCATGCTGCTCAACTGGCAATAATCAAGCAGGTGACCAGGCAGGAATCACGCAGCTCAGCTGGCAATTGTCATGCAGATGAGCCGGCAGGAATCACGGAGCTCAGCAGGCCCTGATCACGTGACTCTGCAGGCACTGATCACGTGGCTGATCAAGTCCACATCATGTGACTGAGCATGCACTGATCACGTGGCTATCATGCACTGATCACGTGACTGCGCATGCACTGATGACGTGGCTGATCAGGCACTGATCACATGGCTAATCATGCACTGATCACCTGTTTCTCAGGCAATGATCAGTGACTGACAGGCGCTGATCATGGGACTGTGCACGCACTGATCACGTGACTGCGCGTGCACTGATGACGTGGCTGATCGGGCACTGATCCCGGGTTTATAAGGCAGTGATCAGGGACTGACAGGAGCTGATCATGGGACTGTGCACGCACTGATCACGTGGCTGATCAGGAACTGACCACATGACTGTGCATGCAGTGATCACGTGGCTGGTCGTTCACTGATCACGTGTTTATCATAAGGTGATCACGTGACTGAGAGGTGCTGATCACGTGACTGTGCCGTCAGTGATCACGTGGCTGATCATGCACTGATATCGTGACTGAGCATGCACTGATCATGTGCCGGGAGCCGGTGAGGCATTCCACTCTGGACAAAGGTCATGAGGAAGGAGGCTCAGCATACGCAAATGCGGGATCGAGCCTCAGGAGTCCACCCGGATATTCTCGAGCATCTCCCCCCCAAAAAAACCAGAGTCTGCCTACTTTATTGCTTTGTGCTCTCACCTCTGATTTCACTGGGGGCTGTGCTCCACCACCATCTCGCTCTCTCTGTCAAAGAGTTAACTTACAGCTCCAGTTCATAAAGTTCCTTGTCATTCTTCCCTTTAACTTCCAGCTGAGTCTCCATATGGAGCCTGGAACCCACCACGCTTACTAATTATGCCTGGGCTGCTAAGACCCACTCGAGAATGTGTCTAGGGTGAGGCATCTTCCGCTATTCGAGAGGGCGTCTGCGGCCTACGGAAGTGGTGCAAACTTCTTGTCTTGAAGTTTGATTGGTCTCCCAAGCTACTCAGTCTCTTTTCTCCACCGAATTATCCTACTGAGCTATCCTCATACTATTATTCTTGACATCTCTGATTAGCATATAAATAGTCGCCTAGGCCATCTCTCCTTCGAATACCCTGGATCAGCTGGGGCTGGTCCCCGGCAGGTGGCGCCCGAGCAGGGACCTCAGGAGGCAATACTCAAAGAGCTGAGCAGACACGAACCACGCAATCAGCAGGCAATAAGCATGGAGCTCAGCAGTGACGAATCATGCTGCTCAACTGGCAATAATCAAGCAGGTGACCAGGCAGGAATCACGCAGCTCAGCTGGCAATTGTCAAGCAGATGAGCCGACAGGAATCACGCAGCTCAGCTGGCAATTGTCAAGCAGATGAGCAGACAAGAATCACGCAGCTCAGCTGGCAGTTATCATGCAGATGAGCAGTAAGGAATCACGCAGCTCAGCAGGCCCTGATCACGTGACTCTGCAGGCACTGATCACGTGGCTGATCAAGCACAGATCACGTGACTGAGCATGCACTGATCACGTGGCTCTCATGCACTGATCACGTGTTTCTCATGCAGTGATCAGTGACTGACAGGCGCTGACCATGTGACTGGGCACGCAATGATCACGTGGCTGATCAGGACCTGACCACCTGACTGAGCATGCAGTGATCAGGTGACTGATCGTTCACTGATCACGTGTTTATCATACGGTGATCACGTGACTGAAAGGCGCTGATCAAGTGACTGTACAGTCAGTGACCCCGTGGCTGATCATGCACTGATATCGTGACTGAGCATGCACTGATCATGTGCCGAGAGCCGGTGAGGCATTCCAATTTGGACAAAGGTCATGAGGAAGGAGGCTCGGCATATGCAAATGCGTGATCGAGCCTCAAGAGTCCAGCCGGATATTCTCGAGCATCTACCCCCCAAAAAACCCAGAGTCTGCCTACTTTATTCCTTTTGCTCTCACCTCTGATTTTACTGGGGGCTCTCCCCCACCACCATCTCGCTCTCTCTCTCAAAGAGGTAACCTATAGCTCCAATTCATAAAGTTCCCTGTCATTTATCCCTTTCACTTCCACCTGAGTCTCATCTGGAGCGCGGAACCCACCACGCTTACTAATTATGCCTGGGCTGCTAAGACCCACTCGAGAAGGTGTCTAGGGTGAGGCGCCTTCCGCCATTCGAGAGGGCGCCTTCTCCCTATGTAAGTGATGCAAACTTCTTGTCTAGATATTTTATTGGTCTCCCGTGTAAACCAAGCTACTCAATCTCTTTTCTCCACCAAATTTTCCTACTGAGCTATCCTAATAATATTATTCTTGATATCTCTGATAAGCATGTAAATAGTCGCCTAGGCCATCTCTACTTCGAATACCCTGGGTCAGCTGGGGATGTTCCCCGGCAGGTGGCGCCCGAACAGGGACCTCAGGAGGCAATAATCAAAGAGCTGAGCAGACAGGAACCACGCAATCAGCAGGCAATAAACATGGAGATCAGCAGTGACGAATCATGCTGCTCAACTGGCAATAATCAAGCAGGTGACCAGGCAGGAATCCCGCGGCTCAGCTGGCAATTGGCAAGCAGATGAGCATTCAGGAATCCCGCAGCTCAGCTGCCAATTGTCATGCAGATGAGCCGGCAGGAATCATGCAGCTCAGCAGGCCCTGATCCCGTGACTCTGCAGGCACTGACCACGTGGCTGATCAAGTACGGATCACGTGACTGAGCAAGCGCTGATCACGTGGCTCTCATGCACTGATCAGGTGACTGCACTTGCACAGATGACGTGGATGATCAGGCACTGATCACGTGGCTCCTCATGCACTGAACAGTTGTTTCTCATGCAGTGATCAGTGACTGACAGGCACTGATCATGTGACTGTGCACGCACTGATCACTTGGCTGATCAGGATCTGACCTACCTGACTGAGCATGCAGTGATCACGTGGCTGGGAGTTCACTGATCACGTGTTTATCATACAGTGATCCCGTGACTGAGAGGCGCTGATCACGTGACTGTGCAGTCAGTGATCAGGTGGCTGATCAGGCACTGATCACATGGCTCATCCTGCACTGATCCCGTGTTTCTCAGGCAATTATCAGTGACTGACAGGCGCTGATCATGGAAGTGTGCACGCACTGATCACGTGGCTATCATGCACTGATCACGTGACTGCGCATGCACTGATGACGTGGCTGATCAGGAACTGACAACCTGATTGGGCATGCAGTGATCACGTGGCTGGTTGTTCACTGATCACATGTTTATCATATGGTGATCATGTGACTGAGAGGCGCTGATCACGTGACTGTGCCGTCAGTGATCACGTGGCTGATCATGCACTGATATCGTGACTGAGCATGCACTGATCATGTGCCGGGAGCCGGTGAGGCATTCCACTCTGGAAAAAGGTCATGAGGAAGGAGGCTCGGCATACGCAAATGTGGGATCCAGCCTCAGGAGTCCAGTCGGATATTCTCGAGCATCTCCCCCCCCAAAAAAAACCAGAGTCTGCCTACTTTATTGCTTTGTGCTCTCACCTCTGATTTCACTGGGGGCTGTCCCCCACCACCATCTCGCTCTCTCTGTCAAAGAGTTAACTTACAGCTCCAATTCATAAAGTTCCTTGTCATTCTTCCCTTGAACTTCCAGCTGAGTCTCCATCTGGAGCTCGGAACCCACCTCGCTTACTAATTTTGCCTGGGCTGCTAAGACCAACTCGAGAAGGTGTCTAGGGTGAGGCACATTCCGCTATTCGAGAGGGCGCCTGTGGCCTATGTAAGTGGTGCAAACTTCTTGTCTTGAAGTTTGATTGGTCTCCCGCGTAAACCAAGCTACTCAGTCTCTTTTCTCCACCGAATTTTCCTACTGAGCTATCCTCATACTATTATTCTTGACATCTCTGATTAGCATATAAATAGTCGCCTAGGCCATCTCTCCTTCGAATACCCTGGATCAGCTGGGGCTGGTCCCCGGCAGGTGGCGCCCGAACAGGGACCTCAGAAGGCAATACTCAAAGAGCTGAGCAGACACGAACCACGCAATCAGCAGGCAATAAGCATGGAGATCAGCAGTGACGAATCATGCTGCTCAACTGGCAATATTCAAGCAGGTGACCAGGCAGGAATCACGCAGCTCAGCTGGCAATTGTCAAGCAGATGAGCCGACAGGAATCACGCAGCTCAGCTGGCAATTGTCATGCAGATGAGCCGGCAGGAATCACGCAGCTCAGTAGGCCCTGATCACGTGACTCTGCAGGCACTGATGCCGTGGCTGATCAAGTCCAGATCACGTGACTGAGCATGCACTGATCACGTGGCTATCATGCACTGATCACTTGGCTGGTCATACACTGATCACGTGCCTGGTCATTCACACATCCCGTGACTAATCATGAACTGATCTCATGGCTATCATGCACTGATCACGTGGGTATCATGCACTGATTACGTGGCTGGTCACACACGTATCACGTGACTGATCATGAACTGGTCACGTGGCTCTCATGCACTGATTACGTGGCTATCACGCACTGATCACGTGGCTGATCATGCACTGATCACGTAATTGATCATGCACTGATCACGTGACTGATCATGCACTGATCACGTGACTGATCATGCACTGATCACTTGATTGATCATGCACTGATCACGTTACTGATCATGCACTGATCACGTGACTGTGCCATCAGTGACCAGGTGGCTGATCATGCACTGATATCGTGACTGAGCATGCACTGATCATGTGCCGGGAGACGGTGAGGCATTCCACTCTGGACAAAGGTCATGAGGAAGGAGGCTCGGCATACGCAAATGCGGGATCGAGCCTCAGGAGTCCACCCGGATATTCTCGAGCATCTCCCCCCAAAAAAAAACCAGAGTCTGCCTACTTTATTGCTTTGTGCTCTCACCTCTGATTTCACTGGGGGCTGTCCCCCACCACCATCTCGCTCTCTCTGTCAAAGAGTTAACTTACAGCTCCAATTCTAAAGTTCCTTGTCATTCTTCCCTTGAACTTCCAGCTGAGTCTCCATCTGGAGCTCGGAACCCACCTCGCTTACTAATTATGCCTGGGCTGCTAAGACCCACTCGAGAAGGTGTTTAGGGGGAGGCACCTTCCACTATTCGAGAGGGCGCCTGTGGCCTATGTAAGTGGTGCAAACTTCTTGTCTTGAAGTTTGATTGGTCTCCCGCGTAAACCAAGCTACTCAGTCTCTTTTCTCCACCGAATTTTCCTACTGAGCTATCCTCATACTATTATTCTTGACATCTCCGATTAGCATATAAATAGTCGCCTAGGCCATCTCTCCTTCGAATACCCTGGATCAGCTGGGGCTGGTCCCCGGCAGGTGGCGCCCGAACAGGGACCTCAGAAGGCAATACTCAAAGAGCTGAGCAGACACGAACCACGCAATCAGCAGGCAATATGCATGGAGATCAGCAGTTACGAATCATGCTGCTCAACTGGCAATATTCAAGCAGGTGACCAGGCAGGAATCACGCAGCTCAGCTGTCAATTGTCAAGCAGATGAGCCGACAGGAATCACGCAGCTCAGCTGGCAATTGTCAAGCAGATGAGCCGACAGGAATCACGCAGCTCAGCTGGAAATTGTCATGCAGATGAGCCGGCAGGAATCACGGAGCTCAGTAGGCCTGATCACGTGACTCTGTAGGCACTGATCCCGTGGCTGATCAAGTCCAGATCACGTGACTGAGCATGCACTGATCACTTGATTGACCATGCACTGATCACGTTACTGATCATGCACTGATCACGTGGCTATCATGCACTGCTCGAGTGGCTGATCATGCAGTGATCACGTAGCTACCATGTACCGGTCACGTGACTGATCATGCACCCATCGGGTGACTGATCATGCACTGATCACGTGGCTATCATGCACTGTTCACGTGGCCGATCATACACTGATCACCTGCCTGGTCATGCACAGATCACGTCACTAATCATGAACTGATCACATAGCTATCAACACATCACGTGGCTATCATGCACTGCTCATGTGGCTGATCATGCAATGATCACGTAGCTACCATGTATTGGTCACGTGACTGATCATGCACTGATCACGTAAATGATCATGCACTGATCACGTGATTGATCATGCACTGATCACGTGACTGTGCCGTCAGTGACCAGGTGGCTGATCATGCACTGATATCGTGACTGAGCATGCACTGATCATGTGCCGGGAGACGGTGAGGCATTCCACTCTGGACAAAGGTCATGAGGAAGGAGGCTCGGCATACGCAAATGTGGGATCGAGCCTCAGGAGTCCACCCGGATATTCTCGAGCATCTCCCCCCCAAAAAAACCAGAGTCTGCCTACTTTATTGCTTTGTGCTCTCACCTCTGATTTCACTGGGGGCTGTGCCCCACCACCATCTCGCTCTCTCTGTCAAAGAGTTAACTTACAGCTCCAGTTCATAAAGTTCCTTGTCATCCTTAACTTTAACTTCCAGCTGAGTCTCCATCTGGAGCGTGGAACCCACCACGCTTACTAATGATGCCTGGGCTGCTAAGACCCACTCGAGAAGGTGTCTAGGGTGAGGCATCTTCCGCTATTCGAGAGGGCGTCTGCGGCCTACGGAAGTGGTGCAAACTTCTTGTCTTGAAGTTTGATTGGTCTCCCAAGCTACTCAGTCTCTTTTCTCCACCGAATTATCCTACTGAGCTATCCTCATACTATTATTCTTGACATCTCTGATTAGCATATAAATAGTCGCCTAGGCCATCTCTCCTTCGAATACCCTGGATCAGCTGGGGCTGGTCCCCGGCAGGTGGCGCCCGAACAGGGACCTCAGGAGGCAATACTCAAAGAGCTGAGCAGACACGAACCACGCAATCAGCAGGCAATAAGCATGGAGCTCAGCAGTGACGAATCATGCTGCTCAACTGGCAATAATCAAGCAGGTGACCAGGCAGGAATCACGCAGCTCAGCTGGCAATTGTCATGCAGATGAGCCGGCAGGAATCACGGAGCTCAGCAGGCCCTGATCACGTGACTCTGCAGGCACTGATCACGTGGCTGATCAAGTCCACATCATGTGACTGAGCATGCACTGATCACGTGGCTATCATGCACTGATCACGTGACTGCGCATGCACTGATGACGTGGCTGATCAGGCACTGATCACATGGCTAATCATGCACTGATCACCTGTTTCTCAGGCAATGATCAGTGACTGACAGGCGCTGATCATGGGACTGTGCACGCACTGATCACGTGACTGCGCGTGCACTGATGACGTGGCTGATCGGGCACTGATCCCGGGTTTATAAGGCAGTGATCAGGGACTGACAGGAGCTGATCATGGGACTGTGCACGCACTGATCACGTGGCTGATCAGGAACTGACCACATGACTGTGCATGCAGTGATCACGTGGCTGGTCGTTCACTGATCACGTGTTTATCATAAGGTGATCACGTGACTGAGAGGTGCTGATCACGTGACTGTGCCGTCAGTGATCACGTGGCTGATCATGCACTGATATCGTGACTGAGCATGCACTGATCATGTGCCGGGAGCCGGTGAGGCATTCCACTCTGGACAAAGGTCATGAGGAAGGAGGCTCAGCATACGCAAATGCGGGATCGAGCCTCAGGAGTCCACCCGGATATTCTCGAGCATCTCCCCCCCCAAAAAACCAGAGTCTGCCTACTTTATTGCTTTGTGCTCTCACCTCTGATTTCACTGGGGGCTGTGCTCCACCACCATCTCGCTCTCTCTGTCAAAGAGTTAACTTACAGCTCCAGTTAATAAAGTTCCTTGTCATTCTTCCCTTTAACTTCCAGCTGAGTCTCCATATGGAGCCTGGAACCCACCACGCTTACTAATTATGCCTGGGCTGCTAAGACCCACTCGAGAATGTGTCTAGGGTGAGGCATCTTCCGCTATTCGAGAGGGCGTCTGCGGCCTACGGAAGTGGTGCAAACTTCTTGTCTTGAAGTTTGATTGGTCTCCCAAGCTACTCAGTCTCTTTTCTCCACCGAATTATCCTACTGAGCTATCCTCATACTATTATTCTTGACATCTCTGATTAGCATATAAATAGTCGCCTAGGCCATCTCTCCTTCGAATACCCTGGATCAGCTGGGGCTGGTCCCCGGCAGGTGGCGCCCGAGCAGGGACCTCAGGAGGCAATACTCAAAGAGCTGAGCAGACACGAACCACGCAATCAGCAGGCAATAAGCATGGAGCTCAGCAGTGACGAATCATGCTGCTCAACTGGCAATAATCAAGCAGGTGACCAGGCAGGAATCACGCAGCTCAGCTGGCAATTGTCAAGCAGATGAGCCGACAGGAATCACGCAGCTCAGCTGGCAATTGTCAAGCAGATGAGCAGACAAGAATCACGCAGCTCAGCTGGCAGTTATCATGCAGATGAGCAGTAAGGAATCACGCAGCTCAGCAGGCCCTGATCACGTGACTCTGCAGGCACTGATCACGTGGCTGATCAAGCACAGATCACGTGACTGAGCATGCACTGATCACGTGGCTCTCATGCACTGATCACGTGTTTCTCATGCAGTGATCAGTGACTGACAGGCGCTGACCATGTGACTGGGCACGCAATGATCACGTGGCTGATCAGGACCTGACCACCTGACTGAGCATGCAGTGATCAGGTGACTGATCGTTCACTGATCACGTGTTTATCATACGGTGATCACGTGACTGAAAGGCGCTGATCAAGTGACTGTACAGTCAGTGACCCCGTGGCTGATCATGCACTGATATCGTGACTGAGCATGCACTGATCATGTGCCGAGAGCCGGTGAGGCATTCCAATTTGGACAAAGGTCATGAGGAAGGAGGCTCGGCATACGCAAATGCGTGATCGAGCCTCAGGAGTCCAGCCGGATATTCTCGAGCATCTCCCCCCCAAAAAAAACCAGAGTCTGCCTACTTTATTGCTTTGTGCTCTCACCTCTGATTTCACTGGGGGCTGTCCCCCACCACCATCTCGCTCTCTCTGTCAAAGAGTTAACTTACAGCTCCAATTCATAAAGTTCCTTGTCATTCTTCCCTTGAACTTCCAGCTGAGTCTCCATCTGGAGCTCGGAACCCACCTCGCTTACTAATTTTGCCTGGGCTGCTAAGACCAACTCGAGAAGGTGTTTAGGGGGAGGCACCTTCCGCTATTCGAGAGGGCGCCTGTGGCCTATGTAAGTGGTGCAAACTTCTTGTCTTGAAGTTTGATTGGTCTCCCGCGTAAACCAAGCTACTCAGTCTCTTTTCTCCACCGAATTTTCCTACTGAGCTATCCTCATACTATTATTCTTGACATCTCTGATTAGCATATAAATAGTCGCCTAGGCCATCTCTCCTTCGAATACCCTGGATCAGCTGGGGCTGGTCCCCGGCAGGTGGCGCCCGAACGGGGACCTCAGAAGGCAATACTCAAAGAGCTGAGCAGACACGAACCACGCAATCAGCAGGCAATAAGCATGGAGATCAGCAGTGACGAATCATCCTGCTCAACTGGCAATATTCAAGCAGGTGACCAGGCAGGAATCACGCAGCTCAGCTGGCAATTGTCAAGCAGATGAGCCGACAGGAATCACGCAGCTCAGCTGGCAATTGTCATGCAGATGAGCCGGCAGGAATCACGCAGCTCAGTAGGCCCTGATCACGTGACTCTGCAGGCACTGATGCCGTGGCTGATCAAGTCCAGATCACGTGACTGAGCATGCACTGATCACGTGGCTATCATGCACTGATCACTTGGCTGGTCATACACTGATCACGTGCCTGGTCATTCACACATCCGTGACTAATCATGAACTGATCTCATGGCTATCATGCACTGATCACGTGGGTATCATGCACTGATTACGTGGCTGGTCACACACGTATCACGTGACTTATCATGAACTGGTCACGTGGCTCTCATGCACTGATTACGTGGCTATCACGCACTGATCACGTGGCTGATCATGCACTGATCACGTAATTGATCATGCACTGATCACGTGACTGATCATGCACTGATCACGTGACTGATCATGCACTGATCACTTGATTGATCATGCACTGATCACGTTACTGATCATGCACTGATCACGTGACTGTGCCATCAGTGACCAGGTGGCTGATCATGCACTGATATCGTGACTGAGCATGCACTGATCATGTGCCGGGAGACGGTGAGGCATTCCACTCTGGACAAAGGTCATGAGGAAGGAGGCTCGGCATACGCAAATGCGGGATCGAGCCTCAGGAGTCCACCCGGATATTCTCGAGCATCTCCCCCCAAAAAAAACCAGAGTCTGCCTACTTTATTGCTTTGTGCTCTCACCTCTGATTTCACTGGGGGCTGTCCCCCACCACCATCTCGCTCTCTCTGTCAAAGAGTTAACTTACAGCTCCAATTCTAAAGTTCCTTGTCATTCTTCCCTTGAACTTCCAGCTGAGTCTCCATCTGGAGCTCGGAACCCACCTCGCTTACTAATTATGCCTGGGCTGCTAAGACCCACTCGAGAAGGTGTTTAGGGGAGGCACCTTCCACTATTCGAGAGGGCGCCTGTGGCCTATGTAAGTGGTGCAAACTTCTTGTCTTGAAGTTTGATTGGTCTCCCGCGTAAACCAAGCTACTCAGTCTCTTTTCTCCACCGAATTTTCCTACTGAGCTATCCTCATACTATTATTCTTGACATCTCCGATTAGCATATAAATAGTCGCCTAGGCCATCTCTCCTTCGAATACCCTGGATCAGCTGGGGCTGGTCCCCGGCAGGTGGCGCCCGAACAGGGACCTCAGAAGGCAATACTCAAAGAGCTGAGCAGACACGAACCACGCAATAAGCAGGCAATATGCATGGAGATCAGCAGTTACGAATCATGCTGCTCAACTGGCAATATTCAAGCAGGTGACCAGGCAGGAATCACGCAGCTCAGCTGGCAATTGTCAAGCAGATGAGCCGACAGGAATCACGCAGCTCAGCTGGCAATTGTCAAGCAGATGAGCCGACAGGAATCACGCAGCTCAGCTGGAAATTGTCATGCAGATGAGCCGGCAGGAATCACGGAGCTCAGTAGGCCTGATCACGTGACTCTGTAGGCACTGATCCCGTGGCTGATCAAGTCCAGATCACGTGACTGAGCATGCACTGATCACTTGATTGACCATGCACTGATCACGTTACTGATCATGCACTGATCACGTGGCTATCATGCACTGCTCGAGTGGCTGATCATGCAGTGATCACGTAGCTACCATGTACCGGTCACGTGACTGATCATGCACCCATCGGGTGACTGATCATGCACTGATCACGTGGCTATCATGCACTGTTCACGTGGCTGATCATACACTGATCACCTGCCTGGTCATGCACAGATCACGTCACTAATCATGAACTGATCACATAGCTATCAACACATCACGTGGCTATCATGCACTGCTCATGTGGCTGATCATGCAATGATCACGTAGCTACCATGTATTGGTCACGTGACTGATCATGCACTGATCACGTAAATGATCATGCACTGATCACGTGATTGATCATGCACTGATCACGTGACTGTGCCGTCAGTGACCAGGTGGCTGATCATGCACTGATATCGTGACTGAGCATGCACTGATCATGTGCCGGGAGACGGTGAGGCATTCCACTCTGGACAAAGGTCATGAGGAAGGAGGCTCGGCATACGCAAATGTGGGATCGAGCCTCAGGAGTCCACCCGGATATTCTCGAGCATCTCCCCCCCAAAAAAACCAGAGTCTGCCTACTTTATTGCTTTGTGCTCTCACCTCTGATTTCACTGGGGGCTGTGCCCCACCACCATCTCGCTCTCTCTGTCAAAGAGTTAACTTACAGCTCCAGTTCATAAAGTTCCTTGTCATCCTTAACTTTAACTTCCAGCTGAGTCTCCATCTGGAGCGTGGAACCCACCACGCTTACTAATGATGCCTGGGCTGCTAAGACCCACTCGAGAAGGTGTCTAGGGTGAGGCATCTTCCGCTATTCGAGAGGGCGTCTGCGGCCTACGGAAGTGGTGCAAACTTCTTGTCTTGAAGTTTGATTGGTCTCCCAAGCTACTCAGTCTCTTTTCTCCACCGAATTATCCTACTGAGCTATCCTCATACTATTATTCTTGACATCTCTGATTAGCATATAAATAGTCGCCTAGGCCATCTCTCCTTCGAATACCCTGGATCAGCTGGGGCTGGTCCCCGGCAGGTGGCGCCCGAACAGGGACCTCAGGAGGCAATACTCAAAGAGCTGAGCAGACACGAACCACGCAATCAGCAGGCAATAAGCATGGAGCTCAGCAGTGACGAATCATGCTGCTCAACTGGCAATAATCAAGCAGGTGACCAGGCAGGAATCACGCAGCTCAGCTGGCAATTGTCATGCAGATGAGCCGGCAGGAATCACGGAGCTCAGCAGGCCCTGATCACGTGACTCTGCAGGCACTGATCACGTGGCTGATCAAGTCCACATCATGTGACTGAGCATGCACTGATCACGTGGCTATCATGCACTGATCACGTGACTGCGCATGCACTGATGACGTGGCTGATCAGGCACTGATCACATGGCTAATCATGCACTGATCACCTGTTTCTCAGGCAATGATCAGTGACTGACAGGCGCTGATCATGGGACTGTGCACGCACTGATCACGTGACTGCGCGTGCACTGATGACGTGGCTGATCGGGCACTGATCCCGGGTTTATAAGGCAGTGATCAGGGACTGACAGGAGCTGATCATGGGACTGTGCACGCACTGATCACGTGGCTGATCAGGAACTGACCACATGACTGTGCATGCAGTGATCACGTGGCTGGTCGTTCACTGATCACGTGTTTATCATAAGGTGATCACGTGACTGAGAGGTGCTGATCACGTGACTGTGCCGTCAGTGATCACGTGGCTGATCATGCACTGATATCGTGACTGAGCATGCACTGATCATGTGCCGGGAGCCGGTGAGGCATTCCACTCTGGACAAAGGTCATGAGGAAGGAGGCTCAGCATACGCAAATGCGGGATCGAGCCTCAGGAGTCCACCCGGATATTCTCGAGCATCTCCCCCCCCAAAAAACCAGAGTCTGCCTACTTTATTGCTTTGTGCTCTCACCTCTGATTTCACTGGGGGCTGTGCTCCACCACCATCTCGCTCTCTCTGTCAAAGAGTTAACTTACAGCTCCAGTTAATAAAGTTCCTTGTCATTCTTCCCTTTAACTTCCAGCTGAGTCTCCATATGGAGCCTGGAACCCACCACGCTTACTAATTATGCCTGGGCTGCTAAGACCCACTCGAGAATGTGTCTAGGGTGAGGCATCTTCCGCTATTCGAGAGGGCGTCTGCGGCCTACGGAAGTGGTGCAAACTTCTTGTCTTGAAGTTTGATTGGTCTCCCAAGCTACTCAGTCTCTTTTCTCCACCGAATTATCCTACTGAGCTATCCTCATACTATTATTCTTGACATCTCTGATTAGCATATAAATAGTCGCCTAGGCCATCTCTCCTTCGAATACCCTGGATCAGCTGGGGCTGGTCCCCGGCAGGTGGCGCCCGAGCAGGGACCTCAGGAGGCAATACTCAAAGAGCTGAGCAGACACGAACCACGCAATCAGCAGGCAATAAGCATGGAGCTCAGCAGTGACGAATCATGCTGCTCAACTGGCAATAATCAAGCAGGTGACCAGGCAGGAATCACGCAGCTCAGCTGGCAATTGTCAAGCAGATGAGCCGACAGGAATCACGCAGCTCAGCTGGCAATTGTCAAGCAGATGAGCAGACAAGAATCACGCAGCTCAGCTGGCAGTTATCATGCAGATGAGCAGTAAGGAATCACGCAGCTCAGCAGGCCCTGATCACGTGACTCTGCAGGCACTGATCACGTGGCTGATCAAGCACAGATCACGTGACTGAGCATGCACTGATCACGTGGCTCTCATGCACTGATCACGTGTTTCTCATGCAGTGATCAGTGACTGACAGGCGCTGACCATGTGACTGGGCACGCAATGATCACGTGGCTGATCAGGACCTGACCACCTGACTGAGCATGCAGTGATCAGGTGACTGATCGTTCACTGATCACGTGTTTATCATACGGTGATCACGTGACTGAAAGGCGCTGATCAAGTGACTGTACAGTCAGTGACCCCGTGGCTGATCATGCACTGATATCGTGACTGAGCATGCACTGATCATGTGCCGAGAGCCGGTGAGGCATTCCAATTTGGACAAAGGTCATGAGGAAGGAGGCTCGGCATACGCAAATGCGTGATCGAGCCTCAGGAGTCCAGCCGGATATTCTCGAGCATCTCCCCCCCAAAAAAAAACCAGAGTCTGCCTACTTTATTGCTTTGTGCTCTCACCTCTGATTTCACTGGGGGCTGTCCCCCACCACCATCTCGCTCTCTCTGTCAAAGAGTTAACTTACAGCTCCAATTCATAAAGTTCCTTGTCATTCTTCCCTTGAACTTCCAGCTGAGTCTCCATCTGGAGCTCGGAACCCACCTCGCTTACTAATTTTGCCTGGGCTGCTAAGACCAACTCGAGAAGGTGTTTAGGGGGAGGCACCTTCCGCTATTCGAGAGGGCGCCTGTGGCCTATGTAAGTGGTGCAAACTTCTTGTCTTGAAGTTTGATTGGTCTCCCGCGTAAACCAAGTTACTCAGTCTCTTTTCTCCACCGAATTTTCCTACTGAGCTATCCTCATACTATTATTCTTGACATCTCTGATTAGCATATAAATAGTCGCCTAGGCCATCTCTCCTTCGAATACCCTGGATCAGCTGGGGCTGGTCCCCGGCAGGTGGCGCCCGAACGGGGACCTCAGAAGGCAATACTCAAAGAGCTGAGCAGACACGAACCACGCAATCAGCAGGCAATAAGCATGGAGATCAGCAGTGACGAATCATCCTGCTCAACTGGCAATATTCAAGCAGGTGACCAGGCAGGAATCACGCAGCTCAGCTGGCAATTGTCAAGCAGATGAGCCGACAGGAATCACGCAGCTCAGCTGGCAATTGTCATGCAGATGAGCCGGCAGGAATCACGCAGCTCAGTAGGCCCTGATCACGTGACTCTGCAGGCACTGATGCCGTGGCTGATCAAGTCCAGATCACGTGACTGAGCATGCACTGATCACGTGGCTATCATGCACTGATCACTTGGCTGGTCATACACTGATCACGTGCCTGGTCATTCACACATCCGTGACTAATCATGAACTGATCTCATGGCTATCATGCACTGATCACGTGGGTATCATGCACTGATTACGTGGCTGGTCACACACGTATCACGTGACTTATCATGAACTGGTCACGTGGCTCTCATGCACTGATTACGTGGCTATCACGCACTGATCACGTGGCTGATCATGCACTGATCACGTAATTGATCATGCACTGATCACGTGACTGATCATGCACTGATCACGTGACTGATCATGCACTGATCACTTGATTGATCATGCACTGATCACGTTACTGATCATGCACTGATCACGTGACTGTGCCATCAGTGACCAGGTGGCTGATCATGCACTGATATCGTGACTGAGCATGCACTGATCATGTGCCGGAGACGGTGAGGCATTCCACTCTGGACAAAGGTCATGAGGAAGGAGGCTCGGCATACGCAAATGCGGGATCGAGCCTCAGGAGTCCACCCGGATATTCTCGAGCATCTCCCCCCAAAAAAACCAGAGTCTGCCTACTTTATTGCTTTGTGCTCTCACCTCTGATTTCACTGGGGGCTGTCCCCCACCACCATCTCGCTCTCTCTGTCAAAGAGTTAACTTACAGCTCCAATTCTAAAGTTCCTTGTCATTCTTCCCTTGAACTTCCAGCTGAGTCTCCATCTGGAGCTCGGAACCCACCTCGCTTACTAATTATGCCTGGGCTGCTAAGACCCACTCGAGAAGGTGTTTAGGGTGAGGCACCTTCCACTATTCGAGAGGGCGCCTGTGGCCTATGTAAGTGGTGCAAACTTCTTGTCTTGAAGTTTGATTGGTCTCCCGCGTAAACCAAGCTACTCAGTCTCTTTTCTCCACCGAATTTTCCTACTGAGCTATCCTCATACTATTATTCTTGACATCTCCGATTAGCATATAAATAGTCGCCTAGGCCATCTCTCCTTCGAATACCCTGGATCAGCTGGGGCTGGTCCCCGGCAGGTGGCGCCCGAACAGGGACCTCAGAAGGCAATACTCAAAGAGCTGAGCAGACACGAACCACGCAATCAGCAGGCAATATGCATGGAGATCAGCAGTTACGAATCATGCTGCTCAACTGGCAATATTCAAGCAGGTGACCAGGCAGGAATCACGCAGCTCAGCTGGCAATTGTCAAGCAGATGAGCCGACAGGAATCACGCAGCTCAGCTGGCAATTGTCAAGCAGATGAGCCGACAGGAATCACGCAGCTCAGCTGGAAATTGTCATGCAGATGAGCCGGCAGGAATCACGCAGCTCAGTAGGCCTGATCACGTGACTCTGCAGGCACTGATCCCGTGGCTGATCAAGTCCAGATCACGTGACTGAGCATGCACTGATCACTTGATTGACCATGCACTGATCACGTTACTGATCATGCACTGATCACGTGGCTATCATGCACTGCTCGAGTGGCTGATCATGCAGTGATCACGTAGCTACCATGTACCGGTCACGTGACTGATCATGCACCCATCGGGTGACTGATCATGCACTGATCACGTGGCTATCATGCACTGTTCACGTGGCCGATCATACACTGATCACCTGCCTGGTCATGCACAGATCACGTCACTAATCATGAACTGATCACATAGCTATCAACACATCACGTGGCTATCATGCACTGCTCATGTGGCTGATCATGCAATGATCACGTAGCTACCATGTATTGGTCACGTGACTGATCATGCACTGATCACGTAAATGATCATGCACTGATCACGTGATTGATCATGCACTGATCACGTGACTGTGCCGTCAGTGACCAGGTGGCTGATCATGCACTGATATCGTGACTGAGCATGCACTGATCATGTGCCGGGAGACGGTGAGGCATTCCACTCTGGACAAAGGTCATGAGGAAGGAGGCTCGGCATACGCAAATGCGGGATCGAGCCTCAGGAGTCCACCCGGATATTCTCGAGCATCTCCCCCCCAAAAAAACCAGAGTCTGCCTACTTTATTGCTTTGTGCTCTCACCTCTGATTTCACTGGGGGCTGTGCCCCACCACCATCTCGCTCTCTCTGTCAAAGAGTTAACTTACAGCTCCAGTTCATAAAGTTCCTTGTCATCCTTAACTTTAACTTCCAGCTGAGTCTCCATCTGGAGCGTGGAACCCACCACGCTTACTAATGATGCCTGGGCTGCTAAGACCCACTCGAGAAGGTGTCTAGGGTGAGGCATCTTCCGCTATTCGAGAGGGCGTCTGCGGCCTACGGAAGTGGTGCAAACTTCTTGTCTTGAAGTTTGATTGGTCTCCCAAGCTACTCAGTCTCTTTTCTCCACCGAATTATCCTACTGAGCTATCCTCATACTATTATTCTTGACATCTCTGATTAGCATATAAATAGTCGCCTAGGCCATCTCTCCTTCGAATACCCTGGATCAGCTGGGGCTGGTCCCCGGCAGGTGGCGCCCGAACAGGGACCTCAGGAGGCAATACTCAAAGAGCTGAGCAGACACGAACCACGCAATCAGCAGGCAATAAGCATGGAGCTCAGCAGTGACGAATCATGCTGCTCAACTGGCAATAATCAAGCAGGTGACCAGGCAGGAATCACGCAGCTCAGCTGGCAATTGTCATGCAGATGAGCCGGCAGGAATCACGGAGCTCAGCAGGCCCTGATCACGTGACTCTGCAGGCACTGATCACGTGGCTGATCAAGTCCACATCATGTGACTGAGCATGCACTGATCACGTGGCTATCATGCACTGATCACGTGACTGCGCATGCACTGATGACGTGGCTGATCAGGCACTGATCACATGGCTAATCATGCACTGATCACCTGTTTCTCAGGCAATGATCAGTGACTGACAGGCGCTGATCATGGGACTGTGCACGCACTGATCACGTGACTGCGCGTGCACTGATGACGTGGCTGATCGGGCACTGATCCCGGGTTTATAAGGCAGTGATCAGGGACTGACAGGAGCTGATCATGGGACTGTGCACGCACTGATCACGTGGCTGATCAGGAACTGACCACATGACTGTGCATGCAGTGATCACGTGGCTGGTCGTTCACTGATCACGTGTTTATCATAAGGTGATCACGTGACTGAGAGGTGCTGATCACGTGACTGTGCCGTCAGTGATCACGTGGCTGATCATGCACTGATATCGTGACTGAGCATGCACTGATCATGTGCCGGGAGCCGGTGAGGCATTCCACTCTGGACAAAGGTCATGAGGAAGGAGGCTCAGCATACGCAAATGCGGGATCGAGCCTCAGGAGTCCACCCGGATATTCTCGAGCATCTCCCCCCCAAAAAAACCAGAGTCTGCCTACTTTATTGCTTTGTGCTCTCACCTCTGATTTCACTGGGGGCTGTGCTCCACCACCATCTCGCTCTCTCTGTCAAAGAGTTAACTTACAGCTCCAGTTAATAAAGTTCCTTGTCATTCTTCCCTTTAACTTCCAGCTGAGTCTCCATATGGAGCCTGGAACCCACCACGCTTACTAATTATGCCTGGGCTGCTAAGACCCACTCGAGAATGTGTCTAGGGTGAGGCATCTTCCGCTATTCGAGAGGGCGTCTGCGGCCTACGGAAGTGGTGCAAACTTCTTGTCTTGAAGTTTGATTGGTCTCCCAAGCTACTCAGTCTCTTTTCTCCACCGAATTATCCTACTGAGCTATCCTCATACTATTATTCTTGACATCTCTGATTAGCATATAAATAGTCGCCTAGGCCATCTCTCCTTCGAATACCCTGGATCAGCTGGGGCTGGTCCCCGGCAGGTGGCGCCCGAGCAGGGACCTCAGGAGGCAATACTCAAAGAGCTGAGCAGACACGAACCACGCAATCAGCAGGCAATAAGCATGGAGCTCAGCAGTGACGAATCATGCTGCTCAACTGGCAATAATCAAGCAGGTGACCAGGCAGGAATCACGCAGCTCAGCTGGCAATTGTCAAGCAGATGAGCCGACAGGAATCACGCAGCTCAGCTGGCAATTGTCAAGCAGATGAGCAGACAAGAATCACGCAGCTCAGCTGGCAGTTATCATGCAGATGAGCAGTAAGGAATCACGCAGCTCAGCAGGCCCTGATCACGTGACTCTGCAGGCACTGATTCACGTGGCTGATCAAGCACAGATCACGTGACTGAGCATGCACTGATCACGTGGCTCTCATGCACTGATCACGTGTTTCTCATGCAGTGATCAGTGACTGACAGGCGCTGACCATGTGACTGGGCACGCAATGATCACGTGGCTGATCAGGACCTGACCACCTGACTGAGCATGCAGTGATCAGGTGACTGATCGTTCACTGATCACGTGTTTATCATACGGTGATCACGTGACTGAAAGGCGCTGATCAAGTGACTGTACAGTCAGTGACCCCGTGGCTGATCATGCACTGATATCGTGACTGAGCATGCACTGATCATGTGCCGAGAGCCGGTGAGGCATTCCAATTTGGACAAAGGTCATGAGGAAGGAGGCTCGGCATACGCAAATGCGTGATCGAGCCTCAAGAGTCCAGCCGGATATTCTCGAGCATCTACCCCCCAAAAAACCCAGAGTCTGCCTACTTTATTCCTTTTGCTCTCACCTCTGATTTTACTGGGGGCTCTCCCCCACCACCATCTCGCTCTCTCTCTCAAAGAGGTAACCTATAGCTCCAATTCATAAAGTTCCCTGTCATTTATCCCTTTCACTTCCACCTGAGTCTCATCTGGAGCGCGGAACCCACCACGCTTACTAATTATGCCTGGGCTGCTAAGACCCACTCGAGAAGGTGTCTAGGGTGAGGCGCCTTCCGCCATTCGAGAGGGCGCCTTCTCCCTATGTAAGTGATGCAAACTTCTTGTCTAGATATTTTATTGGTCTCCCGTGTAAACCAAGCTACTCAATCTCTTTTCTCCACCAAATTTTCCTACTGAGCTATCCTAATAATATTATTCTTGATATCTCTGATAAGCATGTAAATAGTCGCCTAGGCCATCTCTACTTCGAATACCCTGGGTCAGCTGGGGATGTTCCCCGGCAGGTGGTGCCCGAACAGGGACCTCAGGAGGCAATAATCAAAGAGCTGAGCAGACAGGAACCACGCAATCAGCAGGCAATAAACATGGAGATCAGCAGTGACGAATCATGCTGCTCAACTGGCAATAATCAAGCAGGTGACCAGGCAGGAATCCCGCGGCTCAGCTGGCAATTGGCAAGCAGATGAGCATTCAGGAATCCCGCAGCTCAGCTGCCAATTGTCATGCAGATGAGCCGGCAGGAATCATGCAGCTCAGCAGGCCCTGATCCCGTGACTCTGCAGGCACTGACCACGTGGCTGATCAAGTACGGATCACGTGACTGAGCAAGCGCTGATCACGTGGCTCTCATGCACTGATCAGGTGACTGCACTTGCACAGATGACGTGGATTGATCAGGCACTGATCACGTGGCTCCTTCATGCACTGAACAGTTGTTTCTCATGCAGTGATCAGTGACTGACAGGCACTGATCATGTGACTGTGCACGCACTGATCACTTGGCTGATCAGGATCTGACCTACCTGACTGAGCATGCAGTGATCACCGTGGCTGGGAGTTCACTGATCACGTGTTTTATCATACGGTGATCCTGTGACTGAGAGGTGCTGATCACGTGACTGTGCAGTCAGTGATCACATGGCTCATCATGCACTGATCCCGGGTTTCTCAGGCAATTATCAGTGACTGACAGGCGCTGATCATGAAACTGTGCACGCACTGATCACGTGGCTATCATGCACTGATCACGTGACTGCGCATGCACTGATGACGTGGCTGATCAGGAACTGACAACCTGATTGGGCATGCAGTGATCACGTGGCTGGTTGTTCACTGATAACGTGTTTATCATATGGTGATCACGTGACTGAGAGGCGCTGATCACGTGACTGTGCCGTCAGTGATCACGTGGCTGATCATGCACTGATATCGTGACTGAGCATGCACTGATCATGTGCCGGGAGCCGGTGAGGCATTCCACTCTGGACAAAGGTCATGAGGAAGGAGGCTCGGCATACGCAAATGTGGGATCGAGCCTCAGGAGTCCAGCCGGATATTCTCGAGCATCTCCCCCCCCAAAAAAAACCAGAGTCTGCCTACTTTATCGCTTTGTGCTCTCACCTCTGATTTCACTGGGGGCTGTCCCCCACCACCATCTCGCTCTCTCTGTCAAAGAGTTAACTTACAGCTCCAATTCATAAGTTCCTTGTCATTCTTCCCTTGAACTTCCAGCTGAGTCTCCATCTGGAGCTCGGAACCCACCTCGCTTACTAATTATGCCTGGGCTGCTAAGACCCACTCGAGAAGGTGTTTAGGGGGAGGCACCTTCCGCTATTCGAGAGGGCGCCTGTGGCCTATGTAAGTGGTGCAAACTTCTTGTCTTGAAGTTTGATTGGTCTCCCGCCTAAACCAAGCTACTCAGTCTCTTTTCTCCACCGAATTTTCCTACTGAGCTATCCTCATACTATTATTCTTGACATCTCCGATTAGCATATAAATAGTCGCCTAGGCCATCTCTCCTTCGAATACCCTGGATCAGCTGGGGCTGGTCCCCGGCAGGTGGCGCCCGAACAGGGACCTCAGAAGGCAATACTCAAAGAACTGAGCAGACACGAACCACGCAATCAGCAGGCAATATGCATGGAGATCAGCAGTGACGAATCATGCTGCTCAACTGGCAATATTCAAGCAGGTGACCAGGCAGCAATCACGCAGCTCAGCTGGCCATTGTCAACCAGATGAGCAGACAGGAATCACGCAGCTCAGCTGGCAATTGTCATGCAGATGAGCCGGCAGGAATCACCCAGCTCAGTAGGCCCTGATCACGTGACTCTGCAGGCACTGATCCCGTGGCTGATCAAGTCCAGATCACGTGACTGAGCATGCACTGATCACGTGGCTATCATGCACTGATCACTTGGCTGGTCATACACTGATCACGTGCCTGGTCATTCACACATCCGTGACTAATCATGAACTGATCTCATGGCTATCATGCACTGATCACGTGGGTATCATGCACTGATTACGTGGCTGGTCACACACGTATCACGTGACTGATCATGAACTGGTCACGTGGCTCTCATGCACTGATTACGTGGCTATCATGCACTGATCACGTGACTGATCATGCACTGATCACGTGACTGATCATGCACTGATCACTTGATTGATCATGCACTGATCACGTTACTGATCATGCACTGATCACGTGGCTATCATGCACTGCTCGAGTGGCTGATCATGCAGTGATCACGTAGCTACCATGTACCGGTCACGTGACTGATCATGCACCCATCGGGTGACTGATCATGCACTGATCACGTGGCTATCATGCACTGTTCACGTGGCCGATCATACACTGATCACCTGCCTGGTCATGCACAGATCACGTCACTAATCATGAACTGATCACGTAGCTATCAACACATCACGTGGCTATCATGCACTGCTCATGTGGCTGATCATGCAATGATCACGTAGCTACCATGTATTGGTCACGTGACTGATCATGCACTGATCACGTAAATGATCATGCACTGATCACGTGATTGATCATGCACTGATCACGTGACTGTGCCGTCAGTGACCAGGTGGCTGATCATGCACTGATATCGTGACTGAGCATGCACTGATCATGTGCCGGGAGCCGGTGAGGCATTCCACTCTGGACAAAGGTCATGAGGAAGGAGGCTCGGCATACGCAAATGCGGGATCGAGCCTCAGGAGTCCACCCGGATATTCTCGAGCATCTCCCCCCCAAAAAAACCAGAGTCTGCCTACTTTATTGCTTTGTGCTCTCACCTCTGATTTCACTGGGGGCTGTGCCCCACCACCATCTCGCTCTCTCTGTCAAAGAGTTAACTTACAGCTCCAGTTCATAAAGTTCCTTGTCATCTTTCCCTTTAACTTCCAGCTGAGTCTCCATCTGGAGCGTGGAACCCACCACGCTTACTAATTATGCCTGGGCTGCTAAGACCCACTCGAGAAGGTGTCTAGGGTGAGGCATCTTCCGCTATTCGAGAGGGCGTCTGCGGCCTACGGAAGTGGTGCAAACTTCTTGTCTTGAAGTTTGATTGGTCTCCCGCGTAAACCAAGCTACTCAGTCTCTTTTCTCCACCGAATTTTCCTACTGAGCTATCCTCATACTATTATTCTTGACATCTCCGATTAGCATATAAATAGTCGCCTAGGCCATCTCTCCTTCGAATACCCTGGATCAGCTGGGGCTGGTCCCCGGCAGGTGGCGCCCGAACAGGGACCTCAGAAGGCAATACTCAAAGAGCTGAGCAGACACGAACCACGCAATCAGCAGGCAATATGCATGGAGATCAGCAGTTACGAATCATGCTGCTCAACTGGCAATATTCAAGCAGGTGACCAGGCAGGAATCACGCAGCTCAGCTGGCAATTGTCAAGCAGATGAGCCGACAGGAATCACGCAGCTCAGCTGGAAATTGTCATGCAGATGAGCCGGCAGGAATCACGCAGCTCAGTAGGCCTGATCACGTGACTCTGCAGGCACTGATCCCGTGGCTGATCAAGTCCAGATCACGTGACTGAGCATGCACTGATCACTTGATTGACCATGCACTGATCACGTTACTGATCATGCACTGATCACGTGGCTATCATGCACTGCTCGAGTGGCTGATCATGCAGTGATCATGTAGCTACCATGTACCGGTCACGTGACTGATCATGCACCCATCGGGTGACTGATCATGCACTGATCACGTGGCTATCATGCACTGTTCACGTGGCCGATCGTACACTGATCACCTGCCTGGTCATGCACAGATCACGTCACTAATCATGAACTGATCACATAGCTATCAACACATCACGTGGCTATCATGCACTGCTCATGTGGCTGATCATGCAATGATCACGTAGCTACCATGTATTGGTCACGTGACTGATCATGCACTGATCACGTAAATGATCATGGCACTGATCACGTGATTGATCATGCACTGATCACGTGACTGTGCCGTCAGTGACCAGGTGGCTGATCATGCACTGATATCGTGACTGAGCATGCACTGATCATGTGCCGGGAGACGGTGAGGCATTCCACTCTGGACAAAGGTCATGAGGAAGGAGGCTCGGCATACGCAAATGCGGGATCGAGCCTCAGGAGTCCACCCGGATATTCTCGAGCATCTCCCCCCCAAAAAAACCAGAGTCTGCCTACTTTATTGCTTTGTGCTCTCACCTCTGATTTCACTGGGGGCTGTGCCCCACCACCATCTCGCTCTCACTGTCAAAGAGTTAACTTACAGCTCCAGTTCATAAAGTTCCTTGTCATCCTTAACTTTAACTTCCAGCTGAGTCTCCATCTGGAGCGTGGAACCCACCACGCTTACTAATGATGCCTGGGCTGCTAAGACCCACTCGAGAAGGTGTCTAGGGTGAGGCATCTTCCGCTATTCGAGAGGGCGTCTGCGGCCTACGGAAGTGGTGCAAACTTCTTGTCTTGAAGTTTGATTGGTCTCCCAAGCTACTCAGTCTCTTTTCTCCACCGAATTATCCTACTGAGCTATCCTCATACTATTATTCTTGACATCTCTGATTAGCATATAAATAGTCGCCTAGGCCATCTCTCCTTCGAATACCCTGGATCAGCTGGGGCTGGTCCCGGCAGGTGGCGCCCGAGCAGGGACCTCAGGAGGCAATACTCAAAGAGCTGAGCAGACACGAACCACGCAATCAGCAGGCAATAAGCATGGAGCTCAGCAGTGACGAATCATGCTGCTCAACTGGCAATAATCAAGCAGGTGACCAGGCAGGAATCACGCAGCTCAGCTGGCAATTGTCATGCAGATGAGCCGGCAGGAATCACGGAGCTCAGCAGGCCCTGATCACGTGACTCTGCAGGCACTGATCACGTGGCTGATCAAGTCCACATCATGTGACTGAGCATGCACTGATCACGTGGCTATCATGCACTGATCACGTGACTGCGCATGCACTGATGACGTGGCTGATCAGGCACTGATCACATGGCTAATCATGCACTGACCACCTGTTTCTCAGGCAATGATCAGTGACTGACAGGCGCTGATCATGGGACTGTGCACGCACTGATCACGTGACTGCGCGTGCACTGATGACGTGGCTGATCGGGCACTGATCCCGGGTTTATAAGGCAGTGATCAGGGACTGACAGGAGCTGATCATGGGACTGTGCACGCACTGATCACGTGGCTGATCAGGAACTGACCACATGACTGTGCATGCAGTGATCACGTGGCTGGTCGTTCACTGATCACGTGTTTATCATAAGGTGATCACGTGACTGAGAGGTGCTGATCACGTGACTGTGCCGTCAGTGATCACGTGGCTGATCATGCACTGATATCGTGACTGAGCATGCACTGATCATGTGCCGGGAGCCGGTGAGGCATTCCACTCTGGACAAAGGTCATGAGGAAGGAGGCTCAGCATACGCAAATGCGGGATCGAGCCTCAGGAGTCCACCCGGATATTCTCGAGCATCTCCCCCCAAAAAAACCAGAGTCTGCCTACTTTATTGCTTTGTGCTCTCACCTCTGATTTCACTGGGGCTGTGCTCCACCACCATCTCGCTCTCTCTGTCAAAGAGTTAACTTACAGCTCCAGTTAATAAAGTTCCTTGTCATTCTTCCCTTTAACTTCCAGCTGAGTCTCCATATGGAGCCTGGAACCCACCACGCTTACTAATTATGCCTGGGCTGCTAAGACCCACTCGAGAATGTGTCTAGGGTGAGGCATCTTCCGCTATTCGAGAGGGCGTCTGCGGCCTACGGAAGTGGTGCAAACTTCTTGTCTTGAAGTTTGATTGGTCTCCCAAGCTACTCAGTCTCTTTTTCTCCACCGAATTATCCTACTGAGCTATCCTCATACTATTATTCTTGACATCTCTGATTAGCATATAAATAGTCGCCTAGGCCATCTCTCCTTCGAATACCCTGGATCAGCTGGGGCTGGTCCCCGGCAGGTGGCGCCCGAGCAGGGACCTCAGGAGGCAATACTCAAAGAGCTGAGCAGACACGAACCACGCAATCAGCAGGCAATAAGCATGGAGCTCAGCAGTGACGAATCATGCTGCTCAACTGGCAATAATCAAGCAGGTGACCAGGCAGGAATCACGCAGCTCAGCTGGCAATTGTCAAGCAGATGAGCCGACAGGAATCACGCAGCTCAGCTGGCAATTGTCAAGCAGATGAGCAGACAAGCATCACGCAGCTCAGCTGGCAGTTATCATGCAGATGAGCAGTAAGGAATCACGCAGCTCAGCAGGCCCTGATCACGTGACTCTGCAGGCACTGATCACGTGGCTGATCAAGCACAGATCACGTGACTTAGCATGCACTGATCACGTGGCTCTCATGCACTGATCACGTGTTTCTCATGCAGTGATCAGTGACTGACAGGCGCTGACCATGTGACTGGGCACGCAATGATCACGTGGCTGATCAGGACCTGACCACCTGACTGAGCATGCAGTGATCAGGTGACTGATCGTTCACTGATCACGTGTTTATCATACGGTGATCACGTGACTGAAAGGCGCTGATCAAGTGACTGTACAATCAGTGACCCCGTGGCTGATCATGCACTGATATCGTGACTGAGCATGCACTGATCATGTGCCGAGAGCCGGTGAGGCATTCCAATTTGGACAAAGGTCATGAGGAAGGAGGCTCGGCATACGCAAATGCGGGATCGAGCCTCAAGAGTCCAGCCGGATATTCTCGAGCATCTACCCCCCAAAAAAACCAGAGTCTGCCTACTTTATTCCTTTTGCTCTCACCTCTGATTTTACTGGGGGCTCTCCCCCACCACCATCTCGCTCTCTCTCTCAAAGAGGTAACCTATAGCTCCAATTCATAAAGTTCCCTGTCATTTATCCCTTTCACTTCCACCTGAGTCTCATCTGGAGCGCGGAACCCACCACGCTTACTAATTATGCCTGGGCTGCTAAGACCCACTCGAGAAGGTGTCTAGGGTGAGGCGCCTTCCGCCATTCGAGAGGGCGCCTTCTCCCTATGTAAGTGATGCAAACTTCTTGTCTAGATATTTTATTGGTCTCCCGTGTAAACCAAGCTACTCAATCTCTTTTCTCCACCAAATTTTCCTACTGAGCTATCCTAATAATATTATTCTTGATATCTCTGATAAGCATGTAAATAGTCGCCTAGGCCATCTCTACTTCGAATACCCTGGGTCAGCTGGGGATGTTCCCCGGCAGGTGGCGCCCGAACAGGGACCTCAGGAGGCAATAATCAAAGAGCTGAGCAGACAGGAACCACGCAATCAGCAGGCAATAAACATGGAGATCAGCAGTGACGAATCATGCTGCTCAACTGGCAATAATCAAGCAGGTGACCAGGCAGGAATCCCGCGGCTCAGCTGGCAATTGGCAAGCAGATGAGCATTCAGGAATCCCGCAGCTCAGCTGCCAATTGTCATGCAGATGAGCCGGCAGGAATCATGCAGCTCAGCAGGCCCTGATCCCGTGACTCTGCAGGCACTGACCACGTGGCTGATCAAGTACGGATCACGTGACTGAGCAAGCGCTGATCACGTGGCTCTCATGCACTGATCAGGTGACTGCACTTGCACAGATGACGTGGATGATCAGGCACTGATCACGTGGCTCCTCATGCACTGAACACGTGTTTCTCATGCAGTGATCAGTGACTGACAGGCACTGATCATGTGACTGTGCACGCACTGATCACTTGGCTGATCAGGATCTGACCTACCTGACTGAGCATGCAGTGATCACGTGGCTGGGAGTTCACTGATCACGTGTTTATCATACGGTGATCCTGTGACTGAGAGGTGCTGATCACGTGACTGTGCAGTCAGTGATCACATGGCTCATCATGCACTGATCCCGGGTTTCTCAGGCAATTATCAGTGACTGACAGGCGCTGATCATGAAACTGTGCACGCACTGATCACGTGGCTATCATGCACTGATCACGTGACTGCGCATGCACTGATGACGTGGCTGATCAGGAACTGACAACCTGATTGGGCATGCAGTGATCACGTGGCTGGTTGTTCACTGATAACGTGTTTATCATATGGTGATCACGTGACTGAGAGGCGCTGATCACGTGACTGTGCCGTCAGTGATCACGTGGCTGATCATGCACTGATATCGTGACTGAGCATGCACTGATCATGTGCCGGGAGCCGGTGAGGCATTCCACTCTGGACAAAGGTCATGAGGAAGGAGGCTCGGCATACGCAAATGTGGGATCGAGCCTCAGGAGTCCAGCCGGATATTCTCGAGCATCTCCCCCCCAAAAAAAACCAGAGTCTGCCTACTTTATTGCTTTGTGCTCTCACCTCTGATTTCACTGGGGGCTGTCCCCCACCACCATCTCGCTCTCTCTGTCAAAGAGTTAACTTACAGCTCCAATTCATAAAGTTCCTTGTCATTCTTCCCTTGAACTTCCACCTGAGTCTCATCTGGAGCGCGGAACCCACCACGCTTACTAATTATGCCTGGGCTGCTAAGACCCACTCGAGAAGGTGTCTAGGGTGAGGCGCCTTCCGCCATTCGAGAGGGCGCCTTCTCCCTATGTAAGTGATGCAAACTTCTTGTCTAGATATTTTATTGGTCTCCCGTGTAAACCAAGCTACTCAATCTCTTTTCTCCACCAAATTTTCCTACTGAGCTATCCTAATAATATTATTCTTGATATCTCTGATAAGCATGTAAATAGTCGCCTAGGCCATCTCTACTTCGAATACCCTGGGTCAGCTGGGGATGTTCCCCGGCAGGTGGCGCCCGAACAGGGACCTCAGGAGGCAATAATCAAAGAGCTGAGCAGACAGGAACCACGCAATCAGCAGGCAATAAACATGGAGATCAGCAGTGACGAATCATGCTGCTCAACTGGCAATAATCAAGCAGGTGACCAGGCAGGAATCCCGCGGCTCAGCTGGCAATTGGCAAGCAGATGAGCATTCAGGAATCCCGCAGCTCAGCTGCCAATTGTCATGCAGATGAGCCGGCAGGAATCATGCAGCTCAGCAGGCCCTGATCCCGTGACTCTGCAGGCACTGACCACGTGGCTGATCAAGTACGGATCACGTGACTGAGCAAGCGCTGATCACGTGGCTCTCATGCACTGATCAGGTGACTGCACTTGCACAGATGACGTGGATGATCAGGCACTGATCACGTGGCTCCTCATGCACTGAACAGTTGTTTCTCATGCAGTGATCAGTGACTGACAGGCACTGATCATGTGACTGTGCACGCACTGATCACTTGGCTGATCAGGATCTGACCTACCTGACTGAGCATGCAGTGATCACGTGGCTGGGAGTTCACTGATCACGTGTTTATCATACGGTGATCCTGTGACTGAGAGGTGCTGATCACGTGACTGTGCAGTCAGTGATCACATGGCTCATCATGCACTGATCCCGGGTTTCTCAGGCAATTATCAGTGACTGACAGGCGCTGATCATGAAACTGTGCACGCACTGATCACGTGGCTATCATGCACTGATCACGTGACTGCGCATGCACTGATGACGTGGCTGATCAGGAACTGACAACCTGATTGGGCATGCAGTGATCACGTGGCTGGTTGTTCACTGATAACGTGTTTATCATATGGTGATCACGTGACTGAGAGGCGCTGATCACGTGACTGTGCCGTCAGTGATCACGTGGCTGATCATGCACTGATATCGTGACTGAGCATGCACTGATCATGTGCCGGGAGCCGGTGAGGCATTCCACTCTGGACAAAGGTCATGAGGAAGGAGGCTCGGCATACGCAAATGTGGGATCGAGCCTCAGGAGTCCAGCCGGATATTCTCGAGCATCTCCCCCCCAAAAAAAAACCAGAGTCTGCCTACTTTATTGCTTTGTGCTCTCACCTCTGATTTCACTGGGGGCTGTCCCCCACCACCATCTCGCTCTCTCTGTCAAAGAGTTAACTTACAGCTCCAATTCATAAAGTTCCTTGTCATTCTTCCCTTGAACTTCCAGCTGAGTCTCCATCTGGAGCTCGGAACCCACCTCGCTTACTAATTATGCCTGGGCTGCTAAGACCCACTCGAGAAGGTGTTTAGGGGGAGGCACCTTCCGCTATTCGAGAGGGCGCCTGTGGCCTATGTAAGTGGTGCAAACTTCTTGTCTTGAAGTTTGATTGGTCTCCCGCCTAAACCAAGCTACTCAGTCTCTTTTCTCCACCGAATTTTCCTACTGAGCTATCCTCATACTATTATTCTTGACATCTCCGATTAGCATATAAATAGTCGCCTAGGCCATCTCTCCTTCGAATACCCTGGATCAGCTGGGGCTGGTCCCCGGCAGGTGGCGCCCGAACAGGGACCTCAGAAGGCAATACTCAAAGAGCTGAGCAGACACGAACCACGCAATCAGCAGGCAATATGCATGGAGATCAGCAGTGACGAATCATGCTGCTCAACTGGCAATATTCAAGCAGGTGACCAGGCAGCAATCACGCAGCTCAGCTGGCCATTGTCAACCAGATGAGCAGACAGGAATCACGCAGCTCAGCTGGCAATTGTCATGCAGATGAGCCGGCAGGAATCACCCAGCTCAGTAGGCCCTGATCACGTGACTCTGCAGGCACTGATCCCGTGGCTGATCAAGTCCAGATCACGTGACTGAGCATGCACTGATCACGTGGCTATCATGCACTGATCACTTGGCTGGTCATACACTGATCACGTGCCTGGTCATTCACACATCCGTGACTAATCATGAACTGATCTCATGGCTATCATGCACTGATCACGTGGGTATCATGCACTGATTACGTGGCTGGTCACACACGTATCACGTGACTGATCATGAACTGGTCACGTGGCTCTCATGCACTGATTACGTGGCTATCACGCACTGATCACGTGGCTGATCATGCACTGATCACGTAATTGATCATGCACTGATCACGTGACTGATCATGCACTGATCACGTGACTGATCATGCACTGATCACTTGATTGATCATGCACTGATCACGTTACTGATCATGCACTGATCACGTGGCTATCATGCACTGCTCGAGTGGCTGATCATGCAGTGATCACGTAGCTACCATGTACCGGTCACGTGACTGATCATGCACCCATCGGGTGACTGATCATGCACTGATCACGTGGCTATCATGCACTGTTCACGTGGCCGATCATACACTGATCACCTGCCTGGTCATGCACAGATCACGTCACTAATCATGAACTGATCACGTAGCTATCAACACATCACGTGGCTATCATGCACTGCTCATGTGGC
This sequence comes from Bos taurus, assembly GCF_002263795.3. Classification (NCBI taxonomy): domain Eukaryota; kingdom Metazoa; phylum Chordata; class Mammalia; order Artiodactyla; family Bovidae; genus Bos; species Bos taurus. Next base: position 301,004 of record NW_020190851.1, on the reverse strand, counting down.
TGATCATGCAATGATCACGTAGCTACCATGTATTGGTCACGTGACTGATCATGCACTGATCACGTAAATGATCATGCACTGATCACGTGATTGATCATGCACTGATCAGGTGACTGTGCCGTCAGTGACCAGGTGGCTGATCATGCACTGATATCGTGACTGAGCATGCACTGATCATGTGCCGGGAGACGGTGAGGCATTCCACTCTGGACAAAGGTCATGAGGAAGGAGGCTCGGCATACGCAAATGCGGGATCGAGCCTCAGGAGTCCACCCGGATATTCTCGAGCATCTCCCCCCCAAAAAAACCAGAGTCTGCCTACTTTATTGCTTTGTGCTCTCACCTCTGATTTCACTGGGGGCTGTGCCCCACCACCATCTCGCTCTCTCTGTCAAAGAGTTAACTTACAGCTCCAGTTCATAAAGTTCCTTGTCATCTTTCCCTTTAACTTCCAGCTGAGTCTCCATCTGGAGCGTGGAACCCACCACGCTTACTAATTATGCCTGGGCTGCTAAGACCCACTCGAGAAGGTGTCTAGGGTGAGGCATCTTCCGCTATTCGAGAGGGCGTCTGCGGCCTACGGAAGTGGTGCAAACTTCTTGTCTTGAAGTTTGATTGGTCTGCCAAGCTACTCAGTCTCTTTTCTCCACCGAATTATCCTACTGAGCTATCCTCATACTATTATTCTTGACATCTCTGATTAGCATATAAATAGTCGCCTAGGCCATCTCTCCTTCGAATACCCTGGATCAGCTGGGGCTGGTCCCCGGCAGGTGGCGCCCGAACAGGGACCTCAGGAGGCAATACTCAAAGAGCTGAGCAGACACGAACCACGCAATCAGCAGGCAATAAGCATGGAGCTCAGCAGTGACGAATCATGCTGCTCAACTGGCAATAATCAACCAGGTGACCAGGCAGGAATCACGCAGCTCAGCTGGCAATTGTCATGCAGATGAGCCGGCAGGAATCACGGAGCTCAGCAGGCCCTGATCACGGGACTCTGCAGGCACTGATCATGTGGCTGATCAAGTCCACATCATGTGACTGAGCATGCACTGATCACGTGGCTATCATGCACTGATCACGTGACTGCGCATGCACTGATGACGTGGCTGATCAGGCACTGATCACATGGCTAATCATGCACTGATCACCTGTTTCTCAGGCAATGATCAGTGACTGACAGGCGCTGATCATGGGACTGTGCACGCACTGATCACGTGGCTATCATGCACTGATCACGTGACTGCGCGTGCACTGATGACGTGGCTGATCGGGCACTGATCCCGGGTTTATAAGGCAGTGATCAGGGACTGACGGGAGCTGATCATGGGACTGTGCACGCACTGATCACGTGGCTGATCAGGAACTGACCACCTGACTGCGCATGCAGTGATCACGTGGCTGGTCGTTCACTGATCACGTGTTTATCATAAGGTGATCACGTTACTGAGAGGCGCTGATCACGTGACTGTGCCGTCAGTGATCACGTGGCTGATCATGCACTGATATCGTGACTGAGCATGCACTGATCATGTGCCGGGAGCCGGTGAGGCATTCCACTCTGGACAAAGGTCATGAGGAAGGAGGCTCGGCATACGCAAATGCGGGATCGAGCCTCAGGAGTCCACCCGGATATTCTCGAGCATCTCCCCCCCAAAAAAACCAGAGTCTGCCTACTTTATTGCTTTGTGCTCTCACCTCTGATTTCACTGGGGGCTGTGCCCCACCACCATCTCGCTCTCTCTGTCAAAGAGTTAACTTACAGCTCCAGTTCATAAAGTTCCTTGTCATTCTTCCCTTTAACTTCCAGCTGAGTCTCCATCTGGAGCGTGGAACCCACCACGCTTACTAATTATGCCTGGGCTGCTAAGACCCACTCGAGAATGTGTCTAGGGTGAGGCATCTTCTGCTATTCGAGAGGGCATCTGCGGCCTACGGAAGTGGTGCAAACTTCTTGTCTTGAAGTTTGATTGGTCTCCCAAGCTACTCAGTCTCTTTTCTCCACCGAATTATCCTACTGAGCTATCCTCATACTATTATTCTTGACATCTCTGATTAGCATATAAATAGTCGCCTAGGCCATCTCTCCTTCGAATACCCTGGGTCAGCTGGGGATGTTCCCCGGCAGGTGGCGCCCGAGCAGGGACCTCAGGAGGCAATAATCAAAGAGCTGAGCAGACAGGAACCACGCAATCAGCAGGCAATAAGCATGGAGCTCAGCAGTGACGAATCATGCTGCTCAACTGGCAATAATCAAGCAGGTGACCAGGCAGGAATCCCGCGGCTCAGCTGGCAATTGGCAAGCAGATGAGCATTCAGGAATCCCGCAGCTCAGCTGCCAATTATCATGCAGATGAGCCGGCAGGAATCATGCAGCTCAGCAGGCCCTGATCCCGTGACTCTGCAGGCACTGACCACGTGGCTGATCAAGTACGGATCACGTGACTGAGCAAGCACTGATCACGTGGCTCTCATGCACTGATCAGGTGACTGCACTTGCACAGATGACGTGGATGATCAGGCACTGATCACGTGGCTCCTCATGCACTGAACACGTGTTTCTCATGCAGTGATCAGTGACTGACAGGCACTGATCATGTGACTGTGCACGCACTGATCACTTGGCTGATCAGGATCTGACCTACCTGACTGAGCATGCAGTGATCACGTGGCTGGGAGTTCACTGATCAAGTGTTTATCATACGGTGATCCCGTGACTGAGAGGCGCTGATCACGTGACTGTGCAGTCAGTGATCAGGTGGCTGATCAGGCACTGATCACATGGCTCATCCTGCACTGATCCCGTGTTTCTCAGGCAATTATCAGTGACTGACAGGCGCTGATCATGGAAGTGTGCACGCACTGATCACGTGGCTATCATGCACTGATCACGTGACTGCGCATGCACTGATGACGTGGCTGATCAGGAACTGACAACCTGATTGGGCATGCAGTGATCACGTGGCTGGTTGTTCACTGATCACATGTTTATCATATGGTGATCATGTGACTGAGAGGCTCTGATCACGTGACTGTGCCGTCAGTGATCACGTGGCTGATCATGCACTGATATCGTGACTGAGCATGCACTGATCATGTGCCGGGAGCCGGTGAGGCATTCCACTCTGGAAAAAGGTCATGAGGAAGGAGGCTCGGCATACGCAAATGTGGGATCCAGCCTCAGGAGTCCAGTCGGATATTCTCGAGCATCTCCCCCCCCAAAAAAAACCAGAGTCTGCCTACTTTATTGCTTTGTGCTCTCACCTCTGATTTCACTGGGGGCTGTCCCCCACCACCATCTCGCTCTCTCTGTCAAAGAGTTAACTTACAGCTCCAATTCATAAAGTTCCTTGTCATTCTTCCCTTGAACTTCCAGCTGAGTCTCCATCTGGAGCTCGGAACCCACCTCGCTTACTAATTTTGCCTGGGCTGCTAAGACCAACTCGAGAAGGTGTCTAGGGTGAGGCACATTCCGCTATTCGAGAGGGCGCCTGTGGCCTATGTAAGTGGTGCAAACTTCTTGTCTTGAAGTTTGATTGGTCTCCCGCGTAAACCAAGCTACTCAGTCTCTTTTCTCCACCGAATTTTCCTACTGAGCTATCCTCATACTATTATTCTTGACATCTCTGATTAGCATATAAATAGTCGCCTAGGCCATCTCTCCTTCGAATACCCTGGATCAGCTGGGGCTGGTCCCCGGCAGGTGGCGCCCGAACAGGGACCTCAGAAGGCAATACTCAAAGAGCTGAGCAGACACGAACCACGCAATCAGCAGGCAATAAGCATGGAGATCAGCAGTGACGAATCATGCTGCTCAACTGGCAATATTCAAGCAGGTGACCAGGCAGGAATCACGCAGCTCAGCTGGCAATTGTCAAGCAGATGAGCCGACAGGAATCACGCAGCTCAGCTGGCAATTGTCATGCAGATGAGCCCGAAGGAATCACGCAGCTCAGTAGGCCCTGATCACGTGACTCTGCAGGCACTGATCCCGTGGCTGATCAAGTCCAGATCACGTGACTGAGCATGCACTGATCACGTGGCTATCATGCACTGATCACGTGACTGCGCGTGCACTGATGACGTGGCTGATCGGGCACTGATCCCGGGTTTATAAGGCAGTGATCAGGGACTGACGGGAGCTGATCATGGGACTTTGCACGCACTGATCACGTGGCTGATCAGGAACTGACCACCTGACTGCGCATGCAGTGATCACGTGGCTGGTCGTTCACTGATCACGTGTTTATCATAAGGTGATCACGTGACTGAGAGGCGCTGATCACGTGACTGTGCCGTCAGTGATCACGTGGCTGATCATGCACTGATATCGTGACTGAGCATGCACTGATCATGTGCCGGGAGCCGGTGAGGCATTCCACTCTGGACAAAGGTCATGAGGAAGGAGGCTCGGCATACGCAAATGCGGGATCGAGCCTCAGGAGTCCACCCGGATATTCTCGAGCATCTCCCCCCCAAAAAAACCAGAGTCTGCCTACTTTATTGCTTTGTGCTCTCACCTCTGATTTCACTGGGGGCTGTGCCCCACCACCATCTCGCTCTCTCTGTCAAAGAGTTAACTTACAGCTCCAGTTCATAAAGTTCCTTGTCATTCTTCCCTTTAACTTCCAGCTGAGTCTCCATCTGGAGCGTGGAACCCACCACGCTTACTAATTATGCCTGGGCTGCTAAGACCCACTCGAGAATGTGTCTAGGGTGAGGCAACTTCCGCTATTCGAGAGGGCGTCTGCGGCCTACGGAAGTGGTGCAAACTTCTTGTCTTGAAGTTTGATTGGTCTCCCAAGCTACTCAGTCTCTTTTCTCCACCGAATTATCCTACTGAGCTATCCTCATACTATTATTCTTGACATCTCTGATTAGCATATAAATAGTCGCCTAGGCCATCTCTCCTTCGAATACCCTGGATCAGCTGGGGCTGGTCCCCGGCAGGTGGCGCCCGAGCAGGGACCTCAGGAGGCAATACTCAAAGAGCTGAGCAGACACGAACCACGCAATCAGCAGGCAATAAGCATGGAGCTCAGCAGTGATGAATCATGCTGCTCAACTGGCAATAATCAAGCAGGTGACCAGGCAGGAATCACGCAGCTCAGCTGGCAATTGTCAAGCAGATGAGCCGACAGGAATCACGCAGCTCAGCTGGCAATTGTCAAGCAGATGAGCAGACAAGAATCACGCAGCTCAGCTGGCAGTTATCATGCAGATGAGCAGTAAGGAATCACGCAGCTCAGCAGGCCCTGATCACGTGACTCTGCAGGCACTGATCACGTGGCTGATCAAGCACAGATCACGTGACTGAGCATGCACTGATCACGTGGCTATCATGCACTGATCACGTGACTGCGCATGCACTGATGACGTGGATGATCAGGCTCTGATCACGTGGCTCTCATGCACTGATCACGTGTTTCTCATGCAGTGATCAGTGACTGACAGGCGCTGACCATGTGACTGTGCACGCACTGATCACGTGGCTGATCAGGACCTGACCACCTGACTGAGCATGCAGTGATCAGGTGACTGATCGTTCACTGATCACGTGTTTATCATACGGTGATCACGTGACTGTACAGTCAGTGACCCCGTGGCTGATCATGCACTGATATCGTGACTGAGCATGCACTGATCATGTGCCGGGAGCCGGTGAGGCATTCCAATTTGGACAAAGGTCATGAGGAAGGAGGCTCGGCATACGCAAATGCGGGATCGAGCCTCAAGAGTCCAGCCGGATATTTCGAGCATCTACCCCCCAAAAAAAACCAGAGTCTGCCTACTTTATTCCTTTTGCTCTCACCTCTGATTTTACTGGGGGCTCTCCCCCACCACCATCTCGCTCTCTCTGTCAAAGAGGTAACCTACAGCTCCAATTCATAAAGTTCCCTGTCATTTATCCCTTTCACTTCCACCTGAGTCTCATCTGGAGCGCGGAACCCACCACGCTTACTAATTATGCCTGGGCTGCTAAGACCCACTCGAGAAGGTGTCTAGGGTGAGGCGCCTTCCGCCATTCGAGAGGGCGCCTTCTCCCTATGTAAGTGATGCAAACTTCTTGTCTAGATATTTTATTGGTCTCCCGTGTAAACCAAGCTACTCAATCTCTTTTCTCCACCAAATTTTCCTACTGAGCTATCCTAATAATATTATTCTTGATATCTCTGATAAGCATATAAATAGTCGCCTAGGCCATCTCTCCTTCGAATACCCTGGGTCAGCTGGGGATGTTCCCCGGCAGGTGGCGCCCAAACAGGGACCTCAGGAGGCAATAATCAAAGAGCTGAGCAGACAGGAACCACGCAATCAGCAGGCAATAAGCATGGAGCTCAGCAGTGACGAATCATGCTGCTCAACTGGCAATAATCAAGCAGGTGACCAGGCAGGAATCCCGGGGCTCAGCTGGCAATTGGCAAGCAGATGAGCATTCAGGAATCCCGCAGCTCAGCTGCCAATTATCATGCAGATGAGCCGGCAGGAATCATGCAGCTCAGCAGGCCCTGATCCCGTGACTCTGCAGGCACTGACCACGTGGCTGATCAAGTACGGATCACGTGACTGAGCAAGCACTGATCACGTGGCTCTCATGCACTGATCAGGTGACTGCACTTGCACAGATGACGTGGATGATCAGGCACTGATCACGTGGCTCCTCATGCACTGAACACGTGTTTCTCATGCAGTGATCAGTGACTGACAGGCACTGATCATGTGACTGTGCACGCACTGATCACTTGGCTGATCAGGATCTGACCTACCTGACTGAGCATGCAGTGATCACGTGGCTGGGAGTTCACTGATCACGTGTTTATCATACAGTGATCCCGTGACTGAGAGGCGCTGATCACGTGACTGTGCAGTCAGTGATCAGGTGGCTGATCAGGCACTGATCACATGGCTCATCCTGCACTGATCCCGTGTTTCTCAGGCAATTATCAGTGACTGACAGGCGCTGATCATGGAAGTGTGCACGCACTGATCACGTGGCTTATCATGCACTGATCAACGTGACTGCGCATGCACTGATGACGTGGCTGATCAGGAACTGACAACCTGATTGGGCATGCAGTGATCACGTGGCTGGTTGTTCACTGATCACATGTTTATCATATGGTGATCATGTGACTGAGAGGCGCTGATCACGTGACTGTGCCGTCAGTGATCACGTGGCTGATCATGCACTGATATCGTGACTGAGCATGCACTGATCACGTGGCTATCATGCACTGATCACTTGGCTGGTCATACACTGATCACGTGCCTGGTCATTCACACATCCCGTGACTAATCATGAACTGATCTCATGGCTATCATGCACTGATCACGTGGGTATCATGCACTGATTACGTGGCTGGTCACACACGTATCACGTGACTGATCATGAACTGGTCACGTGGCTCTCATGCACTGATTACGTGGCTATCACGCACTGATCACGTGGCTGATCATGCACTGATCACGTAATTGATCATGCACTGATCACGTGACTGATCATGCACTGATCACGTGACTGATCATGCACTGATCACTTGATTGATCATGCACTGATCACGTTACTGATCATGCACTGATCACGTGACTGTGTCATCAGTGACCAGGTGGCTGATCATGCACTGATATCGTGACTGAGCATGCACTGATCATGTGCCGGGAGACGGTGAGGCATTCCACTCTGGACAAAGGTCATGAGGAAGGAGGCTCGGCATACGCAAATGCGGGATCGCGCCTCAGGAGTCCACCCGGATATTCTCGAGCATCTCCCCCCAAAAAAAAACCAGAGTCTGCCTACTTTATTGCTTTGTGCTCTCACCTCTGATTTCACTGGGGGCTGTCCCCCACCACCATCTCGCTCTCTCTGTCAAAGAGTTAACTTACAGCTCCAATTCTAAAGTTCCTTGTCATTCTTCCCTTGAACTTCCAGCTGAGTCTCCATCTGGAGCTCGGAACCCACCTCGCTTACTAATTATGCCTGGGCTGCTAAGACCCACTCGAGAAGGTGTTTAGGGTGAGGCACCTTCCACTATTCGAGAGGGCGCCTGTGGCCTATGTAAGTGGTGCAAACTTCTTGTCTTGAAGTTTGATTGGTCTCCCGCGTAAACCAAGCTACTCAGTCTCTTTTCTCCACCGAATTTTCCTACTGAGCTATCCTCATACTATTATTCTTGACATCTCCGATTAGCATATAAATAGTCGCCTAGGCCATCTCTCCTTCGAATACCCTGGATCAGCTGGGGCTGGTCCCGGCAGGTGGCGCCCGAACAGGGACCTCAAAGGCAATACTCAAAGAGCTGAGCAGACACGAACCACGCAATCAGCAGGCAATATGCATGGAGATCAGCAGTGACGAATCATGCTGCTCAACTGGCAATATTCAAGCAGGTGACCAGGCAGGAATCACGCAGCTCAGCTGGCAATTGTCAAGCAGATGAGCCGACAGGAATCACGCAGCTCAGCTGGAAATTGTCATGCAGATGAGCCGGCAGGAATCACGCAGCTCAGTAGGCCCTGATCACGTGACTCTGCAGGCACTGATGCCGTGGCTGATCAAGTCTATATCACGTGACTGAGCATGCACTGATCACGTGGCTATCATGCACTGATCACTTGGCTGGTCATACACTGATCACGTGCCTGGTCATTCACACATCCCGTGACTAATCAGAACTGATCTCATGGCTATCATGCACTGATCACGTGGGTATCATGCACTGATTACGTGGCTGGTCACACACGTTATCACGTGACTGATCATGAACTGGTCACGTGGCTCTCATGCACTGATTACGTGGCTATCACGCACTGATCACGTGGCTGATCATGCACTGATCACGTAATTGATCATGCACTGATCACGTGACTGATCATGCACTGATCACGTGACTGATCATGCACTGATCACTTGATTGATCATGCACTGATCACGTTACTGATCATGCACTGATCACGTGGCTATCATGCACTGCTCGAGTGGCTGATCATGCAGTGATCACGTAGCTACCATGTACCGGTCACGTGACTGATCATGCACCCATCGGGTGACTGATCATGCACTGATCACGTGGCTATCTTGCACTGTTCACGTGGCCGATCATACACTGATCACCTGCCTGGTCATGCACAGATCACGTCACTAATCATGAACTGATCACGTAGCTATCAACACATCACGTGGCTATCATGCACTGCTCATGTGGCTGATCATGCAATGATCACGTAGCTACCATGTATTGGTCACGTGACTGATCATGCACTGATCACGTAAATGATCATGCACTGATCACGTGATTGATCATGCACTGAACACGTGACTGTGCCGTCAGTGACCAGGTGGCTGATCATGCACTGATATCGTGACTGAGCATGCACTGATCATGTGCCGGGAGCCGGTGAGGCATTCCACTCTGGACAAAGGTCATGAGGAAGGAGGCTCGGCATATGAAAATGTGGGATCGAGCCCCAGGAGTCCACCCGGATATTCTCGAGCATCTCCCCCCCAAAAAAACCAGAGTCTGCCTACTTTATTGCTTTGTGCTCTCACCTCTGATTTCACTGGGGGCTGTCCCCCACCACCATCTCGCTCTCTCTGTCAAAGAGTTAACTTACAGCTCCAATTCATAAAGTTCCTGTCATTCTTCCCTTGAACTTCCAGCTGAGTCTCCATCTGGAGCACGGAACCCACCTCGCTTACTAATTATGCCTGGGCTGCTAAGACCCACTCGAGAATGTGTCTAGGGTGAGGCATCTTCCGCTATTTGAGAGGGCGTCTGCGGCCTACGGAAGTGGTGCAAACTTCTTGTCCTGAAGTTTGATTGGTCTCCCAAGCTACTCAGTCTCTTTTCTCCACCGAATTTTCCTACTGAGCTATCCTCATACTATTATTCTTGACATCTCTGATTAGCATATAAATAGTCGCCTAGGCCATCTCTCCTTCGAATACCCTGGATCAGCTGGGGCTGATCCCCGGCAGGTGGCGCCCGAGCAGGGACCTCAGGAGGCAATACTCAAAGAGCTGAGCAGACACGAACCACGCAATCAGCAGGCAATAAGCATGGAGCTCAGCAGTGACGAATCATGCTGCTCAACTGGCAATAATCAAGCAGGTGACCAGGCAGGAATCACGCAGCTCAGCTGGCAATTGTCAAGAAGATGAGCCGACAGGAATCACGCAGCTCAGCTGGCAATTGTCAAGCAGATGAGCAGACAAGAATCACGAAGCTCAGCTGGCAGTTATCATGCAGATGAGCAGTAAGGAATCACGCAGCTCAGCAGGCCCTGATCACGTGACTCTGCAGGCACTGATCACGTGGCTGATCAAGCACAGATCACGTGACTGAGCATGCACTGATCACGTGGCTATCATGCACTGATCACGTGACTGCGCATGCACTGATGACGTGGATGATCAGGCACTGATCACGTGGCTCTCATGCACTGATCACGTGTTTCTCATGCAGTGATCAGTGACTGACAGGCGCTGACCATGTGACTGGGCACGCAATGATCACGTGGCTGATCAGGACCTGACCACCTGACTGAGCATGCAGTGATCAGGTGACTGATCGTTCACTGATCACGTGTTTATCATACGGTGATCACGTGACTGAGAGGCGCTGATCAAGTGACTGTACAGTCAGTGACCCCGTGGCTGATCATGCACTGATATCGTGACTGAGCATGCACTGATCATGTGCCGGGAGCCAGTGAGGCATTCCAATTTGGACAAAGGTCATGAGGAAGGAGGCTCGGCATACGCAAATGCGGGATCGAGCCTCAAGAGTCCAGCCGGATATTCTCGAGCATCTACCCCCCAAAAAAACCAGAGTCTGCCTACTTTATTCCTTTTGCTCTCACCTCTGATTTTACTGGGGGCTCTCCCCCACCACCATCTCGCTCTCTCTGTCAAAGAGGTAACCTACAGCTCCAATTCATAAAGTTCCCTGTCATTTATCCCTTTCACTTCCACCTGAGTCTCATCTGGAGCGCGGAACCCACCACGCTTACTAATTATGCCTGGGCTGCTAAGACCCACTCGAGAAGGTGTCTAGGGTGAGGCGCCTTCCGCCATTCGAGAGGGCGCCTTCTCCCTATGTAAGTGATGCAAACTTCTTGTCTAGATATTTTATTGGTCTCCCGTGTAAACCAAGCTACTCAATCTCTTTTCTCCACCAAATTTTCCTACTGACCTCTCCTCATACTATTATTCTTGACATCTCTGATTAGCATATAAATAGTCGCCTAGGCCATCTCTCCTTCGAATACCCTGGATCAGCTGGGGCTGGTCCCCGGTAGGTGGCCCCGGAACAGGGTCCTCAGGAGGCAATTCTCAAAGATCTGAGCAGACCCGAACCACGCAATCAGCAGGCAATAAGCATGGAGCTCAGCAGTGACGAATCATGCTGCTCAACTGGCAATAATCAAGCAGGTGACCAGGCAGGAATCCCGGGGCTCAGCTGGCAATTGGCAAGCAGATGAGCATTCAGGAATCCCGCAGCTCAGCTGCCAATTATCATGCAGATGAGCCGGCAGGAATCATGCAGCTCAGCAGGCCCTGATCCCGTGACTCTGCAGGCACTGACCACGTGGCTGATCAAGTACGGATCACGTGACTGAGCAAGCACTGATCACGTGGCTCTCATGCACTGATCAGGTGACTGCACTTGCACAGATGACGTGGATGATCAGGCACTGATCACGTGGCTCCTCATGCACTGAACACGTGTTTCTCATGCAGTGATCAGTGACTGACAGGCACTGATCATGTGACTGTGCACGCACTGATCACTTGGCTGATCAGGATCTGACCTACCTGACTGAGCATGCAGTGATCACGTGGCTGGGAGTTCACTGATCACGTGTTTATCATACGGGGATCCCGTGACTGAGAGGCGCTGATCACGTGACTGTGCAGTCAGTGATCAGGTGGCTGATCAGGCACTGATCACATGGCTCATCCTGCACTGATCCCGTGTTTCTCAGGCAATTATCAGTGACTGACAGGCGCTGATCATGGAAGTGTGCACGCACTGATCACGTGGCTATCATGCACTGATCACGTGACTGCGAATGCACTGATGACGTGGCTGATCAGGAACTGACAACCTGATTGGGCATGCAGTGATCACGTGGCTGGTTGTTCACTGATCACGTGTTTATCATATGGTGATCACGTGACTGAGAGGCGCTGATCACGTGACTGTGCCGTCAGTGATCACGTGGCTGATCATGCACTGATATCGTGACTGAGCATGCACTGATCACGTGGCTATCATGCACTGATCACTTGGCTGGTCATACACTGATCACGTGCCTGGTCATTCACACATCCCGTGACTAATCATGAACTGATCTCATGGCTATCATGCACTGATCACGTGGGTATCATGCACTGATTACGTGGCTGGTCACACACGTATCACGTGACTGATCATGAACTGGTCACGTGGCTCTCATGCACTGATTACGTGGCTATCACGCACTGATCACGTGGCTGATCATGCACTGATCACGTAATTGATCATGCACTGATCACGTGACTGGTCATGCACTGATCACGTGACTGATCATGCACTGATCACGTAATTGATCATGCACTGATCACGTTACTGATCATGCACTGATCACGTGGCTATCATGCACTGCTCGAGTGGCTGATCATGCAGTGTTCACGTAGCTACGATGTACCTGTCACGTGACTGATCATGCACCCATCCGGTGACTGATCATGCACTGATCACGTGGCTATCATGCACTGTTCACGTGGCCAGTCATACACTGATCACCTGCCTGGTCATGCACAGATCACGTCACTAATCATGTACTGATCACGTAGCTATCAACACATCACGTGGCTATCATGCACTGCTCATGTGGCTGATCATGCAATGATCACGTAGCTACCATGTATTGGTCACGTGACTGATCATGCACTGATCACGTAAATGATCATGCACTGATCAAGTGATTGATCATGCACTGATCAGGTGACTGTGCCGTCAGTGACCAGGTGGCTGATCATGCACTGATATCGTGACTGAGCATGCACTGATCATGTGCCGGGAGACGGTGAGGCATTCCACTCTGGACAAAGGTCATGAGGAAGGAGGCTCGGCATACGCAAATGCGGGATCGAGCCTCAGGAGTCCACCCGGATATTCTCGAGCATCTCTCCCCAAAAAAACCAGAGTCTGCCTACCTTATTGCTTTGTGCTCTCACCTCTGATTTCACTGGGGGCTGTCCACCACCACCATCTCGCTCTCTCTGTCAAAGAGTTAACTTACAGCTCCAGTTCATAAAGTTCCTTGTCATTTTTCCCTTTAACTTCCAGCTGAGTCTCCATATGGAGCCTGGAACCCACCACGCTTACTAATTATGCCTGGGCTGCTAAGACCCACTCGAGAAGGTGTCTAGGGTGAGGCATCTTCCGCTATTCGAGAGGGCGTCTGCGGCCTACGGAAGTGGTGCAAACTTCTTGTCTTGAAGTTTGATTGGTCTCCCAAGCTACTCAGTCTCTTTTCTCCACCGAATTTTCCTACTGAGCTATCCTCATTATATTATTCTTGACATCTCTAATTAGCATATAAATAGTCGCCTAGGCCATCTCACCTTGGAATGCCCTGGATCAGCTGGGGCTGGTTCCTGTCAGGTGGCACCCGAACAGGGACCTCGGGAGGCAATAATCAAAGAGCTGAGCAGACACGAACCACGCAATCAGCAGGCAATAAGCATGGAGATCAGCAGTGACAAATCATGCTGCTCAACTGCAATAATCAAAGCAGGTGACCACGCAGGAATCACGCAGCTCAGCTGGCAATTGACCAGGCAGATGGCCGACGGAATCACGAAGCTTCAGCTGGCAACTGTCATGCAGATGAGCCGGCAGGAATCACGCAGCTCAGCAGGCCCTGATAACGACTGCAGGCCACTGATCACGTGGCTGATAAGAAGTACAAGATCACGTGACTGAGCATGCACTGATCATGTGCCGCGAGCCTGTGAGGCATTCCACTCTGGACAAAAGTCATGAGGAAAGAGGCCCGGCATACGCAAATGCGGGATCGAGCCTCAGGAGTCCACCCGGATATTCTCGAGCATCTCCCCCCCCAAAAAACCAGAGTCTGCCTACTGTATTCCTTTGAGCTCTCACCTCTGATTTCACTGGGGCCTGTCCCCCACCACCATGACGCTGTCCTCTGTCAAAGTTTTAATTTTTCAGCTCCAATTCATAAGTTCCTTTTCATTTCATCCCTGTAACTTCCAGCCGAGTCTCCATCTGGAACGCGGAACCCACCACGCCTTAGCTAATTATTCCTGGTGCGTAAGGACCCACTCGAGGAATTGGTGCTATGGTGAGGCCACCTTCCGCTATTTCAATCGAGGGTCGGGCCTGCGGCCTACGTTAGCTGGTGCAATCTCTTTGTCTTGACCAGATTTTATTGGTCCGTCTCCCGCGTAACCAAGCTGCTCCAGTCCCTTTTCTCCAGCCCGAATTTTCCTACTGAGCCTATTCCTCATACATATTCTTGATTAGTCTCTGAATGAGCATATAAATAGTTCCGTCCTAGTGCCATCTCTCCTTCGAATACCCTTTATCAGCTGAAGCTGTCCCCGGCAGGTGGCGCCCGAACAGGGACTCAGGAGGCAATACTCAAAGAGCTGAGCAGACCCGAACCACGCAATCAGCAGGCAATAAGCATGGACCTCAGCAGTGACGTTCATGCTGCTCACCTGGCAATAATCAAGCAGGTGACCAGGCAGGAATCACGCAGCTCAGCTGGCAATTGTCAAGCAGATGAGACAATAGGAATCACGCAGCTCAGCTGGCAAATGTCATGCAGATGAGCCGGCAGGAATCACGCAGCTCAGCAGGCCCTGATCACGTGACTCTGCAGGCATGATCACGTGGCTGATCAAGTACAGATCACGTGACTGAGCATGCACTGATCATGTGCCGCCAGCCTGTGAGGCATTCCACTCTGGACAAAAGTCATGAGGAAAGAGGCCCGGCATACGCAAATGGGGGATCGAGCCTCAGGAGTCCACCCGGATATTTTCGAGCATCTCCCCCCCAAAAAATCCAGAGTCTGCCTACTTTATTGCTTTGTGCTCTCACCTCTGATTTCACAGGGGGATGTCCCCCAACACCATCTCGCTCTCTCTGTCAAAGAGTTAACTTACAGCTCCAATTCATAAAGTTCCTTGTCATTCTTCCCTGTACCTTCCAGCCGAGTCTCCATCTGGAGCTTGGAACCCACCACGCTTACTAATTATGCTGGGCTGCTAAGACCCACTCGAGAAGGTGTCTAGAGTGAGGCACCTTCCGCTATTCGAGAGGGCGCCTGCGGCCTACGTAAGTTGTCCAAACTTCTTGTCTTGAAGTTTTATTATTCTCTCCCGAGTAAACCAAGCTTCTCAGTCCCTTTTCTCCACCGAAATGTCCTACTGTGGCTATCCTCATACAATTATTCTTGATATCTGTGATGAGCATACAAATAGTCGCCTACGCCATCTCTCCTTCGAATACCCTGGATCAGCTGGGGCTGGTCCCCGGTAGGTGGCCCCGGAACAGGGTCCTCAGGAGGCAATTCTCAAAGATCTGAGCAGACCCGAACCACGCAATCAGCAGGCAATAAGCATGGAGCTCAGCAGTGACGAATCATGCTGCTCAACTGGCAATAATCAAGCAGGTGACCAGGCAGGAATCACGCAGCTCAGCTGGCAATTGTCAAGAAGATGAGCCGACAGGAATCACGCAGCTCAGCTGGCAATTGTCAAGCAGATGATCAGACAAGAATCACGCAGCTCAGCTGGCAGTTATCATGCAGATGAGCAGTAAGGAATCACGCAGCTCAGCAGGCCCTGATCACGTGACTCTGCAGGCACTGATCACGTGGCTGATCAAGCACAGATCACGTGACTGAGCATGCACTGATCACGTGGCTATCATGCACTGATCACGTGACTGCGCATGCACTGATGACGTGGATGATCAGGCACTGATCACGTGGCTCTCATGCACTGATCACGTGTTTCTCATGCAGTGATCAGTGACTGACAGGCGCTGACCATGTGACTGGGCACGCAATGATCACGTGGCTGATCAGGACCTGACCACCTGACTGAGCATGCAGTGATCAGGTGACTGATCGTTCACTGATCACGTGTTTATCATACGGTGATCACGTGACTGAGAGGCGCTGATCAAGTGACTGTACAGTCAGTGACCCCGTGGCTGATCATGCACTGATATCGTGACTGAGCATGCACTGATCATGTGCCGGGAGCCAGTGAGGCATTCCAATTTGGACAAAGGTCATGAGGAAGGAGGCTCGGCATAACGCAAATGCGGGATCGAGCCTCAAGAGTCCAGCCGGATATTCTCGAGCATCTACCCCCCAAAAAAACCAGAGTCTGCCTACTTTATTCCTTTTGCTCTCACCTCTGATTTTACTGGGGGCTCTCCCCCACCACCATCTCGCTCTCTCTGTCAAAGAGGTAACCTACAGCTCCAATTCATAAAGTTCCCTGTCATTTATCCCTTTCACTTCCACCTGAGTCTCATCTGGAGCGCGGAACCCACCACGCTTACTAATTATGCCTGGGCTGCTAAGACCCACTCGAGAAGGTGTCTAGGGTGAGGCGCCTTCCGCCATTCGAGAGGGCGCCTTCTCCCTATGTAAGTGATGCAAACTTCTTGTCTAGATATTTTATTGGTCTCCCGTGTAAACCAAGCTACTCAATCTCTTTTCTCCACCAAATTTTCCTACTGACCTCTCCTCATACTATTATTCTTGACATCTCTGATTAGCATATAAATAGTCGCCTAGGCCATCTCTCCTTCGAATACCCTGGATCAGCTGGGGCTGGTCCCCGGTAGGTGGCCCCGGAACAGGGTCCTCAGGAGGCAATTCTCAAAGATCTGAGCAGACCCGAACCACGCAATCAGCAGGCAATAAGCATGGAGCTCAGCAGTGACGAATCATGCTGCTCAACTGGCAATAATCAAGCAGGTGACCAGGCAGGAATCCCGGGGCTCAGCTGGCAATTGGCAAGCAGATGAGCATTCAGGAATCCCGCAGCTCAGCTGCCAATTATCATGCAGATGAGCCGGCAGGAATCATGCAGCTCAGCAGGCCCTGATCCCGTGACTCTGCAGGCACTGACCACGTGGCTGATCAAGTACGGATCACGTGACTGAGCAAGCACTGATCACGTGGCTCTCATGCACTGATCAGGTGACTGCACTTGCACAGATGACGTGGATGATCAGGCACTGATCACGTGGCTCCTCATGCACTGAACACGTGTTTCTCATGCAGTGATCAGTGACTGACAGGCACTGATCATGTGACTGTGCACGCACTGATCACTTGGCTGATCAGGATCTGACCTACCTGACTGAGCATGCAGTGATCACGTGGCTGGGAGTTCACTGATCACGTGTTTATCATACGGGGATCCCGTGACTGAGAGGCGCTGATCACGTGACTGTGCAGTCAGTGATCAGGTGGCTGATCAGGCACTGATCACATGGCTCATCCTGCACTGATCCCGTGTTTCTCAGGCAATTATCAGTGACTGACAGGCGCTGATCATGGAAGTGTGCACGCACTGATCACGTGGCTATCATGCACTGATCACGTGACTGCGCATGCACTGATGACGTGGCTGATCAGGAACTGACAACCTGATTGGGCATGCAGTGATCACGTGGCTGATTGTTCACTGATCACGTGTTTATCATATGGTGATCACGTGACTGAGAGGCGCTGATCACGTGACTGTGCCGTCAGTGATCACGTGGCTGATCATGCACTGATATCGTGACTGAGCATGCACTGATCACGTGGCTATCATGCACTGATCACTTGGCTGGTCATACACTGATCACGTGCCTGGTCATTCACACATCCCGTGACTAATCATGAACTGATCTCATGGCTATCATGCACTGATCACGTGGGTATCATGCACTGATTACGTGGCTGGTCACACACGTATCACGTGACTGATCATGAACTGGTCACGTGGCTCTCATGCACTGATTACGTGGCTATCACGCATTGATCACGTGGCTGATCATGCACTGATCACGTAATTGATCATGCACTGATCACGTGACTGGTCATGCACTGATCACGTGACTGATCATGCACTGATCACTTGATTGATCATGCACTGATCACGTTACTGATCATGCACTGATCACGTGGGTATCATGCACTGATTACGTGGCTGGTCACACACGTATCACGTGACTGATCATGAACTGGTCACGTGGCTCTCATGCACTGATTACGTGGCTATCACGCACTGATCACGTGGCTGATCATGCACTGATCACGTAATTGATCATGCACTGATCACGTGACTGGTCATGCACTGATCACGTGACTGATCATGCACTGATCACGTAATTGATCATGCACTGATCACGTTACTGATCATGCACTGATCACGTGGCTATCATGCACTGCTCGAGTGGCTGATCATGCAGTGTTCACGTAGCTACGATGTACCTGTCACGTGACTGATCATGCACCCATCCGGTGACTGATCATGCACTGATCACGTGGCTATCATGCACTGTTCACGTGGCCGGTCATACACTGATCACCTGCCTGGTCATGCACAGATCACGTCACTAATCATGTACTGATCACGTAGCTATCAACACATCACGTGGCTATCATGCACTGCTCATGTGGCTGATCATGCAATGATCACGTAGCTACCATGTATTGGTCACGTGACTGATCATGCACTGATCACGTAAATGATCATGCACTGATCAAGTGATTGATCATGCACTGATCAGGTGACTGTGCCGTCAGTGACCAGGTGGCTGATCATGCACTGATATCGTGACTGAGCATGCACTGATCATGTGCCGGGAGCCGGTGAGGCATTCCACTCTGGACAAAGGTCATGAGGAAGGAGGCTCGGCATACGCAAATGCGGGATCGAGCCTCAGGAGTCCACCCGGATATTCTCGAGCATCTCTCCCCAAAAAAAACCAGAGTCTGCCTACCTTATTGCTTTGTGCTCTCACCTCTGATTTCACTGGGGGCTGTCCACCACCACCATCTCGCTCTCTCTGTCAAAGAGTTAACTTACAGCTCCAGTTCATAAAGTTCCTTGTCATTTTTCCCTTTAACTTCCAGCTGAGTCTCCATATGGAGCCTGGAACCCACCACGCTTACTAATTATGCCTGGGCTGCTAAGACCCACTCGAGAAGGTGTCTAGGGTGAGGCATCTTCCGCTATTCGAGAGGGCGTCTGCGGCCTACGGAAGTGGTGCAAACTTCTTGTCTTGAAGTTTGATTGGTCTCCCAAGCTACTCAGTCTCTTTTCTCCACCGAATTTTCCTACTGAGCTATCCTCATTATATTATTCTTGACATCTCTAATTAGCATATAAATAGTCGCCTAGGCCATCTCACCTTGGAATGCCCTGGATCAGCTGGGGCTGGTTCCTGTCAGGTGGCACCCGAACAGGGACCTCGGGAGGCAATAATCAAAGAGCTGAGCAGACACGAACCACGCAATCAGCAGGCAATAAGCATGGAGATCAGCAGTGACAAATCATGCTGCTCAACTGGCAATAATCAAGCAGGTGACCAGGCAGGAATCCCGGGGCTCAGCTGGCAATTGGCAAGCAGATGAGCATTCAGGAATCCCGCAGCTCAGCTGCCAATTATCATGCAGATGAGCCGGCAGGAATCATGCAGCTCAGCAGGCCCTGATCCCGTGACTCTGCAGGCACTGACCACGTGGCTGATCAAGTACAGATCACGTGACTGAGCAAGCACTGATCACGTGGCTCTCATGCACTGATCAGGTGACTGCACTTGCACAGATGACGTGGATGATCAGGCACTGATCACGTGGCTCCTCATGCACTGAACACGTGTTTCTCATGCAGTGATCAGTGACTGACAGGCACTGATCATGTGACTGTGCACGCACTGATCACTTGGCTGATCAGGATCTGACCTACCTGACTGAGCATGCAGTGATCACGTGGCTGGGAGTTCACTGATCACGTGTTTATCATACGGGGATCCCGTGACTGAGAGGCGCTGATCACGTGACTGTGCAGTCAGTGATCAGGTGGCTGATCAGGCACTGATCACATGGCTCATCCTGCACTGATCCCGTGTTTCTCAGGCAATTATCAGTGACTGACAGGCGCTGATCATGGAAGTGTGCACGCACTGATCACGTGGCTATCATGCACTGATCATGTGACTGCGCATGCACTGATGACGTGGCTGATCAGGAACTGACAACCTGATTGGGCATGCAGTGATCACGTGGCTGGTTGTTCACTGATCACGTGTTTATCATATGGTGATCACGTGACTGAGAGGCGCTGATCACGTGACTGTGCCGTCAGTGATCACGTGGCTGATCATGCACTGATATCGTGACTGAGCATGCACTGATCACGTGGCTATCATGCACTGATCACTTGGCTGGTCATACACTGATCACGTGCCTGGTCATTCACACATCCCGTGACTAATCATGAACTGATCTCATGGCTATCATGCACTGATCACGTGGGTATCATGCACTGATTACATGGCTGGTCACACACGTATCACGTGACTGATCATGAACTGGTCACGTGGCTCTCATGCACTGATTACGTGGCTATCACGCATTGATCACGTGGCTGATCATGCACTGATCACGTAATTGATCATGCACTGATCACGTGACTGGTCATGCACTGATCACGTGACTGATCATGCACTGATCACTTGATTGATCATGCACTGATCACGTTACTGATCATGCACTGATCACGTGGGTATCATGCACTGATTACGTGGCTGGTCACACACGTATCACGTGACTGATCATGAACTGGTCACGTGGCTCTCATGCACTGATTACGTGGCTATCACGCACTGATCACGTGGCTGATCATGCACTGATCACGTAATTGATCATGCACTGATCACGTGACTGGTCATGCACTGATCACGTGACTGATCATGCACTGATCACGTAATTGATCATGCACTGATCACGTTACTGATCATGCACTGATCACGTGGCTATCATGCACTGCTCGAGTGGCTGATCATGCAGTGTTCACGTAGCTACGATGTACCTGTCACGTGACTGATCATGCACCCATCCGGTGACTGATCATGCACTGATCACGTGGCTATCATGCACTGTTCACGTGGCCGGTCATACACTGATCACCTGCCTGGTCATGCACAGATCACGTCACTAATCATGTACTGATCACGTAGCTATCAACACATCACGTGGCTATCATGCACTGCTCATGTGGCTGATCATGCAATGATCACGTAGCTACCATGTATTGGTCACGTGACTGATCATGCACTGATCACGTAAATGATCATGCACTGATCAAGTGATTGATCATGCACTGATCAGGTGACTGTGCCGTCAGTGACCAGGTGGCTGATCATGCACTGATATCGTGACTGAGCATGCACTGATCATGTGCCGGGAGACGGTGAGGCATTCCACTCTGGACAAAGGTCATGAGGAAGGAGGCTCGGCATACGCAAATGCGGGATCGAGCCTCAGGAGTCCACCCGGATATTCTCGAGCATCTCTCCCCAAAAAAAACCAGAGTCTGCCTACCTTATTGCTTTGTGCTCTCACCTCTGATTTCACTGGGGGCTGTCCACCACCACCATCTCGCTCTCTCTGTCAAAGAGTTAACTTACAGCTCCAGTTCATAAAGTTCCTTGTCATTTTTCCCTTTAACTTCCAGCTGAGTCTCCATATGGAGCCTGGAACCCACCACGCTTACTAATTATGCCTGGGCTGCTAAGACCCACTCGAGAAGGTGTCTAGGGTGAGGCATCTTCCGCTATTCGAGAGGGCGTCTGCGGCCTACGGAAGTGGTGCAAACTTCTTGTCTTGAAGTTTGATTGGTCTCCCAAGCTACTCAGTCTCTTTTCTCCACCGAATTTTCCTACTGAGCTATCCTCATTATATTATTCTTGACATCTCTAATTAGCATATAAATAGTCGCCTAGGCCATCTCACCTTGGAATGCCCTGGATCAGCTGGGGCTGGTTCCTGTCAGGTGGCACCCGAACAGGGACCTCGGGAGGCAATAATCAAAGAGCTGAGCAGACACGAACCACGCAATCAGCAGGCAATAAGCATGGAGATCAGCAGTGACAAATCATGCTGCTCAACTGGCAATAATCAAGCAGGTGACCAGGCAGGAATCACGCAGCTCAGCTGGCAATTGACAGGCAGATGGGCCGACGGAATCACGAAGCTCAGCTGGCAACTGTCATGCAGATGAGCCGGCAGGAATCACGCAGCTCAGCAGGCCCTGATAACGTGACTGCAGGCACTGATCACGTGGCTGATAAAGTACAGATCACGTGACTGAGCATGCACTGATCATGTGCCGCGAGCCTGTGAGGCATTCCACTCTGGACAAAAGTCATGAGGAAAGAGGCCCGGCATACGCAAATGCGGGATCGAGCCTCAGGAGTCCACCCGGATATTCTCGAGCATCTCCCCCCCCAAAAAACCAGAGTCTGCCTACTGTATTCCTTTGAGCTCTCACCTCTGATTTCACTGGGGCCTGTCCCCCACCACCATGACGCTGTCTCTGTCAAAGTTTTAATTTTCAGCTCCAATTCATAAAGTTCCTTTTCATTCATCCCTGTAACTTCCAGCCGAGTCTCCATCTGGAACGCGGAACCCACCACGCTTACTAATTATTCCTGGGATGCTAAGACCCACTCGAGGAATTGTCTATGGTGAGGCACCTTCCGCTATTCAAGAGGGCGCCTGCGGCCTACGTAAGTGGTGCAATCTTCTTGTCTTGAAGATTTATTGGTCTCCCGCGTAAACCAAGCTGCTCAGTCCCTTTTCTCCACCGAATTTTCCTACTGAGCTATCCTCATACTATTATTCTTGATATCTCTGATGAGCATATAAATAGTCGCCTAGGCCATCTCTCCTTCGAATACCCTTTATCAGCTGAAGCTGGTCCCCGGCAGGTGGCGCCCGAACAGGGACCTCGGAGGCAATACTCAAAGAGCTGAGCAGACCCGAACCACGCAATCAGCAGGCAATAAGCATGGACCTCAGCAGTGACGTTCATGCTGCTCACCTGGCAATAATCAAGCAGGTGACCAGGCAGGAATCACGCAGCTCAGCTGGCAATTGTCAAGCAGATGAGACAATAGGAATCACGCAGCTCAGCTGGCAAATGTCATGCAGATGAGCCGGCAGGAATCACGCAGCTCAGCAGGCCCTGATCACGTGACTCTGCAGGCACTGATCACGTGGCTGATCAAGTACAGATCACGTGACTGAGCATGCACTGATCATGTGCCGCGAGCCTGTGAGGCATTCCACTCTGGACAAAAGTCATGAGGAAAGAGGCCCGGCATACGCAAATGGGGGATCGAGCCTCAGGAGTCCACCCGGATATTTCGAGCATCTCCCCCCCAAAAAATCCAGAGTCTGCCTACTTTATTGCTTTGTGCTCTCAACCTCTGATTTCACAGGGGGATGTCCCCCAACACCATCTCGCTCTCTCTGTCAAAGAGTTAACTTACAGCTCCAATTCATAAAGTTCCTTGTCATTCTTCCCTGTACCTTCCAGCCGAGTCTCCATCTGGAGCTTGGAACCCACCACGCTTACTAATTATGCCTGGGCTGCTAAGACCCACTCGAGAAGGTGTCTAGAGTGAGGCACCTTCCGCTATTCGAGAGGGCGCCTGCGGCCTACGTAAGTTGTCCAAACTTCTTGTCTTGAAGTTTTATTATTCTCCCGAGTAAACCAAGCTTCTCAGTCCCTTTTCTCCACCGAAATGTCCTACTGTGCTATCCTCATACAATTATTCTTGATATCTGTGATGAGCATACAAATAGTCGCCTACGCCATCTCTCCTTCGAATACCCTGGATCAGCTGGGGCTGGTCCCCGGTAGGTGGCCCCGGAACAGGGTCCTCAGGAGGCAATTCTCAAAGATCTGAGCAGACCCGAACCACGCAATCAGCAGGCAATAAGCATGGAGCTCAGCAGTGACGAATCATGCTGCTCAACTGGCAATAATCAAGCAGGTGACCAGGCAGGAATCACGCAGCTCAGCTGGCAATTGTCAAGAAGATGAGCCGACAGGAATCACGCAGCTCAGCTGGCAATTGTCAAGCAGATGATCAGACAAGAATCACGCAGCTCAGCTGGCAGTTATCATGCAGATGAGCAGTAAGGAATCACGCAGCTCAGCAGGCCCTGATCACGTGACTCTGCAGGCACTGATCACGTGGCTGATCAAGCACAGATCACGTGACTGAGCATGCACTGATCACGTGGCTATCATGCACTGATCACGTGACTGCGCATGCACTGATGACGTGGATGATCAGGCACTGATCACGTGGCTCTCATGCACTGATCACGTGTTTCTCATGCAGTGATCAGTGACTGACAGGCGCTGACCATGTGACTGGGCACGCAATGATCACGTGGCTGATCAGGACCTGACCACCTGACTGAGCATGCAGTGATCAGGTGACTGATCGTTCACTGATCACGTGTTTATCATACGGTGATCACGTGACTGAGAGGCGCTGATCAAGTGACTGTACAGTCAGTGACCCCGTGGCTGATCATGCACTGATATCGTGACTGAGCATGCACTGATCATGTGCCGGGAGCCAGTGAGGCATTCCAATTTGGACAAAGGTCATGAGGAAGGAGGCTCGGCATACGCAAATGCGGGATCGAGCCTCAAGAGTCCAGCCGGATATTCTCGAGCATCTACCCCCCAAAAAAACCAGAGTCTGCCTACTTTATTCCTTTTGCTCTCACCTCTGATTTTACTGGGGGCTCTCCCCCACCACCATCTCGCTCTCTCTGTCAAAGAGGTAACCTACAGCTCCAATTCATAAAGTTCCCTGTCATTTATCCCTTTCACTTCCACCTGAGTCTCATCTGGAGCACGGAACCCACCACGCTTACTAATTATGCCTGGGCTGCTAAGACCCACTCGAGAAGGTGTCTAGGGTGAGGCGCCTTCCGCCATTCGAGAGGGCGCCTTCTCCCTATGTAAGTGATGCAAACTTCTTGTCTAGATATTTTATTGGTCTCCCGTGTAAACCAAGCTACTCAATCTCTTTTCTCCACCAAATTTTCCTCCTGACCTCTCCTCATACTATTATTCTTGACATCTCTGATTAGCATATAAATAGTCGCCTAGGCCATCTCTCCTTCGAATACCCTGGATCAGCTGGGGCTGGTCCCCGGTAGGTGGCCCCGGAACAGGGTCCTCAGGAGGCAATTCTCAAAGATCTGAGCAGACCCGAACCACGCAATCAGCAGGCAATAAGCATGGAGCTCAGCAGTGACGAATCATGCTGCTCAACTGGCAATAATCAAGCAGGTGACCAGGCAGGAATCCCGGGGCTCAGCTGGCAATTGGCAAGCAGATGAGCATTCAGGAATCCCGCAGCTCAGCTGCCAATTATCATGCAGATGAGCCGGCAGGAATCATGCAGCTCAGCAGGCCCTGATCCCGTGACTCTGCAGGCACTGACCACGTGGCTGATCAAGTACGGATCACGTGACTGAGCAAGCACTGATCACGTGGCTCTCATGCACTGATCAGGTGACTGCACTTGCACAGATGACGTGGATGATCAGGCACTGATCACGTGGCTCCTCATGCACTGAACACGTGTTTCTCATGCAGTGATCAGTGACTGACAGGCACTGATCATGTGACTGTGCACGCACTGATCACTTGGCTGATCAGGATCTGACCTACCTGACTGAGCATGCAGTGATCACGTGGCTGGGAGTTCACTGATCACGTGTTTATCATACGGGGATCCCGTGACTGAGAGGCGCTGATCACGTGACTGTGCAGTCAGTGATCAGGTGGCTGATCAGGCACTGATCACATGGCTCATCCTGCACTGATCCCGTGTTTCTCAGGCAATTATCAGTGACTGACAGGCGCTGATCATGGAAGTGTGCACGCACTGATCACGTGGCTATCATGCACTGATCACGTGACTGCGCATGCACTGATGACGTGGCTGATCAGGAACTGACAACCTGATTGGGCATGCAGTGATCACGTGGCTGGTTGTTCACTGATCACGTGTTTATCATATGGTGATCACGTGACTGAGAGGCGCTGATCACGTGACTGTGCCGTCAGTGATCACGTGGCTGATCATGCACTGATATCGTGACTGAGCATGCACTGATCACGTGGCTATCATGCACTGATCACTTGGCTGGTCATACACTGATCACGTGCCTGGTCATTCACACATCCCGTGACTAATCATGAACTGATCTCATGGCTATCATGCACTGATCACGTGGGTATCATGCACTGATTACGTGGCTGGTCACACACGTATCACGTGACTGATCATGAACTGGTCACGTGGCTCTCATGCACTGATTACGTGGCTATCACGCACTGATCACGTGGCTGATCATGCACTGATCACGTGACTGGTCATGCACTGATCACGTGACTGATCATGCACTGATCACGTAATTGATCATGCACTGATCACGTTACTGATCATGCACTGATCACGTGGCTATCATGCACTGCTCGAGTGGCTGATCATGCAGTGTTCACGTAGCTACGATGTACCTGTCACGTGACTGATCATGCACCCATCCGGTGACTGATCATGCACTGATCACGTGGCTATCATGCACTGTTCACGTGGCCGGTCATACACTGATCACCTGCCTGGTCATGCACAGATCACGTCACTAATCATGTACTGATCACGTAGCTATCAACACATCACGTGGCTATCATGCACTGCTCATGTGGCTGATCATGCAATGATCACGTAGCTACCATGTATTGGTCACGTGACTGATCATGCACTGATCACGTAAATGATCATGCACTGATCAAGTGATTGATCATGCACTGATCAGGTGACTGTGCCGTCAGTGACCAGGTGGCTGATCATGCACTGATATCGTGACTGAGCATGCACTGATCATGTGCCGGGAGCCGGTGAGGCATTCCACTCTGGACAAAGGTCATGAGGAAGGAGGCTCGGCATACGCAAATGCGGGATCGAGCCTCAGGAGTCCACCCGGATATTCTCGAGCATCTCTCCCCAAAAAAAACCAGAGTCTGCCTACCTTATTGCTTTGTGCTCTCACCTCTGATTTCACTGGGGGCTGTGCTCCACCACCATCTCGCTCTCTCTGTCAAAGAGTTAACTTACAGCTCCAGTTCATAAAGTTCCTTGTCATTTTTCCCTTTAACTTCCAGCTGAGTCTCCATATGGAGCCTGGAACCCACCACGCTTACTAATTATGCCTGGGCTGCTAAGACCCACTCGAGAAGGTGTCTAGGGTGAGGCATCTTCCGCTATTCGAGAGGGCGTCTGCGGCCTACGGAAGTGGTGCAAACTTCTTGTCTTGAAGTTTGATTGGTCTCCCAAGCTACTCAGTCTCTTTTCTCCACCGAATTTTCCTACTGAGCTATCCTCATTATATTATTCTTGACATCTCTAATTAGCATATAAATAGTCGCCTAGGCCATCTCACCTTGGAATGCCCTGGATCAGCTGGGGCTGGTTCCTGTCAGGTGGCACCCGAACAGGGACCTCGGGAGGCAATAATCAAAGAGCTGAGCAGACACGAACCACGTAATCAGCAGGCAATAAGCATGGAGATCAGCAGTGACAAATCATGCTGCTCAACTGGCAATAATCAAGCAGGTGACCAGGCAGGAATCACGCAGCTCAGCTGGCAATTGACAGGCAGATGGGCCGACGGAATCACGAAGCTCAGCTGGCAACTGTCATGCAGATGAGCCGGCAGGAATCACGCAGCTCAGCAGGCCCTGATAACGTGACTGCAGGCACTGATCACGTGGCTGATAAAGTACAGATCACGTGACTGAGCATGCACTGATCATGTGCCGCGAGCCTGTGAGGCATTCCACTCTGGACAAAAGTCATGAGGAAAGAGGCCCGGCATACGCAAATGCGGGATCGAGCCTCAGGAGTCCACCCGGATATTCTCGAGCATCTCCCCCCCCAAAAAACCAGAGTCTGCCTACTGTATTCCTTTGAGCTCTCACCTCTGATTTCACTGGGGCCTGTCCCCCACCACCATGACGCTGTCTCTGTCAAAGTTTTAATTTTCAGCTCCAATTCATAAAGTTCCTTTTCATTCATCCCTGTAACTTCCAGCCGAGTCTCCATCTGGAACGCGGAACCCACCACGCTTACTAATTATTCCTGGGATGCTAAGACCCACTCGAGGAATTGTCTATGGTGAGGCACCTTCCGCTATTCAAGAGGGCGCCTGCGGCCTACGTAAGTGGTGCAATCTTCTTGTCTTGAAGATTTATTGGTCTCCCGCGTAAACCAAGCTGCTCAGTCCCTTTTCTCCACCGAATTTTCCTACTGAGCTATCCTCATACTATTATTCTTGATATCTCTGATGAGCATATAAATAGTCGCCTAGGCCATCTCTCCTTCGAATACCCTTTATCAGCTGAAGCTGGTCCCCGGCAGGTGGCGCCCGAACAGGGACCTCAGGAGGCAATACTCAAAGAGCTGAGCAGACCCGAACCACGCAATCAGCAGGCAATAAGCATGGACCTCAGCAGTGACGTTCATGCTGCTCACCTGGCAATAATCAAGCAGGTGACCAGGCAGGAATCACGCAGCTCAGCTGGCAATTGTCAAGCAGATGAGACAATAGGAATCACGCAGCTCAGCTGGCAAATGTCATGCAGATGAGCCGGCAGGAATCACGCAGCTCAGCAGGCCCTGATCACGTGACTCTGCAGGCACTGATCACGTGGCTGATCAAGTACAGATCACGTGACTGAGCATGCACTGATCATGTGCCGCGAGCCTGTGAGGCATTCCACTCTGGACAAAAGTCATGAGGAAAGAGGCCCGGCATACGCAAATGGGGGATCGAGCCTCAGGAGTCCACCCGGATATTTTCGAGCATCTCCCCCCCAAAAAATCCAGAGTCTGCCTACTTTATTGCTTTGTGCTCTCACCTCTGATTTCACAGGGGGATGTCCCCCAACACCATCTCGCTCTCTCTGTCAAAGAGTTAACTTACAGCTCCAATTCATAAAGTTCCTTGTCATTCTTCCCTGTACCTTCCAGCCGAGTCTCCATCTGGAGCTTGGAACCCACCACGCTTACTAATTATGCCTGGGCTGCTAAGACCCACTCGAGAAGGTGTCTAGAGTGAGGCACCTTCCGCTATTCGAGAGGGCGCCTGCGGCCTACGTAAGTTGTCCAAACTTCTTGTCTTGAAGTTTTATTATTCTCCCGAGTAAACCAAGCTTCTCAGTCCCTTTTCTCCACCGAAATGTCCTACTGTGCTATCCTCATACAATTATTCTTGATATCTGTGATGAGCATACAAATAGTCGCCTACGCCATCTCTCCTTCGAATACCCTGGATCAGCTGGGGCTGGTCCCCGGTAGGTGGCCCCGGAACAGGGTCCTCAGGAGGCAATTCTCAAAGATCTGAGCAGACCCGAACCACGCAATCAGCAGGCAATAAGCATGGAGCTCAGCAGTGACGAATCATGCTGCTCAACTGGCAATAATCAAGCAGGTGACCAGGCAGGAATCACGCAGCTCAGCTGGCAATTGTCAAGAAGATGAGCCGACAGGAATCACGCAGCTCAGCTGGCAATTGTCAAGCAGATGATCAGACAAGAATCACGCAGCTCAGCTGGCAGTTATCATGCAGATGAGCAGTAAGGAATCACGCAGCTCAGCAGGCCCTGATCACGTGACTCTGCAGGCACTGATCACGTGGCTGATCAAGCACAGATCACGTGACTGAGCATGCACTGATCACGTGGCTATCATGCACTGATCACGTGACTGCGCATGCACTGATGACGTGGATGATCAGGCACTGATCACGTGGCTCTCATGCACTGATCACGTGTTTCTCATGCAGTGATCAGTGACTGACAGGCGCTGACCATGTGACTGGGCACGCAATGATCACGTGGCTGATCAGGACCTGACCACCTGACTGAGCATGCAGTGATCAGGTGACTGATCGTTCACTGATCACGTGTTTATCATACGGTGATCACGTGACTGAGAGGCGCTGATCAAGTGACTGTACAGTCAGTGACCCCGTGGCTGATCATGCACTGATATCGTGACTGAGCATGCACTGATCATGTGCCGGGAGCCAGTGAGGCATTCCAATTTGGACAAAGGTCATGAGGAAGGAGGCTCGGCATACGCAAATGCGGGATCGAGCCTCAAGAGTCCAGCCGGATATTCTCGAGCATCTACCCCCCAAAAAAACCAGAGTCTGCCTACTTTATTCCTTTTGCTCTCACCTCTGATTTTACTGGGGGCTCTCCCCCACCACCATCTCGCTCTCTCTGTCAAAGAGGTAACCTACAGCTCCAATTCATAAAGTTCCCTGTCATTTATCCCTTTCACTTCCACCTGAGTCTCATCTGGAGCGCGGAACCCACCACGCTTACTAATTATGCCTGGGCTGCTAAGACCCACTCGAGAAGGTGTCTAGGGTGAGGCGCCTTCCGCCATTCGAGAGGGCGCCTTCTCCCTATGTAAGTGATGCAAACTTCTTGTCTAGATATTTTATTGGTCTCCCGTGTAAACCAAGCTACTCAATCTCTTTTCTCCACCAAATTTTCCTCCTGACCTCTCCTCATACTATTATTCTTGACATCTCTGATTAGCATATAAATAGTCGCCTAGGCCATCTCTCCTTCGAATACCCTGGATCAGCTGGGGCTGGTCCCCGGTAGGTGGCCCCGGAACAGGGTCCTCAGGAGGCAATTCTCAAAGATCTGAGCAGACCCGAACCACGCAATCAGCAGGCAATAAGCATGGAGCTCAGCAGTGACGAATCATGCTGCTCAACTGGCAATAATCAAGCAGGTGACCAGGCAGGAATCCCGGGGCTCAGCTGGCAATTGGCAAGCAGATGAGCATTCAGGAATCCCGCAGCTCAGCTGCCAATTATCATGCAGATGAGCCGGCAGGAATCATGCAGCTCAGCAGGCCCTGATCCCGTGACTCTGCAGGCACTGACCACGTGGCTGATCAAGTACGGATCACGTGACTGAGCAAGCACTGATCACGTGGCTCTCATGCACTGATCAGGTGACTGCACTTGCACAGATGACGTGGATGATCAGGCACTGATCACGTGGCTCCTCATGCACTGAACACGTGTTTCTCATGCAGTGATCAGTGACTGACAGGCACTGATCATGTGACTGTGCACGCACTGATCACTTGGCTGATCAGGATCTGACCTACCTGACTGAGCATGCAGTGATCACGTGGCTGGGAGTTCACTGATCACGTGTTTATCATACGGGGATCCCGTGACTGAGAGGCGCTGATCACGTGACTGTGCAGTCAGTGATCAGGTGGCTGATCAGGCACTGATCACATGGCTCATCCTGCACTGATCCCGTGTTTCTCAGGCAATTATCAGTGACTGACAGGCGCTGATCATGGAAGTGTGCACGCACTGATCACGTGGCTATCATGCACTGATCACGTGACTGCGCATGCACTGATGACGTGGCTGATCAGGAACTGACAACCTGATTGGGCATGCAGTGATCACGTGGCTGGTTGTTCACTGATCACGTGTTTATCATATGGTGATCACGTGACTGAGAGGCGCTGATCACGTGACTGTGCCGTCAGTGATCACGTGGCTGATCATGCACTGATATCGTGACTGAGCATGCACTGATCACGTGGCTATCATGCACTGATCACTTGGCTGGTCATACACTGATCACGTGCCTGGTCATTCACACATCCCGTGACTAATCATGAACTGATCTCATGGCTATCATGCACTGATCACGTGGGTATCATGCACTGATTACGTGGCTGGTCACACACGTATCACGTGACTGATCATGAACTGGTCACGTGGCTCTCATGCACTGATTACGTGGCTATCACGCATTGATCACGTGGCTGATCATGCACTGATCACGTAATTGATCATGCACTGATCACGTGACTGGTCATGCACTGATCACGTGACTGATCATGCACTGATCACTTGATTGATCATGCACTGATCACGTTACTGATCATGCACTGATCACGTGGGTATCATGCACTGATTACGTGGCTGGTCACACACGTATCACGTGACTGATCATGAACTGGTCACGTGGCTCTCATGCACTGATTACGTGGCTATCACGCACTGATCACGTGGCTGATCATGCACTGATCACGTAATTGATCATGCACTGATCACGTGACTGGTCATGCACTGATCACGTGACTGATCATGCACTGATCACGTAATTGATCATGCACTGATCACGTTACTGATCATGCACTGATCACGTGGCTATCATGCACTGCTCGAGTGGCTGATCATGCAGTGTTCACGTAGCTACGATGTACCTGTCACGTGACTGATCATGCACCCATCCGGTGACTGATCATGCACTGATCACGTGGCTATCATGCACTGTTCACGTGGCCGGTCATACACTGATCACCTGCCTGGTCATGCACAGATCACGTCACTAATCATGTACTGATCACGTAGCTATCAACACATCACGTGGCTATCATGCACTGCTCATGTGGCTGATCATGCAATGATCACGTAGCTACCATGTATTGGTCACGTGACTGATCATGCACTGATCACGTAAATGATCATGCACTGATCAAGTGATTGATCATGCACTGATCAGGTGACTGTGCCGTCAGTGACCAGGTGGCTGATCATGCACTGATATCGTGACTGAGCATGCACTGATCATGTGCCGGGAGACGGTGAGGCATTCCACTCTGGACAAAGGTCATGAGGAAGGAGGCTCGGCATACGCAAATGCGGGATCGAGCCTCAGGAGTCCACCCGGATATTCTCGAGCATCTCTCCCCAAAAAAAACCAGAGTCTGCCTACCTTATTGCTTTGTGCTCTCACCTCTGATTTCACTGGGGGCTGTCCACCACCACCATCTCGCTCTCTCTGTCAAAGAGTTAACTTACAGCTCCAGTTCATAAAGTTCCTTGTCATTTTTCCCTTTAACTTCCAGCTGAGTCTCCATATGGAGCCTGGAACCCACCACGCTTACTAATTATGCCTGGGCTGCTAAGACCCACTCGAGAAGGTGTCTAGGGTGAGGCATCTTCCGCTATTCGAGAGGGCGTCTGTGGCCTACGGAAGTGGTGCAAACTTCTTGTCTTGAAGTTTGATTGGTCTCCCAAGCTACTCAGTCTCTTTTCTCCACCGAATTTTCCTACTGAGCTATCCTCATTATATTATTCTTGACATCTCTAATTAGCATATAAATAGTCGCCTAGGCCATCTCACCTTGGAATGCCCTGGATCAGCTGGGGCTGGTTCCTGTCAGGTGGCACCCGAACAGGGACCTCGGGAGGCAATAATCAAAGAGCTGAGCAGACACGAACCACGTAATCAGCAGGCAATAAGCATGGAGATCAGCAGTGACAAATCATGCTGCTCAACTGGCAATAATCAAGCAGGTGACCAGGCAGGAATCACGCAGCTCAGCTGGCAATTGACAGGCAGATGGGCCGACGGAATCACGAAGCTCAGCTGGCAACTGTCATGCAGATGAGCCGGCAGGAATCACGCAGCTCAGCAGGCCCTGATAACGTGACTGCAGGCACTGATCACGTGGCTGATAAAGTACAGATCACGTGACTGAGCATGCACTGATCATGTGCCGCGAGCCTGTGAGGCATTCCACTCTGGACAAAAGTCATGAGGAAAGAGGCCCGGCATACGCAAATGCGGGATCGAGCCTCAGGAGTCCACCCGGATATTCTCGAGCATCTCCCCCCCCAAAAAACCAGAGTCTGCCTACTGTATTCCTTTGAGCTCTCACCTCTGATTTCACTGGGGCCTGTCCCCCACCACCATGACGCTGTCTCTGTCAAAGTTTTAATTTTCAGCTCCAATTCATAAAGTTCCTTTTCATTCATCCCTGTAACTTCCAGCCGAGTCTCCATCTGGAACGCGGAACCCACCACGCTTACTAATTATTCCTGGGATGCTAAGACCCACTCGAGGAATTGTCTATGGTGAGGCACCTTCCGCTATTCAAGAGGGCGCCTGCGGCCTACGTAAGTGGTGCAATCTTCTTGTCTTGAAGATTTATTGGTCTCCCGCGTAAACCAAGCTGCTCAGTCCCTTTTCTCCACCGAATTTTCCTACTGAGCTATCCTCATACTATTATTCTTGATATCTCTGATGAGCATATAAATAGTCGCCTAGGCCATCTCTCCTTCGAATACCCTTTATCAGCTGAAGCTGGTCCCCGGCAGGTGGCGCCCGAACAGGGACCTCGGAGGCAATACTCAAAGAGCTGAGCAGACCCGAACCACGCAATCAGCAGGCAATAAGCATGGACCTCAGCAGTGACGTTCATGCTGCTCACCTGGCAATAATCAAGCAGGTGACCAGGCAGGAATCACGCAGCTCAGCTGGCAATTGTCAAGCAGATGAGACAATAGGAATCACGCAGCTCAGCTGGCAAATGTCATGCAGATGAGCCGGCAGGAATCACGCAGCTCAGCAGGCCCTGATCACGTGACTCTGCAGGCACTGATCACGTGGCTGATCAAGTACAGATCACGTGACTGAGCATGCACTGATCATGTGCCGCGAGCCTGTGAGGCATTCCACTCTGGACAAAAGTCATGAGGAAAGAGGCCCGGCATACGCAAATGGGGGATCGAGCCTCAGGAGTCCACCCGGATATTTTCGAGCATCTCCCCCCCAAAAAATCCAGAGTCTGCCTACTTTATTGCTTTGTGCTCTCACCTCTGATTTCACAGGGGGATGTCCCCCAACACCATCTCGCTCTCTCTGTCAAAGAGTTAACTTACAGCTCCAATTCATAAAGTTCCTTGTCATTCTTCCCTGTACCTTCCAGCCGAGTCTCCATCTGGAGCTTGGAACCCACCACGCTTACTAATTATGCCTGGGCTGCTAAGACCCACTCGAGAAGGTGTCTAGAGTGAGGCACCTTCCGCTATTCGAGAGGGCGCCTGCGGCCTACGTAAGTTGTCCAAACTTCTTGTCTTGAAGTTTTATTATTCTCCCGAGTAAACCAAGCTTCTCAGTCCCTTTTCTCCACCGAAATGTCCTACTGTGCTATCCTCATACAATTATTCTTGATATCTGTGATGAGCATACAAATAGTCGCCTACGCCATCTCTCCTTCGAATACCCTGGATCAGCTGGGGCTGGTCCCCGGCAGGTGGCGCCCGAGCAGGGACCTCAGGAGGCAATACTCAAAGAGCTGAGCAGACCCGAACCACGCAATCAGCAGGCAATAAGCATGGAGCTCAGCAGTGACGAATCATGCTGCTCAACTGGCAATAATCAAGCAGGTGACCAGGCAGGAATCACGCAGCTCAGCTGGCAATTGTCAAGAAGATGAGCCGACAGGAATCACGCAGCTCAGCTGGCAATTGTCAAGCAGATGATCAGACAAGAATCACGCAGCTCAGCTGGCAGTTATCATGCAGATGAGCAGTAAGGAATCACGCAGCTCAGCAGGCCCTGATCACGTGACTCTGCAGGCACTGATCACGTGGCTGATCAAGCACAGATCACGTGACTGAGCATGCACTGATCACGTGGCTATCATGCACTGATCACGTGACTGCGCATGCACTGATGACGTGGATGATCAGGCACTGATCACGTGGCTCTCATGCACTGATCACGTGTTTCTCATGCAGTGATCAGTGACTGACAGGCGCTGACCATGTGACTGGGCACGCAATGATCACGTGGCTGATCAGGACCTGACCACCTGACTGAGCATGCAGTGATCAGGTGACTGATCGTTCACTGATCACGTGTTTATCATACGGTGATCACGTGACTGAGAGGCGCTGATCAAGTGACTGTACAGTCAGTGACCCCGTGGCTGATCATGCACTGATATCGTGACTGAGCATGCACTGATCATGTGCCGGGAGCCAGTGAGGCATTCCAATTTGGACAAAGGTCATGAGGAAGGAGGCTCGGCATACGCAAATGCGGGATCGAGCCTCAAGAGTCCAGCCGGATATTCTCGAGCATCTACCCCCCAAAAAAACCAGAGTCTGCCTACTTTATTCCTTTTGCTCTCACCTCTGATTTTACTGGGGGCTCTCCCCCACCACCATCTCGCTCTCTCTGTCAAAGAGGTAACCTACAGCTCCAATTCATAAAGTTCCCTGTCATTTATCCCTTTCACTTCCACCTGAGTCTCATCTGGAGCGCGGAACCCACCACGCTTACTAATTATGCCTGGGCTGCTAAGACCCACTCGAGAAGGTGTCTAGGGTGAGGCGCCTTCCGCCATTCGAGAGGGCGCCTTCTCCCTATGTAAGTGATGCAAACTTCTTGTCTAGATATTTTATTGGTCTCCCGTGTAAACCAAGCTACTCAATCTCTTTTCTCCACCAAATTTTCCTCCTGACCTCTCCTCATACTATTATTCTTGACATCTCTGATTAGCATATAAATAGTCGCCTAGGCCATCTCTCCTTCGAATACCCTGGATCAGCTGGGGCTGGTCCCCGGTAGGTGGCCCCGGAACAGGGTCCTCAGGAGGCAATTCTCAAAGATCTGAGCAGACCCGAACCACGCAATCAGCAGGCAATAAGCATGGAGCTCAGCAGTGACGAATCATGCTGCTCAACTGGCAATAATCAAGCAGGTGACCAGGCAGGAATCCCGGGGCTCAGCTGGCAATTGGCAAGCAGATGAGCATTCAGGAATCCCGCAGCTCAGCTGCCAATTATCATGCAGATGAGCCGGCAGGAATCATGCAGCTCAGCAGGCCCTGATCCCGTGACTCTGCAGGCACTGACCACGTGGCTGATCAAGTACGGATCACGTGACTGAGCAAGCACTGATCACGTGGCTCTCATGCACTGATCAGGTGACTGCACTTGCACAGATGACGTGGATGATCAGGCACTGATCACGTGGCTCCTCATGCACTGAACACGTGTTTCTCATGCAGTGATCAGTGACTGACAGGCACTGATCATGTGACTGTGCACGCACTGATCACTTGGCTGATCAGGATCTGACCTACCTGACTGAGCATGCAGTGATCACGTGGCTGGGAGTTCACTGATCACGTGTTTATCATACGGGGATCCCGTGACTGAGAGGCGCTGATCACGTGACTGTGCAGTCAGTGATCAGGTGGCTGATCAGGCACTGATCACATGGCTCATCCTGCACTGATCCCGTGTTTCTCAGGCAATTATCAGTGACTGACAGGCGCTGATCATGGAAGTGTGCACGCACTGATCACGTGGCTATCATGCACTGATCACGTGACTGCGCATGCACTGATGACGTGGCTGATCAGGAACTGACAACCTGATTGGGCATGCAGTGATCACGTGGCTGATTGTTCACTGATCACGTGTTTATCATATGGTGATCACGTGACTGAGAGGCGCTGATCACGTGACTGTGCCGTCAGTGATCACGTGGCAGATCATGCACTGATATCGTGACTGAGCATGCACTGATCACGTGGCTATCATGCACTGATCACTTGGCTGGTCATACACTGATCACGTGCCTGGTCATTCACACATCCCGTGACTAATCATGAACTGATCTCATGGCTATCATGCACTGATCACGTGGGTATCATGCACTGATTACGTGGCTGGTCACACACGTATCACGTGACTGATCATGAACTGGTCACGTGGCTCTCATGCACTGATTACGTGGCTATCACGCATTGATCACGTGGCTGATCATGCACTGATCACGTAATTGATCATGCACTGATCACGTGACTGGTCATGCACTGATCACGTGACTGATCATGCACTGATCACTTGATTGATCATGCACTGATCACGTTACTGATCATGCACTGATCACGTGGGTATCATGCACTGATTACGTGGCTGGTCACACACGTATCACGTGACTGATCATGAACTGGTCACGTGGCTCTCATGCACTGATTACGTGGCTATCACGCACTGATCACGTGGCTGATCATGCACTGATCACGTAATTGATCATGCACTGATCACGTGACTGGTCATGCACTGATCACGTGACTGATCATGCACTGATCACGTAATTGATCATGCACTGATCACGTTACTGATCATGCACTGATCACGTGGCTATCATGCACTGCTCGAGTGGCTGATCATGCAGTGTTCACGTAGCTACGATGTACCTGTCACGTGACTGATCATGCACCCATCCGGTGACTGATCATGCACTGATCACGTGGCTATCATGCACTGTTCACGTGGCCGGTCATACACTGATCACCTGCCTGGTCATGCACAGATCACGTCACTAATCATGTACTGATCACGTAGCTATCAACACATCACGTGGCTATCATGCACTGCTCATGTGGCTGATCATGCAATGATCACGTAGCTACCATGTATTGGTCACGTGACTGATCATGCACTGATCACGTAAATGATCATGCACTGATCAAGTGATTGATCATGCACTGATCAGGTGACTGTGCCGTCAGTGACCAGGTGGCTGATCATGCACTGATATCGTGACTGAGCATGCACTGATCATGTGCCGGGAGCCGGTGAGGCATTCCACTCTGGACAAAGGTCATGAGGAAGGAGGCTCGGCATACGCAAATGCGGGATCGAGCCTCAGGAGTCCACCCGGATATTCTCGAGCATCTCTCCCCAAAAAAAACCAGAGTCTGCCTACCTTATTGCTTTGTGCTCTCACCTCTGATTTCACTGGGGGCTGTCCACCACCACCATCTCGCTCTCTCTGTCAAAGAGTTAACTTACAGCTCCAGTTCATAAAGTTCCTTGTCATTTTTCCCTTTAACTTCCAGCTGAGTCTCCATATGGAGCCTGGAACCCACCACGCTTACTAATTATGCCTGGGCTGCTAAGACCCACTCGAGAAGGTGTCTAGGGTGAGGCATCTTCCGCTATTCGAGAGGGCGTCTGCGGCCTACGGAAGTGGTGCAAACTTCTTGTCTTGAAGTTTGATTGGTCTCCCAAGCTACTCAGTCTCTTTTCTCCACCGAATTTTCCTACTGAGCTATCCTCATTATATTATTCTTGACATCTCTAATTAGCATATAAATAGTCGCCTAGGCCATCTCACCTTGGAATGCCCTGGATCAGCTGGGGCTGGTTCCTGTCAGGTGGCACCCGAACAGGGACCTCGGGAGGCAATAATCAAAGAGCTGAGCAGACACGAACCACGTAATCAGCAGGCAATAAGCATGGAGATCAGCAGTGACAAATCATGCTGCTCAACTGGCAATAATCAAGCAGGTGACCAGGCAGGAATCACGCAGCTCAGCTGGCAATTGACAGGCAGATGGGCCGACGGAATCACGAAGCTCAGCTGGCAACTGTCATGCAGATGAGCCGGCAGGAATCACGCAGCTCAGCAGGCCCTGATAACGTGACTGCAGGCACTGATCACGTGGCTGATAAAGTACAGATCACGTGACTGAGCATGCACTGATCATGTGCCGCGAGCCTGTGAGGCATTCCACTCTGGACAAAAGTCATGAGGAAAGAGGCCCGGCATACGCAAATGCGGGATCGAGCCTCAGGAGTCCACCCGGATATTCTCGAGCATCTCCCCCCCCAAAAAACCAGAGTCTGCCTACTGTATTCCTTTGAGCTCTCACCTCTGATTTCACTGGGGCCTGTCCCCCACCACCATGACGCTGTCTCTGTCAAAGTTTTAATTTTCAGCTCCAATTCATAAAGTTCCTTTTCATTCATCCCTGTAACTTCCAGCCGAGTCTCCATCTGGAACGCGGAACCCACCACGCTTACTAATTATTCCTGGGATGCTAAGACCCACTCGAGGAATTGTCTATGGTGAGGCACCTTCCGCTATTCAAGAGGGCGCCTGCGGCCTACGTAAGTGGTGCAATCTTCTTGTCTTGAAGATTTATTGGTCTCCCGCGTAAACCAAGCTGCTCAGTCCCTTTTCTCCACCGAATTTTCCTACTGAGCTATCCTCATACTATTATTCTTGATATCTCTGATGAGCATATAAATAGTCGCCTAGGCCATCTCTCCTTCGAATACCCTTTATCAGCTGAAGCTGGTCCCCGGCAGGTGGCGCCCGAACAGGGACCTCGGAGGCAATACTCAAAGAGCTGAGCAGACCCGAACCACGCAATCAGCAGGCAATAAGCATGGACCTCAGCAGTGACGTTCATGCTGCTCACCTGGCAATAATCAAGCAGGTGACCAGGCAGGAATCACGCAGCTCAGCTGGCAATTGTCAAGCAGATGAGACAATAGGAATCACGCAGCTCAGCTGGCAAATGTCATGCAGATGAGCCGGCAGGAATCACGCAGCTCAGCAGGCCCTGATCACGTGACTCTGCAGGCACTGATCACGTGGCTGATCAAGTACAGATCACGTGACTGAGCATGCACTGATCATGTGCCGCGAGCCTGTGAGGCATTCCACTCTGGACAAAAGTCATGAGGAAAGAGGCCCGGCATACGCAAATGGGGGATCGAGCCTCAGGAGTCCACCCGGATATTTTCGAGCATCTCCCCCCCAAAAAATCCAGAGTCTGCCTACTTTATTGCTTTGTGCTCTCACCTCTGATTTCACAGGGGGATGTCCCCCAACACCATCTCGCTCTCTCTGTCAAAGAGTTAACTTACAGCTCCAATTCATAAAGTTCCTTGTCATTCTTCCCTGTACCTTCCAGCCGAGTCTCCATCTGGAGCTTGGAACCCACCACGCTTACTAATTATGCCTGGGCTGCTAAGACCCACTCGAGAAGGTGTCTAGAGTGAGGCACCTTCCGCTATTCGAGAGGGCGCCTGCGGCCTACGTAAGTTGTCCAAACTTCTTGTCTTGAAGTTTTATTATTCTCCCGAGTAAACCAAGCTTCTCAGTCCCTTTTCTCCACCGAAATGTCCTACTGTGCTATCCTCATACAATTATTCTTGATATCTGTGATGAGCATACAAATAGTCGCCTACGCCATCTCTCCTTCGAATACCCTGGATCAGCTGGGGCTGGTCCCCGGTAGGTGGCCCCGGAACAGGGTCCTCAGGAGGCAATTCTCAAAGATCTGAGCAGACCCGAACCACGCAATCAGCAGGCAATAAGCATGGAGCTCAGCAGTGACGAATCATGCTGCTCAACTGGCAATAATCAAGCAGGTGACCAGGCAGGAATCACGCAGCTCAGCTGGCAATTTTCAAGCAGATGAGCCGGCAGGAATCACGCAGCTCAGCAGGCCCTGATCACCTGGCTGATCAAGTACAGATCACGAGACTGAGCATGCAGTGATCACGTGGCTATCATGCACTGATCACGTGACTGCGCATGCACTGATGACGTGGCTGATCGGGCACTGGTCACGTGGCTCATCATGCACTGATCACGTGTTTACCAGGCAGTGATCAGTGACTGAGAGGCGCTGATCATGGGACTGTGCAGACACTGATCACGCGGCTGATCAGGAACTTACCACCTGACTGGGCATGCAGTGATCACGTGGCTGGTCATTCACTGATCACGTGTTTATCATATGGTGATCACTTGACCGAGAGGCGCTGATCACGTGACAGGGGCAGTCAGTGATCACGTGGCTGATCATGCACTGCTATCGTGACTGAGCATGCACTGATCATGTGCCGGGAGCCGGTGAGGCATTCCACTCTGGACGAAGGTCATGAGGAAGGAGGCCCGGCATACGCAAATGCGGGATCGAGCCTCAGGAGTCCACCCGGATATTCTCGAGCATCTCCCCCCCCAAAAAACCAGAGTCTGCCTACTTTATTGCTTTGTGCTCTCACCTCTGATTTCACAGGGGGATGTCCCCAACCACCATCTGGCTCTCTCTGTCAAAGTGTTAACTTACAGCATCAATTCATAAAGTTCCTTGTCATTCATACCTGTACCTTCCAGCCGAGTCTCCATCTGGAGCGTGGAACCCACCATGCTTACTAATTATGCCTGGGCTGCTAAGACCCACTCGAGAAGGTGTCTACGGTGAGGCAACTTCCGCTATTCGAGAGGGCGCCTGCGGCCTACGTAAGTGGTGCAAACTTCTTGTCTTGAAGTTTTATTGGTCTCCCTCGTAAACCAAGCTACTCAGTCTCTTTTCTCCACCGAATTTTCCTACTGAGCTTTCCTCATGCTATTATTCTTGATATCTCTGATTGCATATAAATAGTCGCCTAGGCCATCTCTCCTTCGAATACCCTGGATCAGCTGGGGCTGGTCCCCCGCAGGTAGCGCCCAAACAGGGTCCTCAGGAGGCAATAATCAAAGAGCTGAGCAAACCCGAACCACGCAATCAGTAGGCAATAAGCATGGAGCTCAGCAGTGACGAATCATACTGCTCAACTGGCAATAATCAAGCAGGTGACCAGGCAGGAATCACGCAGCTCAGCTGGCAATTGTCAAGCAGATGAGCCGACAGGAATCACGCAGCTCAGCTGGCAATTGTCATGCAGATGGGCCGGCAGGAATCACGCAGCTCAGCAGGCCCTGATCACGTGACTCTGCAGGCACTGATCACGTGGCTGATCAAGTACAGATCGCGTGACTCTGCCTGCACTGATCACGTGGCTATCACACACTGATCACGTGACTGTGCATGCACTGATGACGTGGCTGATCGGACACTCATCACGTGGCTCATCATGCACTGATCACGTGTTTATCAGGCAGTGATCAGTGCCTGACAGGCGCTGGTCATGGGACTGTGCACGCACTGATCACGTGACTGATCAGGAACTGACCACCTGTCTGCGCATGCAGTGATCACATGTCTGATCGTTCACTGATCACGTGTTTATCATACGGTGATCACCTGACTGAGAGGCGCTGATCACGTGACTGTGCAGTCAGTGATCACGTGGCTGATCATGCAGTGATATCGTGTCTGAGCATGCACTGATCCTGTGCCGGGAGCCAGTGAGGCATTCCACTTGGACAAAGGTCATGAGGAAGGAGGCTCGGCACACGCAAATGCGGGATCGAGCCTCAGGAGTCCACCCGGATATTCTCGAGCATCTCCCCCCAGAAAAACCAGTGTATGCCTACTTTATTGCTTTGTGCTCTCACCTCTGATTTCACAGGGGGCTGTCCCCTCCACCATCTCGCTCTCTCTGTCAAAGAGTTAACTTACAGCTCCAATTCATAAAGTTCCTTGTCATTCTTCCCTGTACCTTCCAGCCGAGTCTCCATCTGGACCGCGGAAGCCACCACGCTTACTATTTATGCCTGGGCTGCTAAGACCCACTCGAGAAGGTGTCAAGGGTGAGGCACCTTCCGCTATTCGAGAGGGTGCCTGCAGCCTACGTAAGTGGTGCAAACTTCTTGTCTTGAAGTTTTATTGGTCTCCCGCGTAAACCAGGGTACTCAGTCTCTTTTCTCCACCGAATTTTCCTACTGAGCTTTCCTCATGCTATTATTCTTGATATCTCTGATTAGCATATAAATAGTCGCCTAGACCATCTCTCCTTCGAATACCCTGGATCAGCTGGTGCTGGTCCCCGGAAGGTAGCGCCCGAACAGGGACCTCAGGAGGCAATACTCAAAGAGCTGAGCAGACCCGAACCACGCAATCAGTAGGCAATAAGCATGGAGCTCAGCAGTGACGAATCATGCTGCTCAACTGGCAATAATCAAGCAGGTGACCAGGCAGGAATCACGCAGCTCAGCTGGCAAATGTCAAGCAGATGAGCCGACAGGAATCACGCAGCTCAGCTGGCAATTGTCATGCAGAGGAGCCGGGAGGAATGCCGCAGCTCAGCAGGCCCTGATCACGTGACTCTGCAGGCACTGATCACGTGGCTGATCAAGTAGAAATCGCGTGACTGAGCCTGCACTGATCACGTGGCTATCATGCACTGATCACGTGACTGTGCATGCACTGATCAAGTGTTTATCAGGCAGTGATCAGTGACTGACAGGCGCTGATCATGGGACTGTGCACACGCTGATCACGTGGCTGATCAGGAACTGACCACCTGACTGCGCATGCAGTGATCACGTGGCTGGTCGTTCACTGATCACGTGTTTATCATATGGTGATCACGTGACTGAGAGGCGCTGATCACGTGACTGTGCAGTCAGTGATCACGTGGCTGAGCATGCACTGATATCGTGACTGAGCATGCACTGATCATGTGCTGGGAGCCGGGGAGGCATTCCGCTCTGGACAAAGGTCATGAGGAAGGAGGCTCGGCATACCCAAATGCGGGATCGAGCCTCAGGAGTCCACCCGGATATTCTCGAGCATCTCCCCCCCAAAAAAACCAGAGTCTGCCTACTTTATTGCTTTCTGCTCTCACCTCTGATTTCACTGGGGGCTGTCCCCCATCACCATCTCGCTCTCTCTGGCAAAGAGTTAACTTACAGCTCGAATTCATAAAGTTCCTTGTCATTCTT
Organism: Bos taurus; assembly: GCF_002263795.3. Lineage (NCBI taxonomy): Eukaryota > Metazoa > Chordata > Mammalia > Artiodactyla > Bovidae > Bos > Bos taurus. Next base: position 256,522 of record NW_020190851.1, on the reverse strand, counting down.
CCCTGTACCTTCCAGCCGAGTCTCCATCTGTAGCGCGGAACCCACCACGCTTACTAATTATGCCTGGGCTGCTAAGACCCACTCGAGAAGGTGTCTAGGGTGAGGCACCTTCCGCTATTCGAGAGGGCGCCTACGGCCTAGGTAAGTGGTGCAAACTTCTTGTCTTGAAGATTTATTGGTCTCCCGGGTAAACCAAGCTACTCAGTCTCTTTTCTCCACAGAATTTTCCTACTGAGCTATCCTCATACTATGGTTCTTGATATCTCTGATTAGCATATAAACAGTCGCCCAGGCCATCTCTCCTTCGAATACCCTGGATCAGCTGGGGCTGGTCCCCGGCAGGTGGCGCCCGAACAGGGACCTCAGGAGGCAATATTCAAAGAGCTTAGCAGACACGAACCACGCAATCAGCAGGCAATAAGCATGGAGCTCAGCAGTGACGAATCATGCTGCTCAACTAGCAATAATCAAGCAGGTAATGAGACGGGAATCACGCAGCTCAGCTGGCAATTGTCAAGCAGGTGAGCCGACAGGAATCACGCAGCTCGGCTGGCAATTGTCATGCAGATGAGCCGGCAGGAAACACGCAGCTCGGCTGGCAATTGTCATGCAGATGAGCCGGCAGGAAACACGCAGCTCAGCAGGCCCTGAGCACATGACTCTGCAGGCACTGATCACGTGGCTGATTAAGTTCAGATCACGTGACTGAGCCTGCACTGATCACCTGACTTTTATGCACTGACTACGTGACTGGGCATGCACTGATGACGTGGCTGATCGGCCACTGATCACGTGGCTCATCATGCACTGATCACGTGTTTATCAGGCAGTGATCAGTGACTGACAGGCGCTGATCATGGTACTGTGCACGCATTGATCACGTGGCTGAACAGGAACTGACCACCTGACTGCGCATGCAGTGATCACGTGGCTGATCGTTCAGGGATCACGTGTTTATCAGGCGATGATCACATGACTGAGAGGCACTGATCACGTGGCTCATCATGCACTGATCACGTGTTTATCAGGCAGTGATCAGTGACTGACAGGCGCTGATCATGGGACTGTGCACGCGCTGATCACGTGGCTGATCAGGAACTGACCACCTGACTGCGCATGCAGTGATCACGTGGCTTATAGTTCACTGATCACGTGTTTATCCTCCGGTGATCACGTGACTGAGAGCCGCTGATCACGTGAATGTGCAGTCAGTGATCACGTGGCTGATCATGCACTGATATCGTGACTGAGCATGCACTGATCATGTGCCGGGAGCCGGTGAGGCATTCCACTCTGGACAAAGGTCATGAGGAAGGAGGCTCGGCATACGCACATGCGGGATCGAGCCTCTGAAGTCCACACGGATATTCTCGAGCATCTCCCCCCCAAAAAAACCAGAGTCTGCCTACTTTATTGCTTTGTGCTCTCACCTCTGATTTCACTGGGGGCTGTCCCCCACCACCATCTCGCTCTCTCTGTCAAAGAGTTAACTTACAGCTCCAATTCATAAAGTTCCTTGTCATGCTTCCCTGTAACTTCCAGCGGAGTCTCCATCTGGAGCGAGGAACCCACCACGCTTACTAATTATGCCTGGGCTGCTAAGACCCACTCGAGAAGGTGTCTAGGGTGAGGCACCTTCTGCTATTTGAGAGGGCGCCTGCAGCCTACGTAAGTGGTGCAAACTTCTTGTCTTGAAGTTTTATGGTCTCCCGCGTAAACCAAGCTACTCAGTCTCTTTTCTCCACCGAATTTTCCTACTGAGCTATCCTCATACTATTATTCTTGATATCTCTGATTAGCATATAAATAGTCGCCTATGCCATCTCTCCTTCGAATACCCTTGATCAGCTGGGGCTGGTCCCCGGAAGGTGGCGCCCGAACAGGGACCTCAGGAGGAAATACTCAAAGAGCTGAGCAGACACGAACCACGCAATCAGCAGGCAATAAGCATGGAGCTCAGCAGTGACGAATCATGCTGCTCAACTGGCAATAATCAAGCAGGTGACCAGGCAGGAATCAGGAAGCTTAGCAGGCAATTTTCAAGCAGATGAGCCGACAGGAATCACGCGGCTCGGCTGGCAATTGTCATGCAGATGAGCCGACAGTAAGCACGCAGCTCAGCTGGCAATTGTAATTCAGATGACCCGGCAGGAATCACGCAGCTCATCAGGCCCTGATCACATGACTCTGCAGGCACTGATCACGTGGCTGATCAAGTACAGATCACGTGACTGAGCATGCCCTGATCACGTGGCTATCATGCACTGATCACGTGACTGCGCAGGCACTGATGACGTGGCTGATCGGGCACTGATCACATGCCTCATCATGCACTGATCACGTGTTTATCAGGCAGTGATCAGTGACTGACAGGCGCTGATCATGGGACTGTGCACACACTGATCACGTGGCTGATCAGGAACTGACCTCCTGACTGTGCATGCAGTTATCATGTGGCTGATCGTTCACTGATCACGTGTTTATCATACGGTGATCACGTGACTGAGAGGCGCTGATCACGTGACTGTGCAGTCAGTGATCACGTGGCTGAGCATGCACTGATATCTAGACTTAGCAAGCACTGATCATGTGTCGGGAGCCGGTGAGGCATTCCATTCTGGACAAAGGTCATGAGGAAGGAGGCTCGGCACACGCAAATGCTGGATCGAGCCTCAGGAGTCCACCAGGATATTCTCGAGCGTCTCCCCCCGAAAAAAACCAGAGTCTACCTACTTTATTGCTTTGTGCTCTCACCTCTGATATCACTGGGGGCTGTCCCCACCACCATCTCGCTCTCTCTGTCAAAGAGTTAACTTACAGCTCTAATTCATAAAGTTCCTTGTCATTCTTCCCTGTACCTTCCAGCTGAGTCCATCTGGAGCCCGGAACCCACCACACTTACTAATTATGCCTGGGCTGCTAAGACCCACTCGAGAAGGTGTCTAGGGTGAGGCACCTTCTGCTACTCGAGAGGGCGCCTGCAGCCTACGGAAGTGGTGCAAACTTCTTGTCTTGAAGTTTTATTGGTCTCCCGCGTAAACCAAGCTACTCAGTCTCTTTTCTCCACCGAATTTTCCTACTGAGCTATCCTCATACTATTATTCTTGATATCTCTGATTAGCATATAAATAGTCGCCTATGCCATCTCTCCTTCGAATACCCTTGATCAGCTGGGGCTGGTCCCCGGAAGGTGGCGCCCGAACAGGGACCTCAGGAGGAAATACTCAAAGAGCTGAGCAGACACGAACCACGCAATCAGCAGGCAATAAGCATGGAGCTCAGCAGTGACGAATCATGCTGCTCAACTGGCAATAATCAAGCAGGTGACCAGGCAGGAATCAGGAAGCTTAGCAGGCAATTTTCAAGCAGATGAGCCGACAGGAATCACGCGGCTCGGCTGGCAATTGTCATGCAGATGAGCCGACAGTAAGCACGCAGCTCAGCTGGCAATTGTAATTCAGATGACCCGGCAGGAATCACGCAGCTCATCAGGCCCTGATCACATGACTCTGCAGGCACTGATCACGTGGCTGATCAAGTACAGATCACGTGACTGAGCATGCCCTGATCACGTGGCTATCATGCACTGATCACGTGACTGCGCAGGCACTGATGACGTGGCTGATCGGGCACTGATCACATGCCTCATCATGCACTGATCACGTGTTTATCAGGCAGTGATCAGTGACTGACAGGCGCTGATCATGGGACTGTGCACACACTGATCACGTGGCTGATCAGGAACTGACCTCCTGACTGTGCATGCAGTTATCATGTGGCTGATCGTTCACTGATCACGTGTTTATCATACGGTGATCACGTGACTGAGAGGCGCTGATCACGTGACTGTGCAGTCAGTGATCACGTGGCTGAGCATGCACTGATATCTAGACTTAGCAAGCACTGATCATGTGTCGGGAGCCGGTGAGGCATTCCATTCTGGACAAAGGTCATGAGGAAGGAGGCTCGGCACACGCAAATGCTGGATCGAGCCTCAGGAGTCCACCAGGATATTCTCGAGCGTCTCCCCCCGAAAAAAACCAGAGTCTACCTACTTTATTGCTTTGTGCTCTCACCTCTGATATCACTGGGGGCTGTCCCCACCACCATCTCGCTCTCTCTGTCAAAGAGTTAACTTACAGCTCTAATTCATAAAGTTCCTTGTCATTCTTCCCTGTACCTTCCAGCTGAGTCCATCTGGAGCCCGGAACCCACCACACTTACTAATTATGCCTGGGCTGCTAAGACCCACTCGAGAAGGTGTCTAGGGTGAGGCACCTTCCGCTATTTGAGAGGTCGCCTGTGGCCTACGTAAGTGGTGCAAACTTCTTGTCTTGAAGTTTTATTGGTCTCCCGCGTAAACCAAGCTACTCAGTCTCTTTTCTCCACCGAATTTTCCTACTGAGCTATCCTCATACTATTATTCTTGATATCTCTGATTAGCATGTAAATAGTCGCCTAGGCCATCTCTCCTTCCAGTACCCTGAATCAGCTGGGGCTGGTCCCCGGCAGGTGGCACCCGAACAGGGACCTCAGGAGGCAATACTCAAAGAGCTGAGCAGACACGAGCCACGCAATCAGCAGGCAATAAGCATGGAGCTCAGCAGTGACGAATCATGCTGCTCAACTGGCAATAATCAAGCAGGTGACCAGGCAGGAATCACGCAGCTCAGCTGGAAATTGTCATGCAGATGAGCCAGCAGGAATCACGCAGCTCAGCAGGCCCTGATCAGGTGACTCTGCAGGCACTGATCACGTGGCTGATCAAGTACAGATCACGTGACTGAGCATGCACTGATCACGTGTTTATCAGGCAGTGATCAGTGACTGACAGGCGCTGATCATGGCACTCTGCACGCACTGATCACGTGGCTGATCAGGAACTGACCACCTGACTGCGCATGCAGTGATCACGTGGCTGATCGTTCACTGATCGCCTGTTTATCATACGGTGATCACGTGACTGAGAGGCGCTGATCACGTGACTGTGCAGTCAGTGATCACGTGGCTGATCATGCACTGATATCGTGACTGAGCATGCACTGATCATGTGCTGGGAGCCGGTGAGCCATTCCACTCTGGACAAAGGTCATGAGGAAGGAGGCTCGACATATGAAAATGTGGGATCAAGCCTCAGGAGTCCCCCTGGAAATTCTCGAGCATCTATCCCTAAACCAGTGTCTGCCTACTTTACTGCTTTGTGCTCTCACCTACTCCTCTGACTTTATGGGCCGCTATCCCCCACCACCACTTTCAGAGAAGGAGTTAACTTAGAGCTCCAGTTAATAAAAATCCTGGGCGTGAAAAGAGTGTTTCAACCTACAAACTCCTCTGAAGGTCCTTTAGCCTGTCTGACAGGCTTGTCGGGCCACATGTGATTGTTCACAGCCCCCCAACCATGAGAGGCACGAGATGCTCTAAACTTTTTAAAAACAGATTCTTTTGAGAAGTTAGAAAATTATTATTATAGTATTATGGGCTAGTTAGGAATTATACTCGTGGAGGGTTTCATTGTTGAGCCAATATTTGCTGCTACATCTCCATATCCCTTGCCCCTTATACACATTAATGAATATAACTAACATATAAGAGAAATAAGTATTAACCTTGATATTAATCACGTTGGACCTTTGGCTAAGTAAATTATTTTCTTAATTAGAACCCACTGCATTCTCACCCTATAGGAATGTAACTTTATCTGGTACCTTCAGAATGTGGCGTCTGTTTTAAGAAAAATCACTTTGGAAAAACAAATGTCCTGGTTGACTGACCACGGTCACAAGGAGAGGGTCATAAATTGTTAGCAGGCCCCCTGGCCAGAAGATGATGTAACACCCCTAAGACCTTTGTATACATTTGTATAAAGCACCTGACTTTAATAAAAGTCAGGACTGCTGATGCCGCATGACTTTTGTATAACATCTCAGTGTATAAAAACAGACCCTGGAAAACAAAGAGTGGGATCAGTTCCCAGAGAGACTGGTCTCCCCATGTCGTTCTTTCTCTCACCTTCTGGCTGAATTCCATCCAGAGCGTGGAGGCTCGTCAAGCCTACTAATTATGCCTGGGCTTCTAAGATCTGACCAAGGAGGCCTTAGTGTCTCCTCTCCTTCGGGATAATGGGAGAACGCCTGCTGCCTATGTAGGTGATGCAAATTCCTTGTCTCTTGCAATTTTATTAGCTTTCCACGTAGACCAAGTTATTCAGCCTCTTTTCTCTGATGAATTTTCCTACTGAGCTATCCTTATTCTAATACTCTATATCTCTAATTAACATTTACTTAAAGCCAGTGTATCCAGTTCACTGAAGCTGTCTCCCCTTCGAGTTTTCCTGGATCCACTGGGGATGGACTCCTCAAGTGTGCAGGGGAGAATTGCGTGGTTTGTGAGGAGATGTGTCAGAAAGCTTAGGGTTCCTCTCGAGTTGCTTGTCACCCTGGGGGAACCGCTCTTGTCTACACAGGGAAGTCAGATCTCCTTTGGAGTTGAGAGGAGCACCTCGAGATTCCTCGCACATCACTGCAGGGATGAATAGGGCGTCTTCTCTAGTTGAGGCGGGAACCTCAGGGTTCCTCTCCATTTCTGACATTGAACTCGGGGTCTCTGTGGAGTTGGAACAGGGGAGTCAGGCCTGGTCTTTTGTCGAGGCACGGAACCCCACTTGCCTCTCGAGTGGTTCATGGGGTGTCAGGCCACTTGTCGAATTGTATTTGGAACCTGCGGCTTTTTCTGGAGGATGCATCCAGGGTGTCATTGCCCCTTCGTGTTGTGACTTCATCGTCGGGGTTACATTCGAAGAGGTGCCCGGGAATCGGGACTTACCTTGAGTGGAAGGTGAAATCGATGTCTTTTGAAATGTGGCATGACCCACGAGGCTTCCACTCAAGTTTCAGTGTGAGACCGGCCTGCTCCTGAGGTGCGATGGGAAGGTCGGGATCCCTTTCCAGAAAAAGCAGGGTAATCGACCCTCATGTCAAGATAAGGAGGGGAAAAGTTGCTCAGATTAAGTTGTGCTGTGAACTTCAGTGTAACTGTCAAGTGAGACCGGTATGTCGGGGAACTCTTTGAGTTGCATCAAGGGTGTCAAGTACCATTTCGAATTTCAAGAGGGAACGTGGGATTAGCCTTGAGATGCTGCAGTGAGAAAGGGCCTCATCTCGCGATGACGGGGGAACATTGTAGTTTTTTCTCAAGTTGTGGCGGGATTCTCGAGTTACGACAGGGAACTGAGGGAGCCACTCATGTTACCACTCCAAACTCCAAATTCCATTAAATTGCGAGGGTGAGATGGGGCTTACTCTCGAGTCACTGCAGGGCAAATATACCTCATCTAGGCTTGTGTCCAGAAACTCTGGACATGACCCACGAGGCTTCCTCTCAAGTTTCAATGTGAGACCATCTTCCTCCTGAGGTGCGACGGGAAGGTCAGGATCCATTTCCAGACAAAGCAGGGGAATTGACCCTCATATCGAGAAAAGGAGGGGAGAAGGGGCTCAGATTAAGTTGTGCCAGGAAACTAAGTGTTCCTCTCGAGTGAGACCGGTATGTCAGGTAACTTTTTGAGTTCCATCAAGGGTGTCAAGTACCATTTCGAATTTCAAGAGGGAACGTGGGATTAGCCTTGAGATGCTGCACTGGGAAAGGGCCTCATCTCGCGATGACGGGGGAACCTCGTGGTTTTTCTCAAGTTGCGGCGGGATTCTCGAGTTACAACAGGGAACTGAGGGAGCCACTCATGTTACCACTCCGAACTCCAAATTCCATAAAAGTTGTGAGGGTGAGATGGGGATTACTCTCGAGTCACTGCAGGGCAAATAGACCTCATCTAGGCTTGTGTCCAGAAACTCTGGACACGGCCCACGAGGCATCCTCTTGAGTTTCAATGTGACACCATCCTCCTCCTGAGGTTCGACGGGAAGGTCAGGATCCCTTTCCATACAAAGCAGGGGAATCGACCCTCATATTGAGAAAAGGAGGGGAGAAGGGGCTCAGATTAAGTTGTGCCAGGAAACTAAGTGTTCCTCTCGAGTGAGACCAGTATGTCCAATATGTCGGGTAACTTTTTGAGTTCCATCAAGGGTGTCAAGTACCGTTTTGAATTTCAAGAGGGAACGTGGGATTTCTCTCGAGAGGCTGCACTGGGAAAGGGCCTTATCTCGCGATGACGGGGGAACCTCGTGGTTTTTCTCGAGTTGTGGCGGGATTATCGAGTTATGACAGGGAACTAAGGGAGCCTGTCGTCGTGCCCCAGGGAAGTCAAATCTCCATTCGAGTTGCGAGTGGGATCTGGGGATTGCTCTCGAGTCACTGCAGGGCAAATAGACCTCATCTAGGTTTGTGTCCACAAACTCCGTGTTCCTCTGCAGTGGCAACAGGGGTCTCAGGGTTGCATTCAAGGTTCACCCGGGAAGTCAGGCCTCATCTCGAATTGAAGCATAGAAGTGCACTCTCCTCTCGAGTTGCTACGGGTATCTCTTGGAGCCCACTGAGTGGCCTAAATGGAGTCAAGACTCCAATCGAGTTTGACAGGGGACACAGGATTGCTCTTTAGGCCCTGCAGGAAAAGAAGGGCCTCATCTCGCAATGACGGGGGAATCTCCTGGTTTTTCTCAAGATGGGGCACGACGTGTGGGGTTTCTCTCGAGTTACTACAGGAAACTCAGGGAGCCTCTCTTGTGGCCCCAGGGAAGTGCAGTCTCCATTCGAGTTGTAAGGGGGAGCACGGCATTGCTCTCGAGTCACAGCAGGGGAATCGGGCCTCAAGACGCATTGAAGGGGGAATCACGAGGTCTTTCTTGAGTTGCGGCAGGAAACCTAGGGTTCCCTCGACTTGTGACGGTGAACTCATGGACCTTCTCATGGTGCCTATGGGAAGTTAGGAATAATGTGGAGTTGGGAGGGGCCTATCAGGACACCACTGGGGTCGGAGCAATGGAACAGGTCCTCTTCTTGAGTTGAGGTGGGAACCTCAGGTTTCCTCTCCTGTTCTGACATTGTTCTTGGGGTGTATATGCTGTTTGAAACAGGGTGTCACATCTTGACTTGCGTGGAGGCATGGAACTCTGCTTTCCTCTCGAGTTGTCAAAGGGGTTTTAGGCCTCCAGGCGAGTCTAATATGGGACCTGTTGCTCTTTTCCAATTAGCAACCGGGGCATCAGAACTCCCTTCGTGTTGTGAATTGATTCTACGCTGACATTCCTATTGGTGCAAAGGAATCAGGCCCGATCTCGAGTGGATGGGGGAATACGGTCTTTCAAATTGTGACAAGACCCCCAGGTTCCCCTCCAGTGTCAAGTAGAAACCAGCTTCCTCTCGAGGTGTGATGGGGACGTCAGTATTCCTTTCCAGGCGAAGCAGGGCAATCGACCCTCATCTCGACTTGAGGAGGCAAAAATAGGGCTCTTGACTTGTGGCGGGAAACTCAGCGTTCCTCTCAAGTGGGGACAGGTATCTGGGAAAACTTCTGGAGTTTCGTAAAGCGTGTCAGGTACCCTTTCGAGTTCCAAGAGGGAATGTGGGCTTTCTTTGGAAACGCTGCAGCATAAAAGCTCCTCTTAAGTGTTCAGGGGAGAATTTCGTGGGTTGCGTGGAGTTGTCGTGGGAAGATTAGGGTTCCTCTCGAGTTGCATGTTGACTGGGGGACCTGCTTGTGGCTCCTTAGGGATGTCACATCTCTTTTGGCTTTGTGAGGGGCACCTTGGGATTATTTGTGAATCGCTGCAGGGATGAATAAGGCCTCATCTCGAGCGAGGTGGGAACCTCAGGCTTCCTCTCCATTTCTGACATCCATCTTGGGGTCTCTGCAGAGTTGGAACTGTAGAGTCAGGCCTCATCTTGTGCTGATGAATGGAACTCCGCTTACCTCTATAGTTGTTCACGGTGTGACAGGCTACTTTTTGAGTTATTTGGAACCTGCGGCTTTTTCTGGATGAAGTGACTGGGATGTCAGTTCCCCTTCCTGTTGTGACTTCATCCTCAGGGTTACCTTCGAAGAGGTGCCCAGGCTTCGGGACTTAACTTGAGTGGACGGGAAAATCGGTGTCTTTTGGAATGTGGCACGACCCACGAGGCTTTCTCCCTAGTTTCAATGTGAGACCAGCCTCCCCCTGAGGTGTGAGGGGAAGGTCGGGATCCCTTTCCAGACAAAGCAGGGGAATCAACCCTCGTGTAGAGATCAGGAGGGGAGAAGGGTCTCTGATTAAGTTGTGCTGGGAAACTCGGTGTTCCTCTCGAGTGAGAACGGTATGTCAGGGAACATTTTGAGTTGCATCAATGGTGTCAAGTACCGTTTCGTATTTCAAGAGGGAATGTGAGATTTCTCTTGAGACGCTGCAGATGAAAAGGGCCTCATCTGGGGATGACAGGGGAACCTCTTGTTTGTTCTCGAGTTGCAGCGGGATTCTCGACTTACGACAGGGAACTCAGGGAGCCTCTCGTGTTGGCCCAGGGCAGTCCAATCTCCATTCAAGTTGCAAGGGGGAACTGGGGATTACTCTCGAGTCACTGTCTGGCAAATAGACCTCATCTAGGTTTGTGTCTAGAAACTCCGTGCTCCTCTCCAATGGCGACAGGGATCTCGGCGTTGCATTCAAGTTTCGCCCTTGGAGTCAGGCCTCGTCTCGAGTGGAAGCAAAGAACTCCTCTCCCCTCTCGAGTTGCAACGGTATTTCTTTGAGCCCGTTGAGTGGCCTAAAGGGAGTCAAGCCTCCTGTGGTGTTTTGAAGAGGACTAGGGACTGCTTTCTAGGCCCTGCAGGAAAAGAAGGGCCTTATCTCACGATGACGGGGAATCTCGTGGTTTTATTCTAGCTGCGGTGCGACGTGTGTGGCTTCACTAGAATTATGACGGGGAACTCAGGGAGCCTTTTGTGTGGCCCCAGGGAAGTCCAGTCTCCATTCGAGTTGCAAGGGGGAGTGCAGCAATGCTCTCGAGTCATGGCACGGGAATCCGGCCTCAAGACGCTTTGAAAGGGGAATCTCGAGGTCTTTCTCGAGTTGCAGCTAGAAACCCTGGGTTCCATCAATTTGTGATGGTGACCTCAGGGAGCTTCGTAGGGTGCCTATGGGAAGTCAGGAATACTGTGGAGTTGGGAGGGGCCTCTCAGGACTCCACTGGGTTTGGTGCAATGGAACAGGGCCTCATCTCAAGTTGAGGTGAGAACCTCAGGGTTACTCTCCTGTTCTGGCATGCCTCGATAGTTGTTCAGGGTGTGACAGGCTACTTTTTGATTATTTGGAACCTGCAGATTTTTCCGGACGAAGCAACTGGCGTGTCAGTTCCCCTTCGTGTTGTGACTTCATCCTCAGGGTTACATTCGAAGATGTGCCCGGGCATCGGGACTTATCTTGAGTGGACAGGGAAATCGGTGTCTTTCGGAATGTGGCACGACCCACGAGTCTTTCTCCCTAGTTTCAATGTGAGCATGCACTGATCACGTGGCTGAGAGGCACTGATCACATGACTGAGCAGGCACTGATCAAGTGACTCAGAAGGCACTAAACCCGTGACTGAGCAGGCACAAGTCACGGAGATGAGCAGGCACTAATCACTTGGCAAGCAGGCACTAAACCCATGACTGAGCAGACACTAATCACACAGCTCAGCAGGCAATAATCACGGAGGTGAGCAGGCTGTAATGACGTGGCTATGCAAACACTAATCACGTGACTGAGCAGGCACTAATGGTGTGACTGAGCAGGCACTGATCACATGACTCAGCAGGCACTAAACCCGTGACTGAGCAGGCAATAATCACGGAGCTGAGCAGGCACTAATCACTTGGCCAAGCAGGCACTAATCACTTGACTCAACAGTCACTAATGACGTGGCTGAGCAGTCATGGATCACGTGACTGAGCAGGCACCAAACCTGTGACTGGGCAGGCACTAGTCACGTGACTAAGCAGGTACTGATCACGTGACTGAGCATGCATTGATCACGTGGCTGAGAAGCACAGATCATGTGACTGAGTAGGCACTAAACCCGTGACTGAGAAGGCACTAATGACTTGGCTGAGCAGGCAATAATCGAGTTGAGGAGGCTGTAATGACGTGGCTAAGCAGACTCTAATCACGTGACTCAGAAGGCACTAAACCCGTGACTGAGCAGACACTAATCATGGAGCTGAGCAGGAACTAATCACTTGGTTGAGAAGGAACTAAACCCGTGACTGAGCAGACACTAACCACGGAGCTGAGCAGGCACAAATCAAGCAGCTGAGCAGGCACTAATCCTGTGACTCAGCAGGCTCTGATCACGTAACTGAGCAGGCACTAATCACGTGACTGAGCATGCACTGATCACGTGGCTGAGAGGCACTGATCACGTGACTGAGCAGGCACTGATCACTTGACTCAGCAGGCAATAATCAAGGAGCTGAGCAGGCTGTAATGACGTGGCTAAGCAGACTCTAATCATGTGACTCAGCAGGCACTAATCCCGTGACTGCGCAGACACTAATCATGGAGCTAAGCAGGAATGAATCACTTGGTTGAGAAGGCACTAAATCCGTGACTGAGCAGACACTAATCACGCAGCTCAGCAGGCAATAATCAAGGAGCTGAGCAGGCACGAATCACACAACTGAGCAGGCATGAATCAAGCAGCTGAGCAGGGACTAATCACACAGCTGAGCAGGCACTAATCACGCAGCTGAGCAGGGACTAATCAAGCAGCTGCAATCGAAGGGAAGGTAGGGATCCCTTTCCAGACAAAGCAGGGGAATCCACCCTCATGTTGAGATCAGGAGGGGAGAAAGGGCTCAAATTTAATTGTGCTGGGACACTCGGTGTTCCTCTGGAGTGAGACTGGTACGTCGGGGAACTTTTTGTGTTGCATTAAGGGTGTCAAGTACCATTTCGAATTTCAAGAGGGAACGTGGGCTTTCTCTCGAGATACTGTAGTGGGAAAGGGCCTCATATCGTGATGACGGGGGAACCTTGTGGTTTTTCTCGTGTTAAGGCAGGATTCTCGAGTTACAACAGGAACTCAGAGCCTCTTGTGTTGCCCCAGGGAAGTCCAATCTCCATTTGAGTTTCGAGGGGGATCTGGGGATTGCTCTCGAGTCACAGCAGGGCAAATAGACCTCATTTAGTCTTGTGTCCAGAAACTCCATGTTCCTCTCCAGTGGCGACAGGGATCTTGGGGTTGCATTCAAGGTTCACACGGGGAGTCAGGCCTCGTCTCGAGTGGAAGCAAAGAAGTCTGCTCTCCTCTCGAGTTGCCACGGGTATGTCTTGGAGCCCATTGAGTGGCCTAAAGGGAGTCAAGCCTCCTGTAGTGTTTGGGGAGGGGAATCGGGATTGCTCTCTAGGCCCTGCAGCAAAAGAAGGGCCTCATCTCTCAATGACAGGGAATCTTGTGGTTTTTCTCGAGCTGCAGCACGACGTGTGGGGTTTCTCTTGAGTTACGATGGGGAACTCAGGGATCCTCTTTTGTGGCCCCAGAGAAGTCCAGGCTCCATTTGAGTTGCTAGGGGGAGTGCGGCATTGCTCTCGAGTCATGGCAGGGGAATCAGGCCTCAAAATGCGTTGAAGGGGGGATTTCAAGGTCTTTCTTGAGTTGCGGCAGGAAACCCTGGGTTACCTCGACTTGTGACGGTGACCTCAGGGAGCTTCTCATGGTGCCTATGGCAAGTCAGGAGTACACTGGAGTTGGCAGGGGCCTCTTGGGACTCCACTGGGGTCGGAGCAATGGAAAAGGGCCTCTACTCGAGTTGAGGCAGGAACCCCAGGTTTCTTCTCCTGTTCTGACGTGGGTTATGGGGTATGCCACTTCAAACAGTGAGTCAAGTCTCGACTTGTGTGGAGATATGCAGCTCTGCTTTCCACTCTAGTTGTCAAAGGGGTTTCAGGCCTCCAGGCGAGTTGAATTTGGGACCTGGGGTTCTTTTCAAATTAGCAACTGGGGCATCAGAACTCTCTTCGTGTTGTGAGTTGATTCTCGGCTCACATTTGAATCCCTGCAAGCGAATCAGGCCTGTGGCAGGAAATTCAGCGTTCCTCTCGAGTGGGGACGGGTATCTGGGGAAACTTCTGGAGTTTCATAAAGCGTGTCAATACCCTTTCAAGTTCCAAGAAGGAACGTGGGCTTTCTTTGGAAATGCTGCAGCGTGAAAGGGCCTCCTCCAGCGTTCAGGGGAGAATTTCATGCTTTGCATGGAGTTGTGGCAGGAAACTTAGGGTTCCTCTCGAGTTGCATGTCGACCTGGGGTACCTGCTCATGTCTCCTCAGGGAAGTCAGATCTCCTTTGGTGTTGCGAGGGGCACCTCGCGATTCCTCTCGCATCACTGCAGGGATGAATAGGGCCTCATCTCGAGTTGAGGCTGGAACCTCAGGGTTCCTCCCCTGTTCTGATGTAGGTCTCAGGGTGTGTATGCCGTTTCAAACAGGGAGTCAGGTCTCGACTTGTATGGAAGCATGGAACTCTGCTTTCCTCTCGAATTGTCAAAAGGGTTTCAGGCCTCCAGGCGAGTTCAATTTGGGACTTGGGGTTCTTTTCGAATTAGCAACAGGGGCATCAGAACTCCCTTTCTGGTGTGAGTGATTCTCATTGACATTCGAATCAGTGCAAGGGAATGAGGCCTGATCTCAAGTGGATGGGGAAATACGTGGCTTTTGAATTTTGACAAGACCCCTGGTTTCCCCTCCAGTGTCAAGTAGATACCAGCCTCCTCTCAAGGTGAGACGAGTATGTCAGCATTCCTTTCCAGGCAAAGCAGGGCAATTGACCCTCATCTCGACTTGAGGAGGGGAAAACAGGGCTCTTCTTGACTGGTGGCGGTAAACTCAGCGTTCCTCTCGAATGGGGACGGGTATCTGGGGAAACTTCTGGAGTTTCATAAAGCGTGTCAAGTACCCTTTCGAGTTCGAAGACAGAATGTGGACTTTCTTGGGAAACACTTCGGCGGAAAAGGGGCTCCTCAAGCGTGCAGGGCACAATTTCATGGTTTGCGTGGAGTTGTGGTGGTAAGCCTAGTTGCTTACCACTCGAGTTGCGTGTCGACCTCGCCACCCGCTCGTGCCTCCTCAGGGAAATCAGATCTTTTTTGGCGTTGTGAAGACACCTCAGCATTCCTCTTGCATCACTGCAGGGATGAATAGGGCCTCATCCAAGTTGAGGCGGGAACGTCAGGGTTCCTCTGCATTTCTGACATAGATCTCGGGGTCTCTGTGGAGTTGGAACAGGGGATTCAGGCCTCGTATTGTGTTGAGGCATGGAACTCCACTTGCCTCTCGAGTTGGTCGTGGGGTTTCAGGCCACTTGTTGAGTTGTATTTGACACCCGCAGCTTTTTCCAGAGGATGCAACTTGGGTGTCAGTGCCCCTTAGTGTTGCAACTTCATCCTCGGGGTTACATTCGAAGAGGTGCCCAGGCATCAGGACTTACCTTGAGTGGATGGGGAAATCAGTGTCTTTTGGAATGTGGCAACACCCACGAGTCTTCCTCTCGAGTTTCAATGTGAGACCGGCCTCCTCCGGAGGTGAAAAGTGAAGGTCAGCATCCCTTTCCAGACAAAGCAGGGGAATTGACCCTCTTGGCGAGATCTTCAGGGGAGAAGGGGCTCAGATTTAGTTATGCCGGGAAACTTGGTGTTCCTCTGGAATGAGACCAGTATGTCGGGGATCTTTTTGAGTTGCATCAAGGGTGTCAAGTACCGTTTCGAATTTCAAGAGGGAACGTGGGATTTCTCTCGAGATGCTGCAGTGGGAAATGGCCTCATTGGCAATGACGGGGAAACCTCGTGGTTTTTCTCGAGTTGTGGTGGGATTCTCGAGTTACGACCGGGAACTCAGGGAGCCTCTCGTGTTGCCCCAGGGAAGTCCAATCTCCATTTGAGTTTCGAGGGGGAACTGGGGATTGCTCTCAAGTCACTGCAGGACAAAAAGATCTCATCTAGGCTTGTGTCCAGAAACTCCGTGTTCCTCTCCAGTGGTGACAGGGATCTCGGGGTTGCATTCAAGGCTCACCCGGGGAGTCAGGCCTTGTCTCGAGTTGAAGCAAAGAACTCCGCTCTCCTCGCTAGTTGATACATGCATCTCTTGAAGCCCATGGAGTGGCTTAAAGGGAGTCAAGACTCCTGTGGAGTTTTGAGCGGGAACTCGGATTTGCTCTTTAGGCCCTACAGGAAAAGAAGGGTCTCATCTCGTGATGACAGGGGAATCTTGTGGTTTTTCTCGAGCTGTAGCAAGACCTGTGGTGTTTCTATCGAGTTACTACCTGAAACTCAGGGAGCCTCTCATGTGGCCCTAGGGTATTCCAGTCTCCATTTGGGTTGCGAGGAGGAGCGTGGCATTGCTCTAGAGTCACGGCAGGAGAAACGGGCCTCAAGATGCGTTGAAGGGCGAATCTTTAGGTTGTTCTCGAGTTGTGGCAGCAAATCCTGGGTTCCCTTGACTTGTGACGGTGACCTCAGGGAGCTTCTCATGGGTGCCTACAGGATGTCAGGAATACTGTGGAGTTGGGAGGGGCCTCTCGGGACTCCCCTGGGGTCGGAGCTATGGAAGAGGGCTTCATCTCGAGTGGATCCGGTAAACCTCAGGGTTCCTCTCCTGTTCTGATGTGGGTCTCGGGGTGTGTATGCCGTTTCAAGCAGGGAGTTAGGTCTCGATTTGTGTGGAGGCATGGAACTCTGCTTTCCTCTCGAGTTGTAAAAGGGGTTTCAGGCTTCAGGAGAATTGAAATTGGGACCTGGGGCTCTTTTTGAATTAGCAACCGGGGCATCAGAACTCCCTTTGTGTTGTGAGTTGATTCTCGGCTGACATTCGAATCAGTGCAAGGAAATCAGGCCTGATCTCGAGTGGATGGGGAAATACGTGGCTTTCGAATTGTGACAAGACCCCCGGGTTCACCTCCAGTGTCAAGTAGATACCAACCTCCTCTCGAGGTGCAACGGGGACGTCGACATTCCTTTCCAGGCGAAGCAGGGCAATCGACCCTCATCTCGACTTGAGGAGGGGAAAACAGGGCTCTTCTTGACTGGTGGCGGTAAACTCAGCGTTCCTCTCGAGTGGGGACGGGTATCTGGGGAAACCTATGGAGTATCCTAAAGCATGTCAAGTTCTCTTTCGAGTTCCAAGAGGGAACGTGGGCTTTCTGTGGAAAGGCTGCAGTGTCAAAGGGCCTCCCCAAGCATTCAAGGGAGAATTTCGTTTGTTTGGTGGAGTTGCAGTGGGAAGCTTAGAGATCCTCTCGAGTTGTGTGTCGACCTGGGGCACCCGCTGGTGTCTCTTCAGGCAAGTCAGATCTCCTTTGGCTTTGTGAGGGACACTACAGGATTCCTCGCGCATCACTGCAGGGATGAATAGGGCCTCATCTCTAGTTGAGGCGGGAACCTCAGGGTTGCTTTCCATTTCTGACATCGATCTCGGGGTCTCTGCGAAGTTGGAAAGGGGAGTCAGGCCTCGTCTTGTGTTGAGGCACAGAACTCTGCTTGCCTCTCGAGTTCTTCATTGAGTGTCAGGTCAGTTATTGAGTTGTTTTGGAACCTGTGGCTTTTTCCAGAGGATGCAACCGGGGTGTCAGTGCCCCTTCATGTTTGGACTTCATCCTCGGGGTTGCATTCGAAGATGCCAGGCCATAGGGACTTACCTCGAGGGGACAGGGAAATTGGTGTCTTTCATAATGTGGCACGACCCGTGAGGATTCCTCTCGAGTTTCAATGTGAGACCAGCCTCCTCCTGAGGTGCGACGGGAAGGTCAGGATCCCTTTCCAGACACATGAGGGGAATCAACCCTCATGTCGAGATCAGGAGTGGAGAAGGGGCTCAGATTGAGTTGTGACGGGAAACTCGGTGTTCCTCTCGAGTGAGACCGGTATGTCTGGGAACTTTTTGATTGCATCAAGACTTTCAAGTACAGTTTCGAATTTCAAGAGGAAACGTGGGATTTCTCTCGAGACACTGCAGTGGGAAAGGGCCTCATCTCGCGAAGACGGGGGAACCTCGTGGTTTTTCTCAAGGTCCAGCAGGATTCTCGAGTTACCACGGGGAACTCAGGGAGCCTCTCATGTTGCCCCAGGGAAGTCCATATCAATTTGAGTTGCCAGGAGGAGCTGGGGATTGCTCTTATGTCAGTGCAAGGCAAATAGACCTCATCTAGGCTTGTGTCCAGAAAATAAGTTCCACTCCAGTGGAGACATGAATCTCGGGGTTGCATTCAAGGTTCACCCAGGGAATCAGGCATTGAAGCAAAGAACTCTGCTATCCTTTCGAGTTGCCAAGGGTATCTCTTGGAGCCCATTGAGTGGCCTACAGGGAGTCAAGCCTCCTGTGGAGTTCTGAGTGTGGAATCGGGATTGCTTTCTAGGTCCTGCAGGAAAAGAACGGCCTCATCTCGCGATGACAGGGGAATCTCATGGTATTTCTCGAGCTGCGGTGCGACCTGTGTTGTTTCTCTCCAGTTATGACGGGGAACTCAGGGAGCCTCTCTTGTGTCCCCAGGGAATTTCAGTCTCCATTCGAATTGCAAGGGGGAGCACGGCATTGCTCTTGAGTCATGGCATGGGAATCAGGCCTCAAGATGCATGAAGGGGGAATCTCGAGGTATTCTTGAGTTGCGCCAGGAAACCCTGGATTCCCTCTACTTGTGACAGTGGCCTCAAGGAGCTTCTCATGGTGCCTATGGGAAGTCAGGAATACTGTGGAGTTGGGAGGGGCCTCTCGGGACTCCACTGGGGTCGGCACAATGGAAGAGGGCCTCATCTCGAGTTGAGGCGGGAATCTCAGTGTTCCTCTCCTGTTCTGATGTGGTTCTCGGGGTGTGTATGCAGTTTCAAACAGGGAGTCAGGTCTCGACTTGTGTGGAGGCATGGAACTCTGCTTTCCTCTAGAGATGTCAAAGGGATTTCAGACCTCCAGGCGAGTTGAATTTGGGACCTGGGGCTCTTTTGGAATTAGCAACCAGGGCATCAGAACTCCCTTCGTGTTGTGAGTTAATTCTCGGCTGACATTCGAATCGGTGCAAGGGAATCATGCCTGATCTTGAGTAGATGGGGAAATATGAGGTTTTCAAAATGTGATCAGACCCCCAGGTTCCCCTCCAGTGTCAAGTAGATACCAGCCTCCTCTCGCGGTGCAACGGGGACATCAGCATTCCTTTCCAATGTGAAGCAGTGCAGTCGACCCTCATCTCGACTTGAGGAAGGGAAATCAGGGCTCCTCTTGACTTGTGGCAGGAAACTCAGCGTTCCTCTCAAGTGGGGACGGGTATCTGGGGAAACTTCTGGAGCTGCATAAAGCATGTCAAGTACCCTTTCGAGTTCCAAGAGGGAAGGTGGGCTTTCTTTGGATATGCTGCAGCGTCAAAGGGCTCCTCAAGCAGGCTGGGGAGATTTTCGTGGTTTGTGTGGAGTTGTGGTGGGAAGCTTAGCGTTCCTCTCGAGTTGGGTGTCAATCTGGGGGACCTGCTCGTGTCTCCTCAGGGAAGTCAGATCTCCTTTGGCGTTGCAAGGGGCACCTCGGGATTCCTCACGCATCGCTGCAGGAATGAATAGGGCCTCATCTGGAGTTGAGGCGGGAAACTCAGCATTCCTCTCAAGTGCGGACGGGTATCTGGGGAACCTTCTGGAGTTTCATAAAGTGTGTCAAGTACCCTTTCGAGTTCCAAGAGGGAACGTGGGCTTTCTTTCCCAAACACTGCAGCGTCAAAGGGCCTCTTCAAGTGTGCAGTGAAGAATTTCATGGTTTGCGTGGAGTTGTGGCAGAAGCTTAGGGTTCCTCTCAAGTTGCATGTCGACCTGAGAAACCCGCTAGTGTCTTCTCAGGGAAGTCAGATCTCCTTTGGCTTTGTGAGGGGCACCTTGGCATTCCTCTTGCATCGCTGCGGGGATGAATAGGGCCTCATCTGGAGTTGAGACAGGAACTTCAGGCTTCCTCTCCATTTCTGACATTGATCTCGGGGTCTTGTGGAGTTGGAACAGGAGAGGCACTCCTCGTCTTGTGTTGAGGCATGGAACTCCATTTGCTTCCCAAGTTGTTTATGGGGTGTCAGGCTACCTGTTGAGTTCTGTTTGGAACTTGCTGAATTTTCCTTAGGATGCACTGGGTTGTCAGTGCCCCTTCGTGTTGTGACTTCATCCACAGGGTTCCCTTCGAAGAGGTGCTCAGGCATCAGGACTTATCTTGAGTGGACGGGGAAATCGGTTTCTTTCTTAATGTGGCACGACCCACGAGGCTTCCTCTCGAGTTTCAATGTGAGACCGGCCTCCTCCTGAGGTGCAAAAGGGAAGTCGGGATCCCTTTCCAGACAAAGCAGGGGAATTGATCCTCATGTCGAGATCAGGAGGGGAGAAGGGGCTCACATTAAGTTGTGCCGGGAAACTCAGTGTTCACCTCGAATGAGACCGGTATGTTTGGGAACTTTTGAGTTGCATCAAGGGTGTCAAATACCATTTCAAATTTCAAGAGGGAACATGGGATTTCTCTCGAGACGCTGCAGTGGAGAGGGCCTCATCTTGCAATAACGGGGGAACCTCGTGCTTTTTCTCAAGTTGTGGCAGGATTCACGAAATATGACGGGGAATTCAGGGAGCCTCTCGTGTTGCCACAGGGAAGTCCATTGTCTATTCAAGTTGCGAGGGGGAGCTGGGGATTGCTCTAGATTCATTGCAGGGCAAATAGACCCCATCTAGGCTTGTGCTGAGAACCTTCGTGCGTGTTCTTCTCAGTGGCTACAGTAATCTCAAGGTTGCATTAAAAGTTCACCCAGGGAGTCAGGCCTCGTCTCGAGTGGAAGCAAAGAACTCCACTCTCCTGTCAAGTTGCGACAGGTATCTCTTGGAGTCCATTGAGTGGCCTAAATGGATTCAAGCCTCCTGTAGAGTTTTGAGAGGGAACTCGGGATTCCTCTCTAGTCCCTGCAGGAAAAGAAGGGCCTCATCTCATGATGACTGGGGAATCTGGTGGTTTTTCTCGAGCTGCGGCGTGATGTCTGGGGTTTCCTTCGAGTTATGATGGCAAACTCAGGGAGCCTCTCTTGTGGCCCCACGGAAGTCCAGTCTCTTTGAATTGTGAGGGGGAGTGCGGCATTTCTCTCGAGTCCCGGCAGGGGAATCGGACCTCAAGGCACGTTGAATGGAAAATCTCGAGGCCTTTCTCGAGTTGTGGCAGGAATCCCTGGGTTCCATCGACTTGTGACAGTGAACTCAGGGAGCTTCTCATGGTGCCTATGGGATGTCAGGAATACTGTGGAGATGGGAGGGGCCTTTTGGGACTTCATTGGGGTCGGTGCAATGGAAGAGGGCCTCATCTCCAGTTGAGGTAGGAACCTCAGGGTTCCCCTCCTGTTCTGACATGGGTCTGAATGGATGTGTATGCCGTTTCAAACAGGGAGTCAGGTCTCGACTTGTTTGGAGGCATGGAACTCTGCTTTCCTCTCGAGTTGTCAAAGGGGTTTCAGGCCTCCAGGCGAGTTGAATTTGGGACCTGGGGATCTTTTCAGATTAGCAACTGGGGCATCAGAACTCCCTTCGTGTTGTGAGTTGATTCTTGGCTGACATTCGAATTGGTGCAAGGATTCAGGCCTGATCTCCAGTGGATGGGGAAATACGTGACTGTCGAATTTTGACAAGACCCCCAGGTTCCCTTCCTGTGTCAGGTAGATACCAGCTCCTCTCGAGGTGTGACGGGCATGTCGACATTCCTTTCCAGGCGAAGCAGGGCAATCGACCCTCATCTCAACTTGAGGCGGGGAAAATGGGGCTCTTCTTGACTTGTGTCGGGAAACTCAGCATACCTCTTGGGTGGGAACGGGTATCTGGGAAAACTTTTGGAGTTTCATAAAGCATGTCAGGTACCCTTTCGAGTTCCAAGAGGGAAGGTGAGCTCTCTTTGTAATTGCTGCAGCATAAAAGGGCCTCCTCAACAGTGCAGGGGAGAATTTCGTGGTTTGAGTGGATGTGTGGCCGGAAGCTTAGGGTTCCAATTGAGTTGCGTGTCGACCTGGGATACCTGCTCGTGTCTCCTCAGTGAAGTCAGATCTCCTTTGGCATTGCGAGGGGCACCTCAGGAATCCTGGCACATCTCTGCAGGGATGAATAGGGTGTCATCTCGAGTTAAGGCGGGAACTTCAGGGTTCCTCTTCATGACTGACATCGATCTCAGGGTTGTTGCGGAGTTGTAACAGGGGAGTCAGGCCTCATCTTGTGTTGAGGCATGGAACTCCGCTTGCCTCTCGAGTTGTTCATGGGGTGTTAGGCCACTTGTCGAGTTGCATATGGAACCTCCATCTTTTTCCAAAGGATGCAATCAGGTTGTCAGTTCCCCTTTGTGTTGTGACCTCATTCGGGGTTACATTCGAATAGTTGCCCGGGCATTGGGACTTACCTTGAGTGGACAGGGAAATCGGTGCCTTTCAGAATGTGGCATGAACCAAGAGGCTTCCTCTCGAGTTTTAATGTCAGACCGGCCTCCTCCTGATGTGCGACAGGAAGGTCGGGATCCCATTCCAGACAAAGCAGTGGAATCGACCCTTGTGTTGAGATAGGAGGGGAGAAGGGGCTCAGATTAAGCTGGACCTGGAACGTCGCTGTTCCTGTCAAGTGAGACCGGTATGTCGGGGACCTTTTTGAGTTTCAACAAGGGTGTCAAGTACCGTTTCGAATTTCAAGAGGGAACGTGGGATTTTTCTCGAGACTCTGCAGTGGGAAGGGGCCTCACCTGGCAATGACGGGGGAACCTCGTGGTATCTCGAGTTGCGGTGGGATTCTCGAGTTACAACGGGGAATGCAGGGAGCCTATCGTGTTGCCCCAGAAAATCCAATCCCTATTCGAGTTGTGAGGGGGAGCTGGGGATTGCTTTCGAATCACTGCAGGGAAAATAGACCTCATCTAGGCTTGTGTCCAGAAACTCCGTGTTCCTCTCCAGTGGCGACAGGGATCTCGGTGTTGCATTCAAGGTTCACCTGGAGAGTCAGGCCTCGTCTCGAGTTGAAGCAAACAACTCCACTTTCCTCTCGAGTTGCGACGGGTATCTCTTGGAGCCCATTGAGTGGCATAAACAGAGTCAAGCCTCCTGTGGAGTTTTGACAGGGCCTCGGGATTGCTCTCTAAGCCCTACTGGAAAGAAGGGCCTCACCTCGTGATGACGGGGAATCTTGTGGTTTTTCTCGAGCTGCATCACGACATGTGTGGTTTCTCTCGAGTTACGACGGGGAACTCAGGGAGCCTCTCGTGTGGCCTCAGGGAATTCCAGTCTCCATTCGAGTTGTGAGGGGGAGCGTGGCATTGCTGTCCAGTCACTGTAGGGGAATCAGTCCTCAAGACACATTGAAGGGGGAAACTCGAGGTCTTTCTCGAGTTGCGGCAGGAAACGCTGGAGTCCCTCGACTTGTGATGGTTACCTCAGAGAGCTTCTCATGGTGTCTAATGGAAGTCACGAATACTGTGGCATTGGGAGGGGCCTCTCGGGAGTTCACACGGGTCTGTGCAATGGAAGAGGGCCTCATCTCGAGTTGAGGCGGGAACCTCAGGGTACCTCTCCAGTTCTGACATGGGTCTCGGGGTGTTAGGCCGTTTCAAACAGGGAGTCAGGTCTCAACTTGTGTGGAGGCATGGAACTCTGCTTTCCTCTGGAGTTGTCAAAGGGGTTTCAGGCCTCCAGGCGATTGAATTTGGGACCTGGGCCTCTTTTCAGAATACCAAACGGGGCATCAGAACTCCCTTCGTGTTGTGAGTTGATTCTCGGCTGACATTGGAATCAGTGCAAGGAAATCACGCCTGACCTCGAGTGGCAGGGGAAATACGTGGCTTTTGAATTGTGACAAGACCCCCGTGTTCCCTTCTAGTGTTAAGTAGATACCAGCCTCCTCTGAAGATGTGATGGGGACGTCTGCATTCCTTTCCAGGCGATGCAGGGCAATCAACCCTCATCTCGACTTGAGGAGGGGAAATCGAGGCTTTTCTTGACTTGTGGTGGGAAACTCAGCATTGCTCTCGCGTACGGACGGGTATCTGGGGAAACATCTGGAGTTTCGTAAAGCATATCAAGTACCCTTTTGAGTTCCATGAAGGAACGTGGGCTTTCTTTGGAAATGCTGCAGCATCAAAGGGCCTCCTCAGTCGTGCAGGGGAGAATTTCGTGGTTTGCATGGAGTTATGGCTGGAAGCTTAGGGTTCCTCTTGAGTTGCATGTCGACCAGGGGATCCGCTCATGTCTCCTCAGGGAAGTCAGATCTTTTTGGCGTTGGGAAGGGCCCTTCAGGATTCCTCGCACATCACTGCAGGGTGAATAGGGCCTCATCTCGAGTTGAGGCAGGAACCTCAGGGTTTCTCTCCATTTCTGAAATCAATCTCAGGGTCTCTGTGGAATTGGAACAGGGCAGTCAGGCCTCGTCTTGTGTTGAGCCACGGAACTCCGCTTGCCTCTCGAGTTGTTCATGGGATGTCAGGCCACTTGTCGAGTTGTATTTGGCACCTGCGGCTTTTTCCGGAGGTTGCAACTGGAGTGTCAGTGTGTCTTCGTGTTGTGACTTCATCCTCAGGGTTACATTCGAAAAGGTGCCCGGGCATCAGTACTTATCTTGAGCGGACGCGAAAATTGGTGTTTTTCAGAATGTGGCACGACCCACTAGGCTTCTTCTCGAGTTTACATGTGAGACCGTCTTCCTCCTAGGGTGCAACCAGAAGTTCTGGATTCCTTTCCAGAAAAAGCAGGCGAATCGACCCTCATGTTGAGATCAGGAGGAAAGAAGGGGCTCAGATTAATTTGTGCTGGGAAACTCGGTGTTCCTCTCAAGTGAGATCAGTATTGGGAATGTTTTGAGTTGCATCAAGGGTGTCAAGTACCATTTCGAATTTCAAGAGGGGACATGGGATTTCTCTCGAGATGCTGCAGTGGGAAGGGCCTAATCTCGCAATGATGGGGGAACCTCGTGGTTTTTCTCAAGTTGCTGCGTGATTCTCGAGTTATGACGGGAAACTCAGGGAGCCTCTCGTGTGTCCCCTGGGAAGTCCAATCTCCATTCGAGTTGCGAGGGGGAGATGGGGATGGCTCTTGAGTCACTGCAGGGCAAAAAACCTTATCTAGGCTTGTGTCCAGAAACTCCTTGTTCCTCTCCAGTGGCGACAGGGATCTCGGGGTTGCATTCAAGGTTCACCTGGGGAGTCAGGCCTTGTCTCGAGTGGAAGCAAAGATCTCCACTCTCGTCTCTAGTTGCCATGGATATGTCTTGGAGCCGACTGAGAGGCCTAAAGGGAGTCAAGCCTCCTGTGGAATTTTGAGAGCAGACTTGGGATTGCTCTCTGGGTTCTGCATGATAAGAAGGGCCTCTTCTCATGATAATGGGGGAATCTCGTGATTTTTCTCGAGCTGCGGTGCGACGTGTGGGGTTCCTCTCAAGTTACGATGGGGAATTCAGGGAGCTTCTCTTGTGTCCCCAGGGAAGTCCAGTCTCCATTCGACTTGCGAGGGGAAGTGCAGCATTGCTCTCGAGTTACGGCAGGGGAATTGGGCCTCATGACGCATTGAAGGGGGAATCTCGAGGTCTTTCTCGAATTGTGGCAGGAAACCCTGGGTTCCCTTGACTTGTGACGGTGACCTCAGGGTGTTGGGGGCCAGAGTGAGGTACTCCGCCTGTGCCAAAAGTCATGAGGAAGGAGGCTCGACATACACAAAGGCGGGATCGAGCCTCAGGAGTCCCCCTGGAACTCCTCGAGCATCTACCCCCATAACCAGAGCCTGCCTACTTTACTACTTTGTGCTCTCACCTACATCTCTGACTTTACGAGGGGCTGTCCCCCACCACCTCTTTCGGAGAAGGAGTTAACCTAGAGCTCCAGTTAATAATAATTCCTGGGCGTGATAAGAGTGTTTTAACCTACAAACTCCTCTGAAGGTTCTCTAGCCTGCCTCACAGGCTTGTCCGCCCCCATGTGATTGCTCACAGCCTCCCAACCGTGAGAGGCATGAGATGCTTTAAACCTTCTAAAAACAGGTTCCTTAGAAAAGTTAGAAAACTATTAGTATAAGTATAATGGGCTGATTAGAAATTGTATTGGTGAAGGGTTTTTCATTTGTTGAGCCAATGTTTGTTGCTAAGTCTCCACATCCCCTGCCCTTACACACATTAATGAATATATAGAAGAAATAAGTATTAACCTTTGATATTAATCACGTTATACCTTAGGCTAAGTAAATTCTTTCCTTAACTAAAACCCACTACACCCTCACCCTATAGGAATGTAACTTTATTTGGGCGGTGTCTGTTTTAAGAATAATCACCCCTGGAGAAATAAGTGTCCTGGTTGACTGTTGCCACAAGGAGAGGGTCATAAATTGTCAGCAGGCCCCCCTGGCCAGAAGATGATGTAACACCCCTAAGACCTCTGTATACATTTGTATGAAGCACCTGACTTTGATAAAAGTCAGGACTGCTGACCCCGCGTGACTTTTGCATAACATCTCAGTGTACAAAAGTAGACCATGGAAAATAAAGAATTGGGATCAGTTTCTCGAAATACTGGTCTCCCCATGTCGCTCTCTCTTTCACTCTGGCTGAGTCTCCATCTGGAGCATGGAACCCACCATGCTTACTAATTATGCCTGGGCTTCTAAGATCCGACCGGGGAGGCCTCAGTGTCTCCTCTCCTTCGGGAATGGAAGAACGCCTGTGGCCTACGTAAGTGGTGCAAACTTCTTGTCTTGAAGTTTTATTGGTCTCCCGCATAAACCAAGCTACTCAGCCCCTTTTCTCCACTGAATTTTCCTACTGAGCTATCCTCATCCTATTACTCTTTATATCTTTGATAAAATATTTAAATAAATAGGTCGCCGACGCCGTCCCCGCTTCGAATACCCTGGATCAGCCGGGGCAGGACCCCGACAGGTGGCGCCCGAGACAGGGATGATTCGAAGGTAGGTCCCCAACCCTTTCCCCCAGTGTTGAATTTTAGGGACGGATAGGACCACACTCAGGGTGCCACGGACCCCCCTGTAGGTTAGACAGGGCGAGTAGGAGTGGGAAGTGTTGAAAGTGTTAAAGAGTTAGAGTTAGAGAGAAAAAAATGGTTTCTGAAGTTGAAAGGCCAAAGAAAATCCTGATCTTTTGAAAGCTAAAAGCTTTATCTTCTATTATATTTAACTTTCTGACATGGATAACCCTGAAACTAAGAATGGCAACTCTTTATACAAGTAATCTTGAAACTGTTAAAGAGGCTACTGTTAATTTAGATACCTGGGTGAAGGTAAAAAAAAAACAACTAAACACTTATCCTATAAATATGATTAAAAATGTTCTGGATCCTCGTCATGAGGCTGTGGGATAGCCTATGGGAGAGGCTATAGCGGTGGATGGTAGTGGGTCTCCACCTTCTGCGCAGATCATATTTTCTGCCATTGACTAGGAAAAGGAGGGACACTGTGCTCTACCTCCCGAGGAGTGAGAGGGCTTACAGGACGCTGCGGCCGGGCGCCCTGGCGAGCCCCCTCTTCCTCTACACAAACCTTTAAAACTTTACCCAACAATTTCTGATTTAAGGCGACTACTCCACCTCCACTTGCATCTCCCAGGGCCTAAGAATTCCCCAGTTTACATCCAAAGCCTCCCAGAACATTGCCTAAGGCTGAAAAAGATTTAAAAAGTTTTATTTTTAAACAAAGCAGCTTTTAAAGAATACACAATATACAGAGCCTGCTCCTTGCAGAAAACCCCCTCTGGGGGGGGCCTCACCCAAGCAAAAAAGAGAGAAAAATAAAAAGAAAAAAGAAAAAAAAAAGTGAAAAAGAAAAAAGGAAAGAAAATAGAGAAAGATCTAAAGATAGAAAAAGAACTAAAGAGTGAAAAGGAGAGAGGAACGGAGGAAGAAGAAATCAGGGAATGCAGCAAGGTAGAAAAAGAAAAAAAAGGAAGTTAGAAAAAGAGATACAGAGAGAAAGAACGGGAGGAGGAAAGAAAAAGTTAGAGAGAAAGAGGGTAAAGGAAAAGAAACGAAAGAAAGAGAAGGTAGTAAGAAGGAAGAAGGGAGAATGAAAGAGGGAAACAAAAAGGAAATGATAGAAAGTAAAAGAAAAGAGAAGAGGAAGGAAAAAAGAGAGTGAGGGAAAGAAAACTTGAGAGAGATTTAAAGAGAAGAAGGAAGAAAAAATCAGCAGAGGAGAGAGGAGAGGACTTACAGGACACTGTGGCCAGACGCCCTGGCGAGCTACCTCCCCCTCTGCGCAAACTTAAAAAAAAACGTATCCACCACTTTCTGATTTGGGGCAATAGCCGCCGCCTCCGTTTGCGCCTTCCAGGGCCCATGAGTTCCCCACTTTGCCCCCAAAGCCTCTCAAAGTGTTGCCTAAGCCTGAAAAAGACAAAAAGTTTTTTAAACAGTGGAGCTTTTAAAACAGACTGCGTACACAGTATGCAGAGCATGCTCCTTGGAGAAAACTCCCTCGGGGGGGGGGGGGGTCTCACCTAGGCTAAGAAAAAGACCGGTAAGGGGATTTAGCAACAATATTAACCCCTGACTTGCCCGTTGCTCCGATTCCAATGGGAGTGGCTGGCCCCCTACCTGAGGGCATTGTAGGACTTGTGCTAGGGCATAGCTCGCTTTCTAAAAAAAAAAAAGAAGAAGAAAGAAAGAAAAGAAAAAGAAAATTTCGGTGGTGCATGGTGTAGTAGATTCTGATTATATTGAGAAATTAAAGTTTTGTTCTCACCGCCTACTAAAACTGTGCAAATTAATAAAGGTCAAAGAGTAACACAGCTTTTGCTTTTTACCTTATTATCAGACAAGAAAAAACCTTGACTTCTCAGGCTAGGAGCCACAGAACATTTGGATTTAGTGATCTAGCCTTTTGGGTGCAGAAAATTACAGCTCCAAGGCTTTTAAAAGATCTTTTAATTCAAGAAAATAAAATGTCAGGGCTATTAGACACAAGAACAGACGTCTCTTAACATTGCTGGGAAAGACTGGCCCAGTTCCTGGCCCACGCATAATACTGAAAATGAGTTGGTGGGATTAGAGAAAGTGATATGCGGGGTGAGAATGCTGTAGAAAAAAAAAAAGGTGAGGGAGAGTTTAAAACCTTGAAGAGTAGTGAGTTTCCTGTTGTTGGAAGTATTCAAGCAAAGATTAGATGGTTACTTGTCATCTAAAAAGCTATAGACCAGGTTTAGTTTACAAAACTAACTGGAGAAGCTTATAAACATGTTGTGCGACACCTCTTTACTTGCTTCTCATATTTAGGTGTGCCAAAAGTTTTAAAAACTGATAATGCCCCTTTGAAGCTGTGGAGAGATTGTTTACTAACTTTAAATGATTTCCAAAAATTATTAGGGGACATTAATTGGATATGCCCTCATTTAAAACTGACTACTGCAGATTTAAAGCCTTTATTTGATTGCTTAAAAATTGATCCTAATTCCAGTTCTAAGAGAAAGTTGACTAATGAGACAGAGTTAGCTCTTGTTGAAGTGTATGAGACTTTAAATGATCAGTTAATTAGGATTAATACTACCAAAAGATGAGATTAAATTATTCTTGCCATAAAACATACACCTACAGGGTGCTTGTGACAAAAAGGCCCATTGGTTCCACCTACCAGTGACCCCAAGAAAAATAGTTTTATCTTATCCCAACTTGGTGGCACAATTAATTATAAAAAGAGGAAAAAAGAAGTGTGGAACTTTTTAGAAAAGAAGTAGCAAATATAGTAATTCCATTCAATAAGGATCAACTGCAAGTCTTTTACAAAATAGTGATAATTGGCAAGTTGCCCTGATAGATTTCAGGGGTCAGATTTTGTTTCATTTGCCCTCAAGCCCCCACAGTAGTTAAAAGTTCAAAAATGTTAGATTGACAGTTTGAAGATACCTGTGGAACTTTCCAACTCTACGTAGTTCCTACGCTCCCCTTTACCCTATGGGGGAGGGACATGCTGTCTCAAATAGGAGGTACTCAGAGAAGGGTTTTCTCAATTTCTTAGTTATCAACAGGCAGTACAATTAATAATACTATATATATTATCATAAATACATAATATAAATATATTTGCCTAATTGCAGTTTGCCTAATTAGGTATGGGTATAAATAAAATATAATAAAGGTATACCTAATTCTATTTATAGATCTATACTTAATTAATTTGTATATAATTAATATGTATACTATATATGCATATTATGCATATACTGTATAATCAAATGTATATTGCAGTAATATAATGTGTGTGTGGCTGATATTAATTGGTATGGATTGATGTGCTGTGATGATATATGTTCTATATACTGTATAATTATATTATATATGTGTGACATATATTATTGCAGTACATTGGTTTGTGTTGGTTGGTATTAGCCGTGTACGTGTTGTATTGCTGTAATATATATTAATTAATATATTAATTATAAAGATTGATTCAAGTATATTGATTTATATATATTATATGTCAATAAGTTTATACTTGTTGCCATATATAAATACATATATAAATACATTTTGCATTTAGGTATATCTGTTTACCAAAATGAGATAAGGAGGTTATACATTTATTATTTAAATTTATACAGAGACCTAAACTAAACATTAGACCTAAATTAACATATCCCTAAATTTATGTTGTTAAAATGTAAATTTTAAAAATTTAAAAAATTAAATTGACAACTGCTTGACAGTTCCTTTGCCATAGAACCCCCATGGGTGTAATTGAGGTAGCCAGACAAAAAATTGGTTTTATGGCAAAACAGCCCCCCATAAATACTGAGGATAAAAATACTGAGGATAAAAAGCGATCTGCCTTTAGTCTTCCATCAGAAAATCTTAAACAGCCTTATTTATGGTTTCAATGGAAGGAATGAAAAATAGCCCCACCCTATGTCAAAAGTTTGTTGGTGCTGCTTTAGAAGATGTTAGAAGTAAATATAAACAAGTCTATATGATCCATTATATGGATGACATCTTAATTGCCCACCCTGATAGGGCTCATTTACAAACTGTCCTCCAGGATTTGACCCAGGCATTAACAGATAGAGGCTTAAAAATTGCCCCAGAGAAAATTCAAGTCAATCTGCCCATAACCTACTTAGGACAGGTTATCAGTTCAGAAACTGTAACTCATGTCCCATTAAAATTGAGAAAAGATCACCTTGTTACTTTAATTGATTATCAAAAACTTTTAGAAAATATTAATTGGATCAGACCTTATTTAAAATTAGCCACTGCTGAATTAAAGCCTCTTTTTAATATTTTACGTGGGGATCCTGACCCAACTTCTAAAAGACAATTAACTGCTGAAGCTCAGGAAGCTTTAGACAAAGCAGAAGCAGCCCTATCTGATAGCTATGTAAAAAGAGTTAATTTACAGACAAACTGGCAATTCCTCTGCTTAGCTACTCCAATTGCGCCTACGGGAGTTTTATGGCAAAACGGCCCCCTAGAATGGGTCCATCTCCCCGCCCAAGCTAAAAAAATAGTGGCTTCTTATCCAGGACTGATACCTATGTTGATATTAAAAGGGAGAAAATGGAGCATTGAATTGTTCGGTAAAGAATCAGCAGAAATTGTAATTCCATATAATAAAGAACAACTTGATGCTCTTCTAATGTTTGATGAGGACTGGCAGATTGCCGTAGGAAATTATTGTGGTCAAATTCTGCATCATTTACCTTCGCATGTTTTGAATTTTATATCCAGACATCCAGTTATTTTTCCTGTCAGATGTAAACAATCTCCTATTCCAAATGCTCATATAGTTTTTACTGACGGGTCAGCAAATGGTAAAGCCTCCATAGTTACTAAAAATCACCAAAAGGTTTTAGAAACACAGAAAACTTCAGCTCAAAGAGCTGAAATAACAGCAGTCATAGAGGCTTTTGCTATGTTTGCAGATGAAGAATTTAACCTTTATTCTGATTCTCAGTATATTGTCAGGTTGTTTCCACACATTGAAACTGCGGTTTTGCCTGAAAATAAAACTACCATATTTCATTTGTTAAGTAATTTACAGCAACAAATTTGGAAAAGAAATAAAATATTTTTCATTGGACACATTTGGGCTCATTCCAGTTTGTCCGGCCCTTTAAATGCCTTTAATGATTTGGCTGACTTAACCTGAAATACAGTGGCTACTGTGATTGAGGAGGCCAGAGCCTCTCACTCACTTCATCATCAATATGCTACTGCCTTAAGATATCAATTCCAAATTCCCAGAGAAACTGCTAGGGAGATTGTGTGTTCTTGCTTACACTGCCCCACTGTTTATAATAGTCTACCTACGGGAGTTAATCCTCATGGTCTCAAACCTAACGTACTCTGGCAGATGGATGTAACTCATGTCTCTTCATTTGGAAAACTTTTCTTTGTTCATGTAACTGTAGATACCTTTTATCACATTATTATTGCAACTTCTCGTACCGGAGAGGCAGTTAAAGATGTTATACAACATCTCTTTACTTGTTTTTCATACTTGGGCCTACCAAAAGCTCTGAAAACTGACAATGCTCCTGCTTACACTTCTAAGTCTTTTCAGGAATTTTGTTTACAGTTTCAAATTAAACACAATACAGGCATCCCTTATAATCCCCGGGGACAAGCCATTGTGGAAAGAGCACATCAAACATTAAAGCTTCAAATTCAAAAATTAAAAGAAGGGGAGTTTAAGTATAGCTCTCCCCATCAAATCTTGCAACATGCTCTTTTTGTAATAAATATTTTAAATGCCGATTCCGCCAGAACTACTGCAATGCTTCGCCATTGGTGCCCAGAGCAATTGAATGCAAAGCCATTAGTCAAATGGAAGGACCTCCTCTCCGGACAATGGAAGGTTCCTGACCCATTATTAACTAGCGGTCGAGGATGTGCTTGTATTTTTCCACAGGACGCAGATTCACCAATTTGGGTTCCAGACAGGCCAGGTTTGTGGCGTGCACTAGCTCACCCCGCCCACCAGGCAGCCCTCGCCTCTGCGCCTCCAGCCTCGCCCCGCACCCTCCTCGCTGCACCCCGCGACCTAGAGCAAAGAAGTTTGTGCAGCGAATGAGGGCCAGAGAGGAGAGCGCACCCGCAAAGTGCCGACCAGACCAGCGCGACCCCCACCAGCAGGGGAGACAAGATAAACATCGAGATCCCGGTGAGACTGACAGGGCTGCTGCAGCGTGAACTCCAACCAGAAAATAATTCTACTTATTCTGTTTTAGCTTGTCCACCCTCGCCTTATGTTTTCCTTTTTACTAATGACTCCAACAAACTTAATGTAGGCATGAATTATTCAGGTGGACCTAACGTAGTGACTTGTGAACAATGTATGCTTTCATCTTGTTTAAACCCTCAATGTAATGTTTGCTCCTTTGTAGTGTTACAATGCCCATCCTATCTTATGGTGCCTATATGATAGCTATGGTCTTACTGTGTTACAACAACTGCAGGATTTAATGCAATCGCGACGGTTTGTGGTCCTGCTTATCCTAGGAATATCAGCTTTGATAGCAACAATTACTTCTGTTACTGCGGCAGCAATATCATTGACTCAACAAGTGCATACTGCCCAATATGTTGATACCATGTTTAAAATTGTTTCTTTAACTCTAGCAACTCGGGAAGCTATAGATAGGAAATTAGAGATGAGAGTAGATGCCTTAGAAGAGGCAATTATGCATATTGGGATTGAGTTACAGGCTTTAAAGGTGAAGATGGCTTTGACATGCCACGCTGATTACAGGTGGATACGCGTGACATCTTTGAAGGTAAACGAGACAGATTATGAATGGGAAAGAATTAAAAAGCATATCTCAGGTGTTTGAAATAGTTCTGATATTGGCCTGGACTTAGGGAAACTTCATAATCAAATACAGACCTTGGAACACTCTCAACTGGATTTTACCACCACTGGAGCAGCTAATGACTTTTTTCACACCTTCTCTAACTTTATTTCTGGAAAAAATATTCTGTCTAATATCCCTAGTCTCTAATCCTACTTCTCATATTCTTCCTTGTATTGTCAGGATTCTCTGGCAGAGCATTCACGACTGAGCTGCATCTGGTTGTTTTAAGAAATAAAAAAGGGGGAGATGTTGGGGGCCAGAGTGAGGTACTCCTCCCGTGACAAAGGTCATGAGGAAGGAGGCTCGACATACACAAAGGCGGGATCGAGCCTCAGGAGTCCCCCTGGAACTCCTCGAGCATCTACCCCCATAACCAGAGCCTGCCTACTTTACTACTTTGTGCTCTCACCTACATCTCTGACTTTACGAGGGGCTGTCCCCCACCACCTCTTTCGGAGAAGGAGTTAACCTAGAGCTCCAGTTAATAATAATTCCTGGGCGTGATAAGAGTGTTTTAACCTACAAACTCCTCTGAAGGTTCTCTAGCCTGCCTCACAGGCTTGTCCGCCCCCATGTGATTGCTCACAGCCTCCCAACCGTGAGAGGCATGAGATGCTTTAAACCTTCTAAAAACAGGTTCCTTAGAAAAGTTAGAAAACTATTAGTATAAGTATAATGGGCTGATTAGAAATTGTATTGGTGAAGGGTTTTTCATTTGTTGAGCCAATGTTTGTTGCTAAGTCTCCACATCCCCTGCCCTTACACACATTAATGAATATATAGAAGAAATAAGTATTAACCTTTGATATTAATCACGTTATACCTTAGGCTAAGTAAATTCTTTCCTTAACTAAAACCCACTACACCCTCACCCTATAGGAATGTAACTTTATTTGGGCGGTGTCTGTTTTAATAATCACCCCTGGAGAAATAAGTGTCCTGGTTGACTGTTGCCACAAGGAGAGGGTCATAAATTGTCAGCAGGCCCCCCTGGCCAGAAGATGATGTAACACCCCTAAGACCTCTGTATACATTTGTATGAAGCACCTGACTTTGATAAAAGTCAGGACTGCTGACCCCGCGTGACTTTTGCATAACATCTCAGTGTACAAAAGTAGACCATGGAAAATAAAGAATTGGGATCAGTTTCTCGAAATACTGGTCTCCCCATGTTGCTCTCTCTTTCACTCTGGCTGAGTCTCCATCTGGAGCATGGAACCCACCATGCTTACTAATTATGCCTGGGCTTCTAAGATCCGACCGGGGAGGCCTCAGTGTCTCCTCTCCTTCAGGAGAATGGAAGGACGCCTGTGGCCTACGTAAGTGGTGCAAACTTCTTGTCTTGAAGTTTTATTGGTCTCCTGCGTAAACCAAGCTACTCAGCCTCTTTTCTCCACTGAATTTTCCTACTGAGCTATCCTCATCCTATTACTCTTTATATCTTTGATAAAATATTTAAATAAATAGGTCGCCGATGCCGTCCCCACTTCGAATACCCTGGATCAGCCGGGGCAGGACCCCGGCATCAGGGAGCTTCTCAAGGTGCATATGTGAAGTCAGGAATACTGTGGAGTTGGGAGGGGTCTCTTGGGTCTCCACTGAGCTTGGGGCAATGGAACAGGGCCTCATCTCAAGTTGAGGCAGGAACTTCAGGGTTCCTCTCCTGTTCTGACGTGGTTCTCAGGGTGTGTACGCCGTTTCAAACAGGGAGTCAGGTCTTGACTTGTGGGGAGGCATGGAACCCTGCCTCCCTCTCGAGTTGTCAAAGTGGTTTCTAGCCTCCAGCTGAGTTGAATTTGGGACCTGGGGCTCTTTTTGAATTAGCAACCGGGACATCAGAACTCCCTTCGTGTTGTGAGTTGATTCTCGGCTGACATTCGAATCAGTGCAAGGGAATCAGACCTGATCTCAAGTGGATGGGGAAATATGTGGCTTTCGAATTGTGATAAGACTCCCAGGTTCCCCTACAGTGTCAAGTAGATACCAGCCTCCTCTCGAGGTGCGACGGGGACATTGGTATTCCTTTCCAGGCGAAGCAGGGCAATCGACCCTCATCTCGACTTGAGAAGAGTAAAAGGGTCTCTATTGACTTGTGGCGGGAAACTCAGCATTCCTTCGAGTGGGGACGGGTATATGTAGAATGTTCTGGAGTTTCCTAAAGCCTGTCAAGTACCCTTTCATGTTCCAAGAGGGAAGGTGGGCTTTCTTTGAAAACGCTGCTGCGTAAAAGGGCTTCCTCAAGTGTGCAGGGGAGAATTTTGTAGTTTGCGTGGAGTTTTGGCGAGAAGCTTAGGGTTCCTCTCAAGGTGCGTGTCGACCTGTGGTCCCTCTCATGTCTCCTCAGGGAAATCAGATATTCTTTGGCTTTACGTGGGCACCTCCGGATTCCTCTCACATCGCTGCAGGGATGAATATCGCCTCATCTTGAGCTGAGGCGGCAACCTCAGGGTTCCTCTCCATTTCTGACATCTATCTCGGGGTCTCTGTGGAGTTGGAACAAGGGAGTCAGGCCTCGTCTTGTGTTGAGTCATGGAACTCCGCTTGCCTCTTGAGTTGTTCATGGGATGGCAGGCCACTTGTCGAGTTGCATTTAGAACCTGTGGCTTTTTCCAGAGGATGCAACCGGGGTGTCAATGCCCCTTCGTGTTGTGACTTCTTCCTTGGGGTTACATTAAGAGGTGCCCGGGCATCAGGACTTATCTTGAGTGGACAGGGAAATCTGTGTCTTTCAGAATGTAGCACGACCCATGAGGCTTCCTCTCGAGTTTCAAGGTGAGATCGGCCTCCTCCTACCGTGTGATGGACAGGTGGGGATCCCCTTCCAGACAAAGCAGGGGAATCAACCCTCTTGTCGAGATAAGGAGGGGAGGAGGGGCTCAGATTAAGTTGTGTCGGGTAACTCGGTGTTCCTCTCGAGTGAGATCGGTAAGTCAGGGAACTTTTTGAGTTACATCAAGGGTGTCAAGTAGTTTCGAATTTCAAGAGGGAACGTGGGATTCTCTCGAGATGCTGCAATGGGAAAGGGCCTCATCTCGCGATGATGGGGAAACCTCTTGTTACATCTCGAGTTGTGGCAGAATTCTCGAGTTGGGACAGTGAATTCAGGGAGCCTCTCTTGTTGCCCCAGGGAAGTCCAATCTCCATTTGAGTAGCGAGGGGGAGCTGGGGATGGCCCTCGAGTCACTGCAAGGAAAATAGACTTCATCTACACTTGTGTCCAGAAACTCCATGTTCCTCTGCAGTGGCGACAGAGATCTCAGGGTTGCATTCAAGTTTCACCTGTGGAGTCAGGCCTCGTTTCGAGTTGAAGCAAAGAACTTGGCTCTCCTCTCCAGTCTCCACAGGTATCTATGGACTCAAGCCTCTGAGGAATTTTGAGAGGGGACTCGGGATTGCTCTCTAGGCCCTGCAGGAAAAGAAGGGCTTCATCCCACAATGACGGAGGAATCTCGTGGTTTTTCTCGAGCTGCGGTGCGACGTGTCGGGTTTCTCTTGAGTTATGACGGGGAACTCAGGGAGCCTCTCGTGTGGCCCCAGTTAAGTCCAGTCTCCATTCGAGTTGAGAGGGGGAGCGCAGCATTGCTCTCGAATAACGGCAGTGGAATCAGGTGTCAAGACGCATTGAAGGGGGAATCTTGAGGTCTTTCTCCAGTTGTGGCAGGAAACCCTGGGTTCCCTAGATTTGTGACTGTGACCTCAGGGAGCTTCTCATGGTGCCTATGGGAAGTCAGGAATACTGTCGAGTTGGGAGGGGGCTCTCGGGACTCCATTGGGGTCGGTGCAATGAAAGAGGGCCTCATCGCGAATGGAGGCAGGAAACTCGGGGTTCCTTTCCTATTCTGACTTTGGCTCGAGTTGTGATTGACGTTGCAACCAGGAGTCAGATCTCGACTTATGTGGAGGCACAGAACTCTGCTTTTCTCTAGAGTTGTCAAAGGGGTTTCAGGCCTCTAGGCGAGTTGAATTTGGGATCTGAGACTCTTTTCAAATAGCAACTGGGGCATCAGAACTCCCTTTGTTGATTCTTAGCTGACATTCGAATTGGTGCAAGGGAATCAGACCTGATCTCGAGTGGATGGGTAAATACATGGCTTTCGAATTGTGACAAGAACCCCGGTTCCCCTCCAGGGTCAAGTAGATACCAGCCTCCTCTCAAGGTGCGACGGGGATCTCAGCATTCCTTTCCAGGTTAAGCAGGTCAATCGACCCTCATCTCGACTTGAGGAGGGAAAAACGGGGCTCTTCTTGACTTGTGGTGGGATACTCAGCATTCCTCTCAAATGGGGACGGGTATCTGGAGAAACTTCTGGAGTTTCCTAAAGCGTGTCAAGTACTCTTTCGAGTTCCAAGAGGGAACGTTGGCTTTCTTTGGAAACGCTGCAGTGTGAAAGGGCCTCCTCAAGCGTGCAGGGGAGAATTTCGTGGTTTGTGTTGAGTTGTGGCGGGAAGCTTAGGGTTCCTTTCGAGTAGCGTGTTGACCTGGGGGACCTGCTTGTGTATCCTCAGGGAAGCCAGATCTTGCTTGGCATTGGGAGGGGCTCCTCGGGATTCCTCATGCATCCCTGCAGGGATGAATAGGACCTCATCTCGAGTTGAGGCGGGAACCTCAGGGTTCTTCTCCATTTCGGACATCTAACTTGGGGTCTCTACGGAGTTGGAACAGCTGAGTCAGGGTTCGTCCTGTGTTGAGGCACAGAACTCTGCTTGCCTCTCGAGTTGTTCATGGGGTGTCAGACCACTTGTCCAGTTGTATTTGGAAAATGAGTCATTTCCAGAGGATGTATCCGGGGTGTCAGTGCCGCTTCGTGTTGTGACTTTATCCTCGAGGTTACATTCAAAGAGTTGCCCGGGCATCATGACTTACCTTGAGTGGACTGGGAAATTGGTGCCTTTCAGAATGTGGCACAAACCACGAGGCTTCCTCTCGAGTTTCAATGTGTGACTGGCCTCCTCCTGAGTTGCAACAGGAAGGTCGGGATCCCTTTCCAGACAAAGCAGGGGAATCAACCCTCATGTTGAGATCAGGAGGGGAGAAGGGGCTCAGATGAAGTTGTGCCGGGAAACTTGGTGTTCCTCTCAAGTGAGACCGGTATGTCGGGAAACTTTTTGATTTGCCTCAAGGGTGTCAAGTACCATTTCGAATTACAAGAGGGAACGTGGGATTTCTAACGAGATGCTGCAGTGGGAAAGGGCCTCATCTCGCGATGATGGGGAAACCTCGTGGTATTTCTCGAGTTGCAGTGGGATTCTCGAGTTACGATGGGGAACACAGGGAGCCTCTCGTTGTACCCCAGGGAAATCCAATCTCCATTCACATTGTGAATGGGAGCTGGGGATTGCTCTCGAGTCACTGCAGGGCAAATAGACCTCATCTAGGCTTGTGTCCATAAACTCCGTTTCCTCTCCAGTGGTAACAGGTATCTCGGGGTTGCATTCAAGGTTCACCCGGGGAGTCAGGTCTTGTCTCGAGTTGAGGCGGGAATCTCAGGGTTCCTCTCCATTTCTGACATTGATCTCGGGGTATCTGTGGAGTTGGAACAGGGGAATCAGGACTCGTCTTTTGTTGAGGCACGGAACTCAGCTTGCCTCTCGGGTTGTTCATGGGGTGTCAGGCCACCTTCCAGTTGTATTTGGAACCTGCATCATTTTATGGAGGATGCAACCGGGGTGTCAATGCCCCTCGTGTTATGACTTCATCCTCAGGGTTACATTTGAAGAGGTGCCTGGGCATCATGACTTACCTTGAGTGGACGGGGAAATCGGTCTTTCGCAATGTGGCATGAACCACGAGGCTTCTTCTCGAGTTTCAATGTGAGACTGGCCTCCTCCTGAGGTGCAACGGGAAGTTCGGGATCCCTTTCCAGACACAGCAGGGGAGTAGACCCTCTTGTCAAGATCAGGAGGGGAGAAGGGGCTCAGTTGAAGCTCTGCCAGGAAACTCGGTGTTCTTCTCGATTGAGACCCGTATGTTGAGGAAGTTTCTGAGTTGCATCAAGGGTGTCAAGTACCGTTCTGAATTTCAAGAGGGAACGTGGGATTTCTCTCGAGACACTCCAGTGGGAAAGGGCCTCATCTCGCGATGATGGGGGAATGTTGTGGTTTTTCTCAAGTTGCACCGGGAATCTCGAGTTATGACAGGGAACACAGGGAGCTTCTCGTGGTGTCCCAGGGAAGTCCAATCTCCATTCCACTTGTGAGTGGGAGCTGAGGATTGCTCTCGAGTCACTGCAGGGCAAATAGACCTCATCTAGGTTTGTGTCCAGAAACTCCGTGTTCCTCTTTCGAGCCCATTGAGTGGCTGAAAAGGAGTCAAGCCTCCTGTGGCGTTTTGAGAGGGGACTCGGGATTGCTCTCTAGGCCCTGCAGGAAAAGAAGGGCCTCTTCCCGATGACGGGGGAATCATGTGGTTTTTCTCGAGCTGTGGCGCGATGTGTGGGTTTTCTCTGGAGTTACCACGGGGAACTCAGGGAGCCTCTCATGTGGCCCCAGGGACGTCCAGTCTCCATTCGAGTAGCGAGGGGGAGCAAGGCATTGCTCTCGAATCACAGCAGTGGAATCGGTCCTCAAGACGTGTTGAAGGGGGAATCTAGAGGTCTTTCTCGAGCTGCGGCAGGAAACCCTGCATTCCCTCAACTTGTGA
Source organism: Bos taurus (assembly GCF_002263795.3). Lineage (NCBI taxonomy): Eukaryota > Metazoa > Chordata > Mammalia > Artiodactyla > Bovidae > Bos > Bos taurus. The sequence continues at coordinate 216,142 of NW_020190851.1, read as the reverse complement.
CAGTGACCTCAGGGAGCTTCTCATGGTGCCTATGGGAAGTCAGGAATACTTTGGATTTGGGAGGGGCACCTCGGGACTCCACTGGGGTCGGTGCAATGGAAGAGGGCCTCATCTCGAGTTGAGGCGGGAACCTCAGGATTCATGTCATATTCTGACGACCATCTTGGGGTGTGTATGGCATTTCAGTCATGGACTCAGGTTTCGACTTGTGTGGGGGCATGGAACTCTGCTTTCCTCTCAAGTTGTCAGAGGTGTTTCAGGCCTCCAGGCGAGTTGAGTTTGGGCCTGGTCTCTTTTCCAATTAGCAAATGGGGAATCAGAACTCCTTTCATGTTGTGAGATGATTCTCGGCTGACATTCGCGTCGGTGAAGGGGAATCAGGCCTGATCTCGAGTAGATGGGGAAATACGTGGCTTTCAAATTGTGACAAGACTTCCATGTTCCCCACCAGTGTCACATAGATACCAGCCTCCTCTCGAGGTGCGACGGGGATGTCAACATTCCTTTCCAGGCGAAGCAGGGCAATCTACCCTCATCTCAACTTGAGGCGGGGAAAACGGGGCTCTTCTTGACTTGTGGTGGGAAAGTCAGTGTTCCTCTCGAGTAGGGATGGGTATCTGGGGAAACTTCTGGAGTTTCCTAAAGCGTGTCGAGTACCCTTTCAAGTTCTAAGAGGGAACGTGGGCTTTCTTTGGAAATGCTGCAGTGTCAAGGGCCTCATCAAGCGTGCAGGGTGAATTTCTGGTTTGCGTGCAGTTGTGGCAGGAAGCTTAGGGTTCCTCTCGAGTTGCGTGTCGACCTGGGGGACCACTTGGTGTCTCCTCAGGGAAGTGAGATCTCCTTTTGCGTTGAGAGGGGCACCTTCAGATTCCTCACGCATAGCTGCAGGATAAGTGGGGCTTCATCTGGAGGTGAGGCAGGAAGCTCAGCATTCCTCTCCATTTCTGACATCGATCTCGGGGTCTCTGCGGACTTGGTACAGGGGAGTCAGGCCTCTTCTTGTGCTGAGGCATGGAACTCCGCTTGCCTCTCAAGTTGTTCATGGGATGTCAGACCACTTGTCGAGTTGTATTTGGAAGCAGTGTCTTTTTCTAGATGATGCAACTAGGGTGTCAGTGCCGCTTCGTGTTATGAATTCATCCTCGGGGTTACATTCGAAGAGGTTCCAGGCATCAGAACTTATCTTGAGTGGACGGGGAAATTGGTGTGTTTGGGAATGTGGCACGACACACGAGGCTTCCACTCGAGTTTCAAAGTGAGACCAGCCTCTTCTTGCGGTGCGATGGGAAGTTCGGGATCGCTTTCCACCTAAAGCAGGAGAATCGACCCTCATGGCGAGAGGAGGAGGGGAGAAGGGGCTCAGATTAAGTTGTGTCGGGAAACTTGGTGTTCCTCTCGAGTGAGACAGGGTCAGGGAACTTTTTGAGTTCTATAAAGGGTTTCAAGCACCGTTTCGAATTTCAAGAGGGAACGTGGGATTTCTCTCGAGATGCTGCAGTGGGAAACGGCATCATCTCGTGATGACGGGAGAACCTCTTGGTATTTCTCGAGTTGTGGCAGGATTCTCGAGTTATGAAGGGGAACTCAGGGAGCCTCTTGTGGTGCACCAGGGAAGTCGAATCTCCAATTGAGTTGCAAGGGTGAGCTGGGGATTGCTCTCAAGTCATTGCAGGGCAAATAGACCTCATCTAGGCTTGTGTCCATAAACTCTGTGTTCCTCTTCAATGGCAACAGGTATCTCAGTGTTGCATTCAAGGTTCACCCGGGAGGTCAGGCCTCGTCTTGAGTTGAAGCAAAGAACTCCACTCTCCTCTCGAGTTGCCACGTGTATCTCTTGGAGCTCATTGAGTGGCCTAAAGGGTGTCAAGCCTCCTGTGGATTTTGAGAGGGGACTCGGGATTGCACTCTAGGCCCTGAAGGAAAAGAAGGGCCTCATCTCGCGATGACGGGGGAATCTCGTTGTTTTTCTCAAGCTGAGGTGCGATGTGTGGGGTTTCTCTCGAGTTATGACTGGGAAGTCAGGGAGCCTCTCGTGTGGCCCCAGGGAAGTCCAGTCTCCATTCGAGTTGAGAGGGGGAGCACGGCATTGTTCTCGAGTCACTGGAGGGGAATCGGGCCTCATGATGCTTTGAAGGGGGGAATCTCGTGTTCTTCCTCGAGTTGAGGCAAGAAACCTTGTGTTCCCTCGACTTATGACCGTGACATCAGGGAGCTCCTCAGGGTGCCAATGGGAAGTCAGGAATACTGTGGAGTTGGGAGGGGCCTCTCAGGACTCCCACTGGGGTCGGTGCAATGGAAGAAGGGGTCATCTCGAGTTGAAACCGTAACCTCAGGTTTCCTCTGCTGTTCTGACATGGGTCTCAGGGTGTGTATGCCGTTTAGTCAGGTCTCGACTTGTGTGCAGGCATGGAACTCTGCTTTCCTCTTGAGTTGTCAAAAGGGTTTCAGGCCTCCAGGCGAGTTGAATTTGGGACCTGGGGCTCTTTTTGAATTAGCAACCGGGGCATCAGAACTCCCTTCGTTTTGTGAATTGATTCTTGGCTGACATTCCAATAGGTGCAAGGGAATCAGGCCTGATCCTGAGTGGATGGATAAATACGTGGCTTTTGAATCTGACAAGACCCCCGGGCTCCCCTCCAGTGTCAAATAGATACCAGCCTCCTCTCGAGGTGCGACGGGGATGTCGGCATTCCTTTCCAGGCGAAGCCGGGCAATCGACTCTCATCTCGACATGAGGAGGGGAAAACGGGGCTCTTCTTAACTTGTGGCGGAAACTCAGCATTCCTCTTGAGTGGGGCCCGGAATCTGAGGAAACTTCTGGAGATTCATAAATCTTGTCAAGTACCTTTTCGAGTTCCTAGAGGGAAAGTGGGCTTTCTTTGGAAATGCTGCAGCGTCAAATGGCCTCCTCAAGCATGCAGGACAAAATTTGGTGGGTTGTGTGGAGTTGTGGCAGGAAGCTCAGGGTTCCTCTAGAGTTGTGTGTCACCCTGGGGACCCGCTGGTGTCTCCTCAGGGAAGTCAGATATCCTTTGGCATTGCAAGGAGCACCTCAGGATTCCTGGGGCATTGCTGCAGGTATGAATAGGGCCTCATCTCGAGTTGAGGTGGTAACCCCAGGGTTCCTCTACATTTCTGACATCGATCTAGTGTCTCTGCGGAGTTGGAACAGGGGAGTCAGAACTCGTCCTCTGTTGAGGCATGGAACTCCGCTTGCCTCCTGAGTTGTTCATTTTGTGTCAGGCCACTTGTCGAGTTGTATTTGGAACCTGAGGCTTTTTCCAGAGGATGCAACCGGGGTGTCAGTGTCCCTTTGTGTTGTGACTTCATTCTCGGGGTTACTTTCGAAGAGGTGCCAGGGCATCGGGACTTACCTTGAGTGGACGGGGAAATCGATGTCTTTCGGAATGTGGCATGACCCACGAGGCTTCCACTCAAGTTTCAGTGTTAGACTGGCCTCCTTCTGATGTGCAATGGGAAGTTTGAGATCCCTTTCCAGACAAAGCAGGGGAATCTACCCTCATGTCAATATCAGGAGGGGAGAAGGGGCTCAGATTATGTTGTGCTGGGAAACTCCATGTTCCTCTCAAGTGAGACTGGTATGTCATGGAACTTTTTGAGTTGCATCAAGGGTGTCAAGTACTGTTTCGAATTTCAATATGGAATGTGGGATTTCACTCTATAGGCTGCAGTGGGAAAGGGCCTCATCTCGCGATGACAGGATAACCTTGTGGTTTTTCTCAAGTTGCAGGGGGTTTCTCGAGTTATGACAGGGAAATCAGGGAGCCTCTCGTGTTGCCCCAGGGAAGTCCAATCTCCATTCGAGTTGCGAGGGGCAGCTGGGGATTGATCTCGAGTAATTGCAGGGCAAATAGTCCTCATCTAGACTTTTGTCCAGAAACTCCATGCTCCTCGCCAGTGGCGACAGAATCTCAGGGATGCATTCAAGGTTCACCCGGAGAGTCAGGCCTCATCGTGGGTTGAAGCAAAGAACTCTTCTGTCCTCTCGAGTTGTCACGTGTATCTCTTCGAGCCCATTGAATGGCCTAAGGGGAGTGAAGCCTCCTGTGGATGTTGAGAGGGGACTTGGGATTGTTCTCTAGGCCCTGCAGGAAAAGAAGGGCCTCATCTCATGATGATGGGGGAATCTCATGGTTTTTCTCGAGCTGCGGCGCAACGTGTGGGGTTTCTCTCAAGTTACGATGAGGAACTCAGGGAGCCTCTTGTGTGGCCCCAGGGAAGTCCAGTCTCCATTCGAGTTGTGAGGGGGAGCACGGCATTGCTCTCGAGTCATGGCAGGGGTATCGGGCCTCAAGAGTCATTAAAGGGGGAATATCGAGGTCTTTCTCAAGTTGAGTCAGGAAACCCTGGGTTCCCTCAACTTGTGACGGTGACCTCGGGGAGCTTCTCATGGTGCCTTTGGGAAGTCAGGAATACTGTGGAGTTGGGAGAGGCCTCTCGGGACTCCCTTGGGGTCAGTGTAATGGAAGAGGGCCTCATCTCGAGTTGAGGCAGGAACCTCGGGGTTTCTCTCCTGTTCTGATGTGGGTCTCGGGGTGCGTATTCCATTTCAAACAGGGAGTCAGGTCTCGACGTGTGTGGAGGCATGGAACTCTGCTTTCCTCTCGAGCTGTCAAAGGGGTTTCAGGCCTCAGGCGAGTTGAATTTGGGAGTGAGGCTCTTTTTGAATTAGCAACCGGAGCATCAGAACTCCGTTCGTGCTGTGAGTTGATTCTCGCCTTACATTCGAATCAGTTCAAGGGAGTCAAGCCTGATTTCAAGTGGATGGGGAAATACGTGGCTTTTGAATTCGGACAAGACCCCCAGGCTCCCTTCCAGTGTCAAGTATATAGCAGCCTCCTCTCGACGTGCAACTGAATGTCAGCATTCCTTTCCAGGCAAAGCAGGGCAATCGACTCTCATCTCAACTTGAGGAGGGGAAAACAGGGCTTTTCTTGACTTGTGGCAGGAAACTCAGCATTTCTCTCTAGTGGGGACGAGTATCTGGGGAAACTTCTGGAGTTTCATAAATCGTGTCAAGTACCCTTTCAAGATGCAAGAGGCAATGCTGGCTTTCTTTGCAAATGCTGCAGTGTAAAAGGGTCTCCTCAAGTGTGGAAGGAAGAATTTCGTGGTTTGCATGGAGTTGTGGAGGAAAGCTTAGGATTCCTCTCGAGTTGCATGTCTACCTGGGGGATCCACTCGTGTCTCCTCCGGGAAGTCAGATCTCTTTTGGCATTGCAAGGGGCACCTCGGAATTCCTCATGCATCACTGCAGGTATGAATAGGGCCTCATCTCGAGTTGAGGCTGGAACTTCAGGGTTCCTCTCCATTTCTAACTTAGATCTCGGGCTCTCTGCAGAGTTGGATCAGGGGAGTTAGGCCTTGTCTTGTGTTGAGGCATGGAACTCCGCTTGCCTCTCAAGTTGTTCATGGCATGTCAGGCCACTTGTCGAGTTGTATTTGGAACCTGCAGCTTTTTCTGGAGGATGCAACCAAGGTTTCAGTGCCCCTTCATGTTGTGACTTCATGCTTGGGTTTACATTCGAAGAGGTGCCCGGGTATCGGGAATTACCTTGAGTGGACAGGGAAACCGGTGTCTTTTGGAATGTGGCATGAACCACGAGGCTTTCTCTCGAGTTTCAATGTGAGACCAGCCTCCTCCTGAGGTGTGACAGGAAGGTCGGGATCCCTTTCCAGACAAAGCAGAGGAATCGTCCCTTATGTTGAAATCAGGAGCGGAGAAGTGGCTTAGATTAAGTAGTACCGTGGACTAGGTTTTCCTCTCGAGTTAGACCGGTATGTCGTGGAAGTTTTTGAGTTGCATCAAGGGTGTCAAGTACTGTTTCAAATTTCAAGAGGAAACATGGGATTTCTCTCTGCTGGGGACGAGCCCCGGCTGATCCAGGGTATTTGAAGCAGGGACAGCGTCGGTGAGCTATTTATTTAAATATTTTATCAAAGATATAAAGAGTAATAGGATGAGGATAGCTCAGTAGGAAAATTCAGTGGAGAAAAGAGGCTGAGTAGCTTGGTTTACGCAGGAGACCAATAAAACTTCAAGACAAGAAGTTTGCACCACTTACGTAGGCCACAGGCGTCCTTCCGTTCTCCCGAAGGAGAGGAGACACTGAGGCCTCCCTGGTCGGATCTTAGAAGCCTAGGCATAATTAGCAAGCATGGTGGGTTCCGCGCTCCAGATGGAAACTCAGCCAGAATTTGAGAGAGTGACATGGGGAGACCAAGTTTCGGTGAACAAGGCCCGCACTTTATTTTCCAAAGTAGTTTTTATACCTTAAGTTGTGCATAGAGGATAATGGGGGAAGGGGTGGAGTCATGCAAGGACAGCAGTTCCTGGTCCTAATCGAAGCCAGGCTTTCAAACTTATCATATGCAAAAGTTCAGGTGAACTACATCATCTTCTGGCCAGGAGGCCTGTTAACATTTTAAGAAACTTATCTTTCTCTAAAGGTGATTATTCCAAAGTCAGGCACCAGCCTCCAAAAAAGCACTGGACAAAGCTGCATTCCTATAGGGCAAAGGTGAGGTGGGCTCAATCAAGAAAAGAATCAACTCAAGGGTCCAAGGTTACAAACATTGAGGCTACTACTTACATTTCTATACACCCATTATATCAATCAATACACTGCCAAGGACACAGTAGGTAAGGAGTATGGAGACTTAGCAGCAAACATTGGCCCAATAAGTGAAAACCCCTCACCAATACAATTGCTAATCAATCTTTTAACTACTCAAAGGAATCTGTGTTTAGACAGTTTAGAACATCTCTTGCCTCTCACATTTGGGAGGCTCTGAACAATCACATGTGGCTGGAAAAACCTATTCAGGCAGGCTAGAGGATTTCCAAAGGAGTTTGTAGGTTGAAACACTCTCACACCCAGGAATTATTAACTGGAGCTGTAAGCTAACTCTTTTTTCAGAGAGAGGTAGTGGGGGACAGCCCCCCGTAAAGTCAGAGGTGTAGGTGAAAGCACAAGCAGAAAGTAGGCAGACTCTGGTTTTGGGGGTAGATGCTTGAGAATTTCCAGGGAGACCCCTGAGGCTTGATCCCGCCTTTGCGTATGCCAAGCCTCCCTCCTCATGACCTCTGCCACGGGCGGAGCTCGCTCCCTGCATCTCTCGAGACGCTGCTGTGGGAAAAGGCCTCATCTCGCGATGTTGGGGGAATCTTGTGGTTTTTCTCGAGCTGCGGCACGACGTTTGGGGTTTCTCTTGATTTATGACCGGGACTCAGGGAGCCTCCCATGTGGCCCCAGGGAAGTCCAGTCTCCATTCGAGTTGCGGGGGGGGGTGGGGGGGAGTGTGGCATTGCTCTCGCGTCTCTGCATGGGAATGGAGCCTCAAGACACGTTGAAGGGGAAATCTCGAGGTCTTTCTCAAGTTGAGGCAGGAAACCCTGGGTTCCCCAGACTTGTGACGGTGAACTCATGGAGTTTCTCATGCTGCCAATGGGAAGTCAGGAATACTGTGGTGTTGGGAGGGGCCTCTTGGGACTCCCCTGGGGTTGGTGCAATGAAAGAGGGCTTCATCTTGTGTTGAGATGGGAACCTCAGTGTTCCTCTCCTGTTCTGACGTGTTTTTTGGGGTGTTTTTCCCGTTTCAAACAAGGAGTCAGGTCTCGAATTTTGTGGAGGCATGGAACTCTGCTTTCCTCTTGAGTTGTCATAGGGGTTTCAGGCCTCCACCCGAGTTGAATTAGGGACCTGGGGCTCTATTCGAATTAGCAAGCAGGGCATTAGAACTCCTTTCGTGTTGTGAGTGGATTCTCGGCTGACATTCGAATCGGTGCAAGGGAATGAGGCCTGATTTCGAGTGGATGGGGAAATAGGTGGCTTTTGAGTTTTGACAAGACCCCCGGTTTCCCCTCCAGTGTCAAGTAGATACCAGCCTCCTCGTGAGGTGCGACGGGGACATCAGCATTCTTTTCCAGGCAAAGCAGGGCAATCGACCCTCATCTCGACTTGAGGAGGGGAAAACGGGGCTCTTCTTGACTTGTGGCGGGAATCTCAGCATTCATCTCGAGTGCGGATGGGTATCTGAGGAAACTTCTGGAGTTTCATAAATCGTGTCAAGTACCCTTCCGTGTTGCAGGACCGAAGTGGGCTTTCTTTGGAAACGCTGCAGCGTCAAAGGGCCTCCTCTAGCATGCAGGGGAGAATTCTGTGATTTTCGTGGAGTTGTGGCGGGAAGCTTAGGGTTCCTCTAGAGTTGCGTGTCAACCTGGGGGACCCGCACGTGTCTCCTCAGGGAAGTCAGATCTCCTTTGGCTGTTTGAGGGGCAGCTTGGGATTCTGGTGCATCACTGCAGGGATGAATAGGGCCTCATCTCGAGCTGAGGCAGAAAACTAAGGGTTCCTGTCCATTTCTGACATCGATCTTGGGGTCTTTGCAGAGTTGGAACAGGGCAGTCAGGACTCGTCTTGTGTTGAGGCACGGAAATCCACTTGCATCTCGAGTTGTTCATGGGGTGTCAAGCCACTTGTCAAGTTGTACTTGGAACCTGCGACTTCTTGAGGAGGATGCAACCGCCGGGGTGTCAGTGCCCCTTTGTGTTGTGACTTCATCCTCGGGATTACATTTGAATAGGTGCCCGGGCATCAGGACTAACCTTGAGTGATCTGGGAAATAGGTGTCTTTGGGAATGTGGCACAACCCAGGAGGCTTCCTCTCGACTTTCAATGTGAGAACAGCCTCCTCCTGATGTGCGATGGGAAGGTTGGCATCCCTTTCCAGACAAATCAAGGGAATCGACCCTCATGTCGAGATCAGGAGGGGAGAAGGGGCTCAGATTCAGTTGTGCCAGGAAACTTGGTGTTCCTCTCGAGTGAGACCGGTATGTTGGGGAACTTTTTTTGTTTCATCAAGGGTGTCAGGTACCGATTTGAATTGCAAGAGGGAACATGGGATTTCTCTTGAGACGCTGCAGTGGGAAAGGGCCTCTGTCTCAATGACGGGGGAACCTCGTGGCTTTTCTCGAGTTATGACGGAAACTCAGGGAGCCTCTCGTGGTGCCCCAGGGAAGTCTAATCTCCATTTGAGTTGCGAGGGGGAGCTGGGGATTGCTCTCGAGTCACTGCAGGGCAAATAGACCTCATGTAGTCTTGTTTCCAGAAACTCCGTGTTCCTCTCCAGGGGCGACAGGGATCTCGGGGTTGCATTCAAGGTTCACCCGGGAAGTCAGGCCTCATCTCGAGTTGAAGCAAAGAAGTCCGCTCTCCTCTCGAGTTGCAATGGGTATCTATTGGAGCCTACTGAGTGGTCTAAAGGGAGTCAAGCCTCCTGTGGAGTTTTGAGAGGGGACATGGGATGCTCTCTAGGCCCTGCAGAAAAAGAATGGCCTCATCTCACAATGACGGGGGAATCTCGTGGTTTTTCTCGAGCTGTGGCTCGACATGTGGGGTTTCTCTCGTCTTATGATGGAGAACTCAGGGAGCCTCTCGTGTGGCCCCAGGGAAGTCCAGTCTCCATTTGAGTTACGAGGGGGAGCGCGGCATTGTTCTAGAGTCTAGACAGTCGAATTGGACCTCAAGACGTGTTGAAGGGGCAATCTTGAGATCTTTATTGAGTTGCAGCAGGAAACCCTGTGTTCCCTCGACTTGTCACGGTGATCTCAGGGAGCTTCTCATGGTGCCTATGTGAACTCAGGAATACTGTGGGGTTGGGCGAGGCCTCTCAGGACTCCACTGGGGTCAGTTCAATGGAAGAGGGCCTTATCTCGAGTTGAGGTGGGAACTCAGGGTTCCTCTCCTGTTCTGACGTGGTCTTAGGTTGTGTATGCCGTTTCAAACAGGGAGTCAGGTCTCGACTTGTGTGGAGGCATGGAACTCTGCTTTCCTCTCAAGTTGTCAAAGGGGTTTCAGGCCTCCAGGAGAGTTGAATTTGGACCTGGGCCTCTTTTCGAATTGTCAACCAGGGCTTCAGAACTCCCTTAGTGTTGTGAGTTGATTTTCGGCTGACATTTGAAATGGTGCAAGGGATCAGGCCTGATCTTGAGTGGATGGGGAAATACATGGCTTTCAAATTGTGACAAGACCCCCGGGTTCCCCTCAAGTGTCAAGTAGATTCCAGCCTCCCCTCAAGTTGCGATAGGGATGTCAGCATTCCTTTCCACCCGAAGCAGGGCAATCGACCCTCATCTCAACTTGAGGAGGGGAAAATGGGGCTCTTCCTGACTTGTGGCGGGAAACTCAGCATTCCTCTCGAGTGGGGACGGGTATCTGGGGAAACTTCTGGTGTTTTGTAAAGCGTGTCAAGTACCCTTTCAAGTTCCAAGAGGTAACACGGGCTTTCTTTGGAAATGCTGCAGCCTAAAAAGGTCTCCTCAAGCATGCAGTGGAGAATTCCGTGGGTTGTGTGGAGTTGTGGCGGAAGCTTAGGGTTTCTCTCGAGTTGCGTATCGACATGGGGGACCCGCACGTGTCTCCTCAGGGAAGTCAGATCTCCTTTGGCATTGTGAGGGGGCACCTCGGAATTCCTCACAGATTGCTTCAGGGATAAATAGGGCCTCATCTCGAGTTGAGATGGGAACCTCTGTGTTCCTCTCCATTCCTTTTCTGACATGGTCTCGAGGTCTCTGGGGAGTTGGAACAGGGGAGTCAGGCCTCATCTTGTGTTGAGGCACGAAACTCTGCTTGCCTTTCAAATTGTTCATGGGGTGTCATGCCACTTGTTGAGTTGTATTTGGAACCTGCGGATTTTTCCATACGATGCAACTGGGGTGTCAGTGCCCTTTCGTGTTCTGACTTCATCCTCAGGGTTACATTCGAAGAGGTGCCCAGGCATTGGGACTTACCTTGAGTGGATGGGGAAATTGGTGTCTTTCCGAATGTGGCACGACCCACGAGGCTTCCTCTCGACTTTCAATGTGAGACCTTCCTCCTCCTGAGGTGCGATGGGAAGGTCAGGATTCCTTTCCAGACAAAGCAGGGGAATCCACCCTCATGTCGAGATCAGAAGGGGAGAAGGGGATCAGATTAAGTTGTGCCAGGAAACTCGTTGTTCCTCTCGAGTGAGACTGGTATGTCAGGGAACTTTTTGAGTTGCGTCAAGGGTGTCAAGTACCGTTTCAAATTGCAAGAGGGAATGTGGGATTTGTCTTGAGATGCTGCAGCGGAAAGGGCCTCATCTTGTGATGATGGGGGAACCTCGTGGTTTTTCTGGAGTTGCGGCCGGATTCTCGAGTTACAATGGGGAACTCAGGGAGCCTCTCATGTTGCCCCAGGGAAGCCCAATCTCCATTCGAGTTGCCAGGGGGAGCTTGGGATTGCTCTAGAGTCACTGCAGGGCAAATAGACCTCATATAGGCTTGTGTCCAGAAACTCCGTGTTCCTCTCCAGTGTCGACAGGGATCTCAGAGTTGCATTCAAGGTTCACCCGGGGAGTCAGGCCTTGTCTCGAGTTGAAGCAAAGAACTCTGCTCTCCTCTCAAGTTCTGACGGATATTTGCTGGGGTCCAGCCCCTTCGGATCTAGGGAATTCAAAGGGGAGACAGCTTCGGTGTTCATGATACAATAGAATTAAAGATATAAAGAGTGGTTAAATAAGGATAACTCAGTGAGAAAATTCAGTGGAGAAAAGAGGCTGAATATCTTGGTTTACGTGGAAAGCTAATAAAATTCCAAAATAAGGAATTCACCTCATCTATGTAGTCCGCAGGCTTCCTCCCATTCTCCCGAAGGAGAGGAGACACTAAGGCCTCCCCGGTCAGATCTTAGAAGCCCAGGCAAAATTAGTAGGCTTGACGAGCCTCCACACCCCAGATGGAAATTCAGCCAGAAGGTGAGAGAAAGAACGACCTGGGGAGACCAAGTTTCGGTGAACACGGCCCACACTTTATCTTCCAAAGTAGTTTTTATACCTTAAGTTGTGCATAGAGTATAATGGGGGAAGGGGTAGAGTCAGCAGTAAGCCAGGCTTTCTTCCTGCAAACTTATCATATGAAAAGTTTAGGTGAATTACATCATCTTCTGGCCAAGAGGCCTGTTAACATTTTAAGATCCTTTCTTCAGAAAACTTATTTTTCTCTAAAGGTGATTATTCTAAAGTCAGGTGCCACCCTCCAAAAGCATTAGATAAAGTTGCATTCCTATAGGGCAAAGGTGTGGTGGGCTATAACAAGAAAAGAATTAACTCAAGGGTCCAAGGTTACAAACATTAAAGCTACTACTTATATTCCTATACACCAATTATATTAATCAATACACTGCCAGGGACACCATAGGTAAGGGATATGGAAACTTAGCAGCAAACATTGGCCCAACAAGTGAAAAACCCTTCACCAATACAATTTCTAATCAATCTTTTAACTGCTGAAAGGAATCTGTATTTAGACAGTTTAGAACATCTCATGCCTCTCACGGTTGGGAGGCTGTGAACAATCACATTTGGCTGGAATAACCTTCAGAGGAGTTTGTAGGTTGAAACACTCTTATCACGCCCAGGAACTTTATCAACTGGAGCTGTAAGTTAACTCTTTTTCAGAAAGAGGTGGTGGGGGACAGACCCCCATAAATTCAGAGGTGTAAGTGAGAGCACAAAGCAGTAAAGTAAGCAGACTCTGGTTTTGGGGTATATGCTCGAGAATTTTCAGGGGGACTCCTGAGGCTCTATCCTACCTTTGCGTATGCCAAGCCTCCTTCCTCATGAACTTTGCCACAGGCGGAGTTCCTCACGCTGGCTCCCGGCATCCCCCCATTTGTATTTCTTAAAACAGCCAGATGCAGCTCAGTCACGAGCTTCTGAATGTTCTGCCGAAGAATCCTGACAATACAAGGAAGAATGATTATGAGTAGCAAAAATAGAGCACGAACCTCAACATAACTAAGGATAATAGACAGAATGTTTTTTCCCTGAAATGAAGTTAGAGAAAGTGTGAAAAAAGTCATTAGCTGCTCCAGCGGTGGTAAAATCCAGTCGAGAGTGTTCCAGGGTCTGTATTTGATTATGAAGTTTCCCTAAGTCCAGATCAATATCAGAGCTGTTCCAAACACCCGAAATATGAGTTTTAATTTTTTCCCATTCATAATCTGTTTCGTTTACCTTTAAAGATGTCACGCATATCCACCAGTAATCAGCGTGGCATGACAGAGCCATTTTCACCTTTAAAGCCTGTAACTCAGTCCCAATATGCATTATTGCCTCCTCCAAGGCATCTACCCTCATTTCCAACTTTCTATCTATAACTTCCTGTGTTGCTAGAGTTAGAGAAACATTTTTAGACATGGTATCAACATATTGGGCAGTATGCACTTGTTGAGTCATTGATATTGTTGCTGCAGTAACAGAAGTAATTGCTGCTATTAAAGCTGATATTCCTAAAATAAGTAAGCCCACAAATCGCTGTTGTCACATTAAATCTTGTAGTTGTTGTAACACGGTGAGGCCGTAATTGTCATACCAATGGCTAGTCATGGTCACGGGTATCATGAGATAGGGTGGGCGTTGTAATACCACAAAAGAGCAGACATTATATTGAGGGGTCAAACAAGATGAAAGCATGCATTGTTCACAAGTTACTATATTAGGTCCACCTGAATAATTCATGCATACATTAAGTCTTTTGGAGTCATTAGTAAAAAGAAAAACATAAGGGGAGGGTAGAGAAGCTAAAACAGAATAAGTAGAATTGCTATCTGGGCGGTATAAGGAAACAGGAGCAGTAGCAGCAAGGGCTCTCCAAATTTCAGGTTGCCAATAGGTCTGTTTCTTAGTTGTATAAGACAGCATAGGAGGAACAAATTGATTACGATGCCATCTAGTGGCACGTATTGGCCAAGGAAGAGGAATCCTATCCCAATTCTCGAATCTGCCCTCAAATGTATCATCGGCCAATGGATCCTCACCTGAATTCAGGTTGCTCCAGTCCTGAATAGTATAATCTCCACCTCCTGGTATCCTATAATCAATCCTTGAATCATAAGTACAAGATGTCCAAGTCGGATACCCTGTACAACTGTCTATGGTGTTCCATACTTTGTCTGAAGGAGCAACCTTATAACAATTCGGATATTTTGGTGGAGATTTGAAATGCAGGGTTACATAAGGGTTAAGAATCCCGGGCATACGAGCCAATAATACCCAAGCTGACCAATGAGGTAAAGACCAGAAATCTGTTATAATTATTTTTTTAGAAGCCCCAGCACATCCTTCTTTGGCAGCAGTAATAAAGCTTCTAGGATCATTGGGGCAGTTAAAGCAAACAGGGAAATCATCTGTTAATCCCCTGAAGGTATAACTGAAGTTAATAGAATATTTATCTCTAGTGTAAGAAGTATAGGATCCTCCCAAAAGCTGAGGTTGGTCTGTGTTGACCCGTATAGACTCATTATTTCAAGTAACAACTTGTAAAGTTGGAGAATCTGGGAGATATGCCCAATATTTGGTTGGAATAGGAGAGGCACTTACCTGGCAGGAAAGCAAAGCAAGCATGGTAATAAACATTTTCTCAGGAGAAGCTGGAGATCCTTGTAAGGAAGCTATTCCCTGTGCCTGGTGGCAGAGTATTTTTATTTGTCCCCAACTGGGTATGGGGGCATGCTGAGTTGCCTGGGTCAGGCGACCTGGCATCTTCCTGTGGGGCAGGGGATCTGGGGGAGTAATATCCTGTATGTGAAGTTGAGACATCTGCTTGGTGTGCGGATCCATTCCTTGCTCATCCGGGATCTCCAATGTCAGTTGTCCTGAAGCCAGTGGCGTTTCCCGTGCTGGCAGGGGGAATGAAGGTAGAGGAGGTCCCTTTCTTTTTTGAGGTCATGGCGGCCAGGGAATCCGGTATCCGAGGGGCTGAGACATGGCGAATCAATCTGTCTGGAACCCAAATTGGAGAATCTGCATCCTGTGGAAAAATGCAAGCATATCCTCGACCGCTGGTTAACAATGGGTCAGGACCTTTTCATTGTCCGGAGAGGAGGTCCTTCCATTTAACTAATGGTTTTGCATTCAATTGCTCAGGGCACCAATGGCGAAGCATTGCAATAGTTCCGGCTGAATCAGTATTTAAAATATTTATTATGAAAAGAGCATGTTGCAAGATTTGATGGGGAGAACTATACTTAAGCTCCCCTTCTTTTAGTTTTTGAATTTGGATTTTTAATGTTTGATGTGCTCTTTCCACAATGGCCTGTCCCTGGGGATGCCGGTATTATGTTTAATTTGAAACTTTATACAAAATTCCTGAAAAGACTTAGAAGTGTAAGTAGGGGCATTATCAGTTTTCAGAGCTTTTGGAAGGCCCACATATGAAAAACAAGTAAAGAAATGTTGTATCACATCTTTAACTGCCTCTCTGGTATAAGCAGTTGCAATAATAATGTGAGAAAAAGTATCTACAGTTACATGAACAAAAGACAGTTTTCCAAATGAAGAGACATGAGTTACATCCATCTGCCAGAGTACGTTAGGTTTGAGACTGCGAGGATTAACTCCCATAGGTAGAATATTATAAACAGTGGGGAAGTGTAAGCAAAAACACACAATCTCTCGAGCAGTCTCTCTGGGAATTTGGAATTGATATCTTAAGGCAGTAGCATTTTGGTGATGAAGTAAATGAGAGGCTCTGGCCTCCTCAATCACAGTAGCCACTTTATTTCTGGTTAGTGAGTCAGCCAAATCATTAAAGGTATTTAAAGGGCCGGACAATCTGGAATGAGCCTGAATGTGTCCAGTGAAAAATATTTTATTTCTTTTCCAAATTTGTTGCTGTAATTTACTTAACAAATGAAATATGGTAGTCTTATGTTCAGGCAAAACTGCAGTTTCAATGTGTGGAAACAGCCTGAATACATACTGAGAATCAGAAGAAAGGTTAAATTCCTCATCTGCAAACATAGCAAAAGCCTCTATGACTGCTGTTATTTCAGCTCTTTGAGCTGAAGTTTCCTGTGTTTCTAAAACTTTCTGATGATTTTTAGTAACTATGGAGGCTTTACCATTTGCTGACCCGTCAGTAAGGTATCTGAGCATTTGGAATAGGAGACTGTTTGCATCTGATGGGAAAAATAACTGGATGTTTAGACATAAAATTCAGCAAAACATGCGAGGGTAAATGATGCAAAATTTGACCACAATAATTTCCTATGGCAATCTGCCAATCCTCATCAAACATTAGAAAAGCATCAAGTTGTGGAATTACAATCTCTGCTGGCTCTTTACCGAACAATTCAATGCTCCACTTTCTTTCTTTTAATATCAATGTAGCTATCAATCCTGGATAAGAAGCTATTACTTTTTTAGCTTGGGCAGGAAGATGAACCCATTCTAGGGGGCCGTTTTGCTATAAGACTCCCATAGGTGCAGTTGGAGTAGCTAGGCAAAGGAATTGCCAGTTTGCTTGTAAATCAATTCTTTTTACATAGCTATCAGATAAGGCTGCTTCTACTTTGTCTAAAGCCTCCAGAGCCTCAGCAGTTAATTTTCTTTTAAAAGTTGGGTCAGGATCACCACGTAAAATATTAAAAAGAGGCTTTAATTAAGCAGTGGTTAATTTTAAATAGGGTCTAAGAAGACTCTTGAGAGTCCCTTGGACTGCAAGGAGATCCAACCAGTCCATTCTGAAGGAGATCAGCCCTGGGATTTCTTTGGAAGGAATGATGCTAAAGCTGAAACTCCAGTACTTTGGCCACCTCATGCGAAGAGTTGACTCATTGGAAAAGACTCTGATGCTGGGAGGGATTGGGGGCAGGAGGAGAAGGGGACGACAGAGGATGAGATGGCTGGATAACATCACTGACTCGATGGACATGAGTCTGAGTGAACTCTGGGAGTTGGTGATGGACAGGGAGGCCTGGCGTGCTGCGATTCATGGGGTCAAAAAAAGTTGGACACGACTGAGCGACTGATCTAATCTGATCAGATCTGAATCCAATTAATATCGCTTAAAAGGTTTTGATAATCATTTAAAGTAACAAGGTGATCTTTTCTTGATTGTAATGCGGCATGAGTCACTGTTTCTGAATTGATAACCCGTCCTAAGTAAGTTATGGGCAGATTGACCTGAATTTTCTCTGGGAATTTTTTTTTTAATTTTATTTTATTTTTAAACTTTACATAATTGTATTAGTTTTGCCAAATATCAAAATGAATCCGCCACAGGTATACATGTGTTCCCCATCCTGAACCCTCCTCCCTCCTCCCTCCCAATACCATCCCTCTGGGTCATCCCAGTGCACCAGCCCCAAGCATCCAGTATCGTGCATTGAACCTGGACTGGCATCTCGTTTCATACATGATATTTTACATGTTTCAATGCCATTCTCCCAAATCTTCCCACCCTCTCCCTCTCCCATAGAGTCCACAAGACTGTTCTATACATCAGTGTCTCTTTTGCTGTCTCGTACACAGGGTTATTGTTACCATCTTTCTAAATTCCATATATATGCGTTAGTATACTGTAATGGTGTTTTTCCTTCTGGCTTACTTCACTCTGTATAATAGGCTCCAGTTTCATCCACCTCATTAGAACTGATTCAAATGTTTTCTTTTTAATGGCTGAGTAATACTCCATTGTGTATATGTACCACAGCTTTCTTATCCATTCATCTGCTGATGGACATCTAGGCTGTTTCCATGTCCTGGCTGTTATAAACAGTGCTGCGATGAACATTGGGGTACACGTGTCTCTTTCCCTTCTGGTTTCCTCAGTGTGTATGCCCAGCAGTGGGATTGCTGTATCATAAGGCAGTTCTATTTCCAGTTTTTTAAGGAATCTCCACACTGTTCTCCATAGTGGCTGTACTAGTTTGCATTCCCACCAACAGTGTAAGAGGGTTCCCTTATCTCCACACCCTCTCCAGCATTTATTATTTGTAGACTTTTGGATCACAGCCATTCTGACTGGTGTGAAATGGTACCTCATAGTGGTTTTGATTTGCATTTCTCTAATAATGAGTGATGTTGAGCATCTTTTCATGTGTTTGTTAGCCCTTTGTATATCTTCTTTGGAGAAATGTCTATTTAGTTCTTTGGCCCATTTTTTGATTGGGTCATTTATTTTTCTGGAGTTGAGCTGTAGGGGTTGCTTGTATATTTTTGAGATTAGTTGTTTGTCAGTTGCTTCATTTGCTATTATTTTCTCCCATTCTGAAGGCTGTCTTTTCACCTTGCTAATAATTTCCTTTGATGTGCAGAAGCTTTTAAGGTTAATTAGGTCCAATTTTTTATTTTTGCTTTTATTTCCAATATTCTGGGAGGTGGGTCATAGAGGATCCTGCTGTGATGTATGTCAGAGAGTATTTTGCCTATGTTCTCCTCTAGGAGTTTTATAGATTCTGGTCTTACGTTTAGATCTTTAATCCATTTTGAGTTTATTTTTGTGTATGGTGTTAGAAAGGTTCTAGTTTCATTCTTTTACAAGTGGTTGACCAGATTTCCCACCACCACTTGTTAAAGAGATTGTCTTTAATCCATTGTATATTCTTGCCTCCTTTGTCAAAGATAAGGTGTCCTTATGTGTGTGGACTTATCTCTGGGCTTTCTATTTTGTTCCATTGATCTATATTTCTGTCTTTGTGCCAGTACCATACTGTCTTGGTAACTGTGGCTTTGTAGTAGAGCCTGAAGTCAGGTAGGTTGATTCCTCCAGTTCCATTCTTCTTTCTCAAGATCGCTTTGGCTATTTGAGGTTTTTTGTATTTCCATACAAATTGTGAAATTATTTGTTTTAGCTCTATGAAGAATACTGTTGGGAGCTTGATGGGGATTGCATTGAATCTATAAATTGCTTTGGGTAGTATACTCATTTTCACTATATTGATTCTTCCAATCCATGAACATGGTATATTTCTCCATCTGTTAGTGTCCTCTTTGATTTCTTTCACCAGTGTTTTATAATTTTCTATATATAGGTCTTTAGTTTCTTTAGGTAGATATATTCCTAAGTATTTTATTCTTTCCGTTGCAATGGTGAATGGAATTGTTTCCTTAATTTCTCTTTCTGTTTTCTCATTATTAGTGTATAGAAATGCAAGGGATTTCTGTGTGTTGATTTTATATCCTGCAACTTTACTATAGTCATTGATTAGTTCTAGTAATTTTCTAGTGGAGTCTTTAGGGTTTTCTATGTAGAGGGTCATGTCATCTGCAAATAGTGAGAGTTTTACTTCTTCTTTTCCAATTTGGATTCCTTTTATTTCTTTTTCTGCTCTGATTGCTGTGGCCAAAACTTCCAAAACTATGTTGAATAGTAATGGTGAATGTGGGCACCCTTGTCTTGTTCCTGACTTTATAGGAAATGCTTTCAATTTTTCACCATTGAGGATAATGTTTGCTGTGGATTTGTCATATATAGCTTTTATTATGTTGAGGTATGTTCCTTCTATTCCTGCTTTCTGGAGAGTTTTTATCATAAATGGGTGTTGAATTTTGTCAAAGGCTTTCTCTGCATCTATTGAGATAATCATATGGTTTTTATTTTTCAATTTGTTAATGTGGTCTATTACATTGATTGATTTGCAGATATTGAAGAATCCTGGCATCCCTGGGATAAAGCCCACTTGGTCATGGTGTATGATCTTTTTAATGTGTTGTTGGATTCTGATTGCTAGAATTTTGTTAAGGATTTTTGCATCTATGTTCATCAGTGATATTGGCCTGTAGTTTTCTTTTTTTGTGGGATCTTTGTCAGGTTTTGGTATTAGGGTGATGGTGGCCTCATAGAATGAGTTTGGAAGTTTACCTTCCTCTGCAATTTTCTGGAAGAGTTTGAGCAGGATAAGTGTTAGCTCTTCTCTAAATTTTTGGTAGAATTCAGCTGTGAAGCCGTCTGGACCGGGGCTTTTGTTTGCTGGAAGATTTTTGATTACAGTTTCAATTTCCGTGCTTGTAATGCATCTGTTAAGATTTTCTATTTCTTCCTCGTCGAGTTTTGGAAAGTTGTACTTTTCTAAGAATTTGTCCATTTCTTCCACGTTGTCCATTTTATTGGCATATAATTGTTGATAGTAGTCTCTTATGATCCTTTGTATTTCTGTGTTGTCTGTTGTGATCTCTCCATTTTTGTTTCTAATTTTATTGATTTGATTTTTCTCCCTTTGTTTCTTGATGAGTCTGGCTAATGGTTTGTCAATCTTATTTATCCTTTCAAAGAACCAGCTTTTGGCTTTGTTGATTTTTGCTATGGTCCCTTTTGTTTCTTTTGCATTTATTTCTGCTCTAATTGTTAAGATTTCTTTCCTTCTACTAACCCTGGGGTTCTTCATTTCTTCCTTTTCTAGTTGCTTTAGGTGTAGAGTTAGGTTATTTATTTGACTTTTTTTCTTGTTTCTTGAGGTGTGCCTGTATTGCTATGAACTTTCCCCTTAGGACTGCTTTTACAGTGTCCCACAGGTTTTGGGTTGTTGTGTTTTCATTTTCATTTGTTTCTATGCAAATTTTGATTGCTTTCTTGATTTCTTCTGTGATTTGTTGGTTATTCAGCAGTGTGTTGTTCAGCCTCCATATGTTGGAATTTTTAATAGTTTTTCTCCTGTAGTTGAGATCTAATCTTACTGCATTGTGGTCAGAAAAGATGCTTGGAATGATTTCTATTTTTTTGAATTTACCAAGGCTAGCTTTATGGCCCAGGATGTGATCTATCCTGGAGAACGTCCCATGTGCGCTTGAGAAAAAGGTGAAATTCATTGTTTTGGGATGAAATGTCCTATAGATATTAATTAGGTCTAACTGGTCTATTGTATCGTTTAAAGTTTGTGTTTCCTTGTTAATTTTCTGTTTAGTTGATCTATCCATAGGTGTGAGTGGGGTATTAAAGTCTCCCACTATTATTGTGTTATTATTAATGTCTCCTTTCATACTTGTTAGCATTTGTCTTACATACTGCGTTGCTCCCGTGTTGGGTGCATATATATTTATAATTGTTATATCTTCTTCTTGGATTGATCCTTTGGTCATTATGTAGTGATCATCTCTGGGGAAATTTTTAAGCCTCTGGCTGTCAATGCCTGGGTCAAATCTTGGAGGACAGTTTGTAAACGAGCTCTATCAGGATGAGCTTTTAAAATGTCATCCATACAGTGAATCGTATAGACTTGTTCATATTTAGCTCTAACATCTTCTAAAGCAGGACTAACACATTTTTGACATAGGGTGGGGCTATTTTTCATTCCCTGAGGCAAAATCTTCCATTGAAACGTAAATAAGGCTGCTTAAGATTTTCTGATGGCAGACTAAAAGCAAATCACTTTTTATCCTCAGTATTTAAGGGAATGATGAAAAAGCAATCTTGTAAATCAATTATAATTACATTATGTCCCTCTGGAATGGCTACAGGGGAAGGGAGCCCAGGTTGTAGGGCCCTCATGTCCTCCATGGTGGCATTAATGGCCCTTAAATCCTGTCTCCATTTACCAGATTTTTTCTTAATGACAAAAATAGGAGTATTCCAAGGGCTATTGGAGGGCTCAATATTCCCCTAATCTAGTTGTTCAAAAATTAACGTTTTAGCTGCCAGTAATTTTTCTTTAGGCAGAGGCCATTGTTCCACCCACAATGGGTCCTGAGATTTCCATGTAATGGGGTCGGCAGCAAAAACAATGGCCTCCATTAAAAATTTGGATACCCCAATCCAGTACGTAGCTTTTGAGGAGTTGGGCAAATTGGCTCAATTATTCCTGTCTGCTGTTTACCCAATCCTTTTGAAGGATCATAACACATATGTAGCATTTGAGAGGTCACTTTATCATCAAGTCTAAAAAGTAACACTCCCATTTGAGACAGCACATCCCTCCCCCACAGGGTAAAGGGGAGCGAAGAACTACATATGGTTGGAATGTTCCACGAGTATCATCAAATTGCCAGTCTAAAATCTTTGCACTTTTAGCTACTGCAGGGGCCCTTCCTATGCCCACCAACTCATTTTCAGTAATATGGGTGGGCCAGGAGCTGGGCCAGTCTTTCCCAGAAATACAAGAAACATCTGCTCCTGTATCTAGTAGTCCTACAATAGACTTGCCACTGACAAGAATAGTTTTCACAGGGTGTTTCTGAGTAATTTCTGTTACCCAAAAAACCATATCACTAGACCCAAATCCTTTGTCTGACCTTTCATTTTGAGTAGCTGTATGCCCAATTGCAGTATGGTAAGGCAAAAGTAAAAGTTGGGCTATTCTCTGTCCCTGATGTATTTGGAAAGTTTTAGTTGGGAGTGAAATCATTATCTGAATTTCTCCTGTATAATCTGAATCAATTACTCCAGGAATAATTGTAAGACCTTGCATAGCTAAGGAACTTCTGCCTAGTATAATTCCCACCAAGCCTTTTGGTAATGGACCTTTAACTCCTGTAGGGATGTTTATAGTGGGGCTATCTGGTGTTAACATTGTTGAGGTGGTGGAACTGAGGTCCAGTCCTGTGCTGCCTGGGGTTTCTCTGATGAATTCTGTGACGGGACGAAGGGAATGAATGGGTTCAGTGAGGCTGCCCCAATCGTTGTCAGGGCCTGGGGCTGGCCCCTCAATCCGTTTCCAGACTGCTGGTCGGGGCCCAAAAATGTTCCATTTCTATGGAATCTTGACTTACAGTTCCTTGCCCAATGATATCCTCTTTGACAGCGAGAGCAGAGAGACCTAGGGTTCACGGGCGGGGGAGCAGGATTTTGCGGAGCAGAAACAGCCGGTGGGGCAGGATTAGGTGGATAAGAACCAAGTGTTCTTTGAGGGCAAGCACGGAAAATGTGTCCCTCCTGGCCACAGGAAAAACAAGTTCTGGGCAAATAATTCCCGCCTTGGCTACTGGGATCACCTTGTGGTGGCTTATTCTTGTTAGTAAAAAAGGACTGGACTGCCTGCTGATAAGAATTCCCTTTTATTGCTGCATCTATAGCAACACCTTGCAGCATGGATGGTCCTACATCTGCACATTGCCTTATATAATCAATTAGGTCTCCATATCTTCTTATAGGGTGTAAAATAGCTTGGCAGGTAGAGTTAGCACTTTCAAAAGCCAATTGTTTTGTCAATATTCCAGCTGGCTCAGAATCAGAGATTATTCTCTGGACAACCTCTGAAAGCTGTGAGACAAAGTCTTCATATGGCTTCTCTGACTTTTGTTTAATATTAGATAGAGCAGAATTTGATTCTCTACCGTCGGGCAATGAGCACCAGGCAGTAAAACCACAATCAGCTACCTGTTGTAGAGCGTATTTTTTCTAGTTCCATCTGCTTGTTAAGTGTGGGGTAATCATATTTTCCAGCTAGCATACCTTCAGTGATATAGTTTAAATGTCCCTGTTGATTATTATTGGCATGCCAGTGAGCAAGATCATCATATTCAGCTTTCCAAAGTATAAAGTGTCCTCCAGACAGGCAGGCCTTAGAGACTGATTTCCAATCATAGGGTGTCAGCCATTTGCCTGCTAAGGCTTCTACCAGCTGCATTGTGTATGGGGCTTTAGGCCCATACAAAGCACAAGCATCTTTAAGTTCTTTTACCAATTTTAAAGGAACGGCTTCCCATCTGATAGTCCTTCCATTGTCAGTCGGCTCAAATATTATAGGAAAACAAGCCTCAAGTTGGGGATCAAATTTATTGTCAGGGGCAGAAAAAACCCTTCCTCACGGAGCTGATAGTGAAGCTCTTCCTCCTTGATAAGGTGGTGGTGTCAATGGCATGAGTCTCATGTCCCTCAGAATGGATCCTATATTGCTTGGTCTAGGAGGTGATGGCAGAGGTATGGGTCCCACACACCCCACTCTAGGAGGTGGTGGCAAAGGTATGGGTCCTATGTTTCTTGCTCTGTACTCCAGGGCTCGTTGGGCTGTTTGGTGTTCAGATTTTACAGATGACTGAACTGGGGATGTCTCCTGTAAGCTCTTAGGGGCATATGGCCTAATAGGAGACATTTCTCTTAAGCTCCTTGGAGCAGATGGCTTGATGGGGGTAGTTTCTCTTAAGCTCCTTGGGGCGTTTTCATTTAAAAGAGGCCAATCTTTGTTAGAGTGATATCGAGCTGCTATCTCATCTAAATCTTCTTCATCCTGAGGGGAAAGCTGATCTTGTTTCTCCTCCCTATCTTTAATTTGTTCCTGAGCAGTCATGGCGGCTAACATTTTTCTTAGTTGCTGATAGTCAGGCGGGTCCTCCTCTTTCTCATCCTCCTCAGGTTTAACTACAGTTTTTTTCCTCTCTTTCCTCTTTAAAATGTACTTTTTCAGATTCTGGGGCAGGGTCTAAAGCATCTCTAATGATATTCCATAAGGAAAAGGCGTCATTAGGCACCTTTTCTGAGCCATGTTCGGCATGCTAAGTTTTCAGCTGTTTTCCTACTCTCTCCCAGGTGTCTAAGTTAACCGTGCCCTCTTCTGGAAACCAGGGACGATGTTCTTGCACAAATGAAAAAAATGAATGAATAGTAGATTTTTTAACTTTAATTCCTGTCTTACTTAATAGCTGCAAAATTACTCCTATAAAGAGCTGCCTTTCGTTTGATTCACTGTTACCCATGTCAGAAAGTTAAGTGTAGTAAAAGATTTAGTTTTAGTCTTCAGAAACCGGGTTTTCCTCAACCCTTTAACACTTTCAATACTTCCCACTCCTACTCACCCTGTCTATCCTACAGGGGGTCCTCGGCACCCTGAGTGGGGTCCTAGCCTTCCCGAAAACTCAACAAAGGGGGAACAATAGGGCTGATGACCTTAATTGTTCCGAGGGGGGAACAACAGGGCTGATGACCCAGATTGTTCGGAGGGGGAGCAATAGGGCTGATGACCCTAATTGTTCCAAAGGGACCTACCTTTGAAAAGCCTGTCCAGGTGCCACTAGCCGGGATCCAGCCCCAGTGGATCCAGGGAATTCAAAGGGGAGATGGCTTCAGTGATCAGGATATGATAGAATTAAAGATATAAAGAGTGGTTAAATAAGGATAGGTCAGTGAGAAAATTCAGTGGAGAAAAGAGGCTGAATAACTTGGTTTAGGTGGAAAGGTAATAAAATTCCAAAATAAGGAATTCACGTCACCTACATAGGCTGCAGGCATCCTCCCATTCTCCCGAAGGAGAGGAGACACTAAGCCCTCCCTGGTCAGATCTTAGAAGCCCAGGCAAAATTAGTAGGCTTGATGAGCCTCCACGCCCCAGATGGAAATTCAGCCAGAAGGTGAGAGAAAGAACGACCTGGGGAGACCAAGTTTCGGTGAACAGGGCCCACACTTTATTTTCCAAAGTAGTTTTTATACCTTAAGTTGTGCATAGAGTATAATGGGGGAAGGGGTAGAGTCAGCAGTAAGCCAGGCTTTCTTCCTGCAAACTTATCATATGCAAAAGTTTAGGTGAATTACATCATATTCTGGCCAAGAGGCCTGTTAACATTTTAAGATCCTTTCTTCAGAGAACTTATTTTTCTCTAAAGGTGATTATTCTAAAGTCAGGTGCCACCCTCCAAATCATTAGATAAAGTTGCATTCCTATAGGGCAAAGATGTGGTGGGCTATAACAAGAAAAGAATTAACTCAAGGGTCCAAGGTTACAAACATTAAAGCTACTACTTACATTCTATACACCAATTATATTAATCAATCTCTTGAGTTATGACTGGGAACTCAGGAAGCCTCTCGTATGGCCCCAGGGAAGTCCAGTCTCCATTATAGTTGTGAGGGGGAGCGCAGCATTGCTCTTGAGTCACGGCAAGGCAATGGGGCCTCAAGACTCATTGAAGGGGGAATCTCGAGGTCTTTCTCGAGTTGCGGCAGGAAACCCTGGGCTCCCTCGACTTGTGACAGCGACCTCAGGGAGCTTCTCATGATGCCTATGGGATGTCAGGAATACTGTGGAGTTGGGAGTGGCCTCTGGAGACTCCAATGGGATCTGTGCAATGGAAGACGGCCTCATCTCGAGTTGAGGCAGGAACCTCGGGGTTTCTCTCCTGTTCTGACGTGGGTCTCTGGGTGTGTATGCTGTTTCAAACAGGGAGTCAGGTCTCGACTTGTGTGGAGGCATGGAACTCTGCTTTCCTCTAGAATTGTCCAAGGGATTCAGGCCTCCAGGCGAGGTGAATTTGGGACCTGGGGCTCTTTTCAGATTAGCAACCGGGGCATCAGAACTCTGTTCGTGTTGTGAGTTGATTTTTGGCTGACATTCGAATCGGTGCAAGGGAATCAGGCCTGATCTCAAGTGGATGGGGAAATACATGGCTTACAAATTGTGACAAGACCCACAGGTTCCCCTCAAGTGTCAAGTAGATACCAGCCTCCTCTCGAGGTGCAACAGGTACTTTGGCATTCCTTTCCAGGGTAAGCAGGGCAATCGACCCTCTTCTTGAGTTGTGGAGGGCAAAACGGGGCTCTTCTTGACTTGTGGGGGGCAACTCAGTGTTCCTTTCGAGTAGAGACTGGTATCTGGTAAAAATTCTGGAGTTTCCTAAAGTGTATCAAGTACTCTTTCGAGTTCCAAGAGGGAACGTGGGCTGTCTTTGTAAACGCTGTAGCCCGATAAAGGGCCTCCTCAAGCGTGCATTGGTGGATTTCATGGTTTGTGTGGAATTGTGATGGGAAGTTTAGGGTTCCTCTCAAGTTGTGTGTCGACCTGGCGGACCCACTCATGTCTCCTCAGGGAAGTCAGATCTCCTTTGGCATTGCGAAGGGCACCTCAGGATTCCTTCTGCATCGCTGCAGGGATGAATAGGGCCTCATCTCGAGTTGAGGTGGGGACCTCATTATTCCTCTCCATTTCTGACATCGATCTCAGGGTCTCTGCCGAGTTGGAACAGGGGAGTCAGGCCTTGTCTTGTGTTGAGGCACAGAAGTCCGCTTGCCTCCTGAGTTGTTCGTGGGGTGTCAGGGCACTTGTTGAGTGTATTTGGAAGTTGCGGATTTTTCCCCAGGATGCAACCAGGGTGTCAGTGCCCCTTCCTGTTGTGACTTCATCCTCGGGGTTACATTCGAAGAGGTGTCCGGGCATCCGGACTTACCTTGAGTGGACGAGGAAATGAGTGTCTTTTGGAATGTGACACAACCCACGTGGCTTCCACTCGAGTTTCAATGTGTGCCCAGCCTCCTACTGAGGTGCGATGGGAAAGTCGGGATCCCTTTCCAGACAAAGCAGGTTAATCGACCCTCATGTCGAGATAAGGAGGGGAGAAGGGGCTCAAATGAAGTTGTGCCAGGAAACTTGGTGTTCCTCTCAAGTGAGACTGGTATGTCGGGGAAGTTTTTGAGTTGCATCAAGGGTGTCAAGTACCATTTCAAATATCAAGAGGGAACGTGGGATTTCACTTGAGATGCTGCAGTGGGAAAGGGCCTCATCTTGCAGTGACGGGGGGAACCTCGTGGTTTTTCTCGAGTTGCGGTGGGATTCTCAAGTTACGACAGGGTTTCAGGGAGCCTCTCGTGTTGCCACAGGGAAGTCCAATCTCCATTCGAGTTGTGAGGGAGATCTGGGGATGGCTCTCGAGTCACTGCAGCAAATAGACCTCATGTAGGCTTGTGTCCAGAAACTCTGTCTTCCTCTCCAGTGGCGACAGGGATCTCGGGGTTGCATTCAAGGTTCACCTGGAGAGTCAGGCCTTGTCTCGCATTGAAGCAAAGAACTCCGCTCTCTTCTTGAGTTGCCACGGGTATCTCTCAGAGCCCATTGTGTGGCCTAAAGGGAGTCAAGCCTCCTGTGGAGTTTTGAGAGGGGACACTGGATTGCTCTTTAGGCCCTGCAGAAAAGAAATGGCCTCAATCGCAATGAAGGGGAATTTCGTGGTTTTTCTCTAGCTGTGGCGCGACGTGTGGGGTTTCTCTCAAGTTACGATGGGGAACTCAGGTTGCCTCTTGTGTGGACCCAGGGAAGTCCAGTCTTCATTCGAGTTGGGAGCAGGGGCGTGGCAATGCTCTCGAGTCACGGTAGGGGAATCGGGCCTCAAGATGCATTGAATGGGGAATCTCGAGGTCTTTCTCGTGTGGCGGCAGGAAATCTTGGGTTCCTTCGACTTTTGACGGTGATCTCACGGAGCTTCTCATGGTGCCTATGGGAAGTTTGGAACACTGTAGAGTTGGGAAGGGCCTCTCGGGACTTCACTGGGGTCGGTGCAATGGAAGAGGGCCTCATCTCCAGTTGAGGCAGGAACCTCAGGGTTCCTTTCCTCTTCTGACGTGAGTCTCGGGGTGTGTATGCCATTTCAAACAGGGAGTCAAGTCTCGACTTGTGTGGAGGCATGGAACTCTGCTTTCCTCTCGAGTTGTCAATGGGTTTTCAGGCCTCCAGGTGATTTGATTTGGGATCTGGGGCTCTTTTCCAATTAGCAACTGGGGCATCAGAACTCCCTTCGTGTTGTGAGTTGATTCTCGGCTGACATTATAATCGGTGCAAGGGAATCAGGTCTGATCTCGAGTGGATGGGGAAATACATGGTTTTCAAATTGTGACAATACCCCAGGGTTCCCCTCCAGTGTAAAGTAGATACCAGCCACCTATCCATGTGCGACAGGGATGTCAGCATTCCTTTCGAGGTGAAGCAGGGCAACTGACCCTCATCTCCACGTGAGGAGGGAAAAACGGGGCTCTTCTTGACTTGTGGTGGGAAACTCAGAGTTCCTCTTGAATGGGGACGGGTATCTGGGGAAATCTCTCGAGTTTCTTAAAGCTTGTCAAGTACCCTTTCGAGTTCCAAGAGCAAACGTGGCCTTTTGAAATGCTGCATCGTCAAAGGGCCTACTCAAGCATGCAGGGGAGAATTTAGTGGGTTGTGTGGAGTTGTGCGAGAAGCTTAGGGTTCCTCTCGAGTTGTGTGTCACCTGGGGGACCCCCTCGTGTTTCCTCAGGGAAGTCATATCTCCTTTTGCGTTGCGAGTGGCACCTCGGGATTCCTCGCGCATCGCTGCAGGGATGAATAAGGCCTCATCTCGAGTTGAGGCGGGAACCTCAGAGTTCCTCTCCATTTATGACATCGATCTCGGTGTCTCTGCGGAGTTGGAACAGGTGAGTCAGGCCTCGTCTTGTGCTGAGGAACGGAACTCCGCTTGCCTCTCGAGTTGTTCATGGGGTGTCAGGCCACTTGTCAAGTTGTATTTGAAGCCTGCGGCTTTTTCCAGAGGATGCAAGTGGGCTGTCACTGCCCCTTCATGTTTTGACATCATCCTCAGGGTTACATTCGAAGAGTTGCCTGGGCATCGGGACATACCTTGAGTGGACTGGGAAATCGGTGTCTTTTGGAATATGGCATGAACCACGAGGCTTCCTCTTGAGTTTCAGTGTGAGACCGGCCTCCCCCTGAGGTGCTATGGGAAGGTCGGGATCCCTTTCCAGACCAAGCAGGGGAATCGACCCCTCATGTCAAGATCAGGAGGGGAGAAGGGGCTCAGTTTAAGTTGTGCTGGGAGACTCGGTGTTCCTCTATAGTGAGACCAGTATGTCGGGGAAGTTTTTGAGTTGCATCAAGGGTGTCAAGTATTGTTTCTAATTTCAAGAGGGAACGTGGGACTTTTCTCGAACACTGCCGCGGGAAAGGGCCTTATCTGGCGATGATGGGGGAACCTCGTGGTTTTTCTCGAATTGCTGCAACGTAAAAAGGCCTCCTCAAGTGTGCAGGTGAGAATTTCGTCATTTACGTGGAGTTGTGCGAGGAAGCTTAGGGTTCCTCTCGAGTTGCATGTCGACCTGGGGGACCCACTCGTGTCTCCTCAGGGAAGTCAGATCTCCTTTGGTGTTGGGAGGGGCACCTCGGGATTGCTCGTGCATCACTGCAGGGATGAATAGGGCCTCATCTCCAGTTGTGGCGAGAACTTCAGGGTTCCTCTCCATTACTAACATCGATCTCATGGTCTCTGCAGAATTGCAACAGGGGAGTCAGGCCTCGTCTTGTGTTGAGACATGGAACTCCGCTTGCTTTTCGAGTTGTTCATGAGGTATCAGGCCACTTGTTGAGTTGTATTTGGACCCTGTGGCTTTTTCCAGAGGATGAAACCGGGGTGTCAGTGCCCTTTCCTGTTGTGATTTCATCCTCGAGGTTACATTTGAAGAGGTGCCGGGGCATCGTGACTTATCTTGAGTGGACGGGGAAACCGATGTCTTTTGGAATGTGGCACAACCCACGAGACTTCCTCTCGAGTTTCAATGTGATACCAGAGTTCTGAGGTACGAAGGGAACTTCGGGATCCCTTTCTAGACAAAGCAGGGGAATTGACCCTCATGTCAAGAAAAGGAGGGGAAAAGGGCCTCAGATTAAGTTGTGCTGGGAACTTTGGTGTTCCTCTAGAGTGAGAACTCTATGTCGGGGAACTCTTTGAGTTGCATCAAGAATGTCAAGTACCGATTCGAATTCAAAGAGTGAAAGTCGGATTTCTCTCGAGACGCTGCATTGGGAAAGGGCCTATCTCGCGATTACGGGGGCACCTCGTTGTTTTTCTCGAGTTACGGTGGGATTCTCGAGTTACAATGGGGAACTCAGGGTGCCTCTCGTGTTGCCACAGGGAAGTCCAATCTCCATTGGAGTTGTGAGGGGGAGCTGGGTATTGCTCTCGCGTCACTGCAGGGCAAATAGATCTCATCTAGGCTTGTGTCCAGAAACTTCGTGTTCCTCTCCAGTGGCGACAGGCATCTCGGGGTTGCATTCAAGGTTATTCTGGGGAGTCAGGCCTCCTCTCGAGTTGAAGCAAAGAACTCCAGTCTCCTCACGAGTTGCCACGCGTATCTGTTGAAGCCCATTGAGTGGCCTAAAGGGAGTCAAGCCGCCTGTGGAGTTAAGAGAGGGGACTCGGGATTACTCTCTAGGCCCTGCAGGATAAGAAGGTCCTCATCTGGGGATGACAGGGGAATCTCGTGGTTTTTCTCAAGCTGTGGTGAAACGTGTGGGGTTTCTCTCGAGTTACAACGGGGAACGTAGAGAGCCTCTCGTGTGGCCCCAGGGAAGTCCAGTCCCCATTAAAGTTGTGAGTGGGAGCGCAGCATTGCTCTTGAGTCACGGCAGGGAAATCGGGCCTCAAGACGAGTTGAAGGGGGAATCTCAAGGTCTTTCTCAAGTTGTGACAGGAAACCCTGGTTTTCCTCGACTTGTGACAGTGACCTCAGGGAGCTTCTCATGGTGCCTATGGGATGTCAGGAATACCCTGGTGTTGGGAGGGGCCTCAAGGGAATCCACTGGGGTCAGTGCAATGGAAGAGGTCCTCATCTCGAGTTGAGGTGGGAACCTCACGGTTCCTCTCCTGTTCTGATGTATGTCTCGGTTTGTGTATGCCGTTTCAAACAGGGAGTCAGATCTCAACTTGTGTGGAGGCATGGAACTCTGCTTTCCTCTGGAGTAGTCAAAGGGGTTTCAGGCCTCCATGCGAGTTGGATTTGGGACCTGGGGCTCTTTTCGGATTAGCAACCGGGGCATCAGAACTCCCTTCGTGTTGTGAGTTGATTCTCGGCTGACATTCGAATTGGAGCAAGGAAATCAGGCCTGATCTCGAGTGGATGGGAAAATATGTGCTTTCGAATTGTGACAAGTCCCCAAGTTTCCCCCCTGTGTCATTTAGATACCAGGGACGTCAGCATTCCTTTACAGGCGAAGCAGGGCAACCGACCCTCATCTCCACTTGAGGAGGGGAAACCTGGGCTCTTCTTGACTTGTGGGGGGAAACTCAGCATTCTTCTTGAGTGGGGATGGGTATCTAGGGAAACTTCTGGAGTTTCATAAAGCGTGTCAAGTACGATTTCGAGTTCCAAGAGGGAAAGTGGGCTTTCTTTGGAAACGCTGCAGCATAAAAGGGCCTCCTCAAGAGTGCAGGAGAGAATTTCGTGGTTTGTGTGTAGTTGTGGCGTGAAGCTTAGGGTTCATCTCTAGTTTCATGTGGACCTGGGGGACCCACTCATATCTCCTCAGGGAAGTCAGATCTCCTTTGGCGTTGCGAGGTGCACCTTGGGATTCCAGGTGAATCGCTGCAGGGATGAATAGGACCTCATATCAGGTTGAGGTGGGAACCTCAGAGTTGCTCTCCATTTCTGACATCGATCTCAGGGTCTGCGGTGTTGGAACAGGGGAGTTAGGCCTCGGCTTGTGTTGAGGCATGGAACTCTGCTTGCATTTTGAGTTGTTCATGGGGTGTCAGGCCACTTGTTGAGTTGTATTTGGAACCTGTGGCTTTTTCCGGAGGATGCAACCGGGGTGTCAGTGCCCCTTCATGTTGTGACTTCATCCTCGGGCTTACATTCGAAAAGGTACCCCGGCATCAGGACTTACCTTGAGTGGACGAGGAAATCGGTGTCTTTCGGAAAGTGGCACGACCAACGAAGCTTCCTCTCGAGTTTCAGTGTGAGGCCAGCCTCCTCCTAAGGTGCGATGGGACAGATGGGATCCCTTTCCAGACAAAGCAGGGGAATCGATCCTCATGTTGAAATAAGGAGGAGAGAAGGAGCTCAGATTAAGTTGTGCTGGGAAACTCGGTGTTTGTCTCGAGTGAGACCGGTATGTCTGGGAACTTTTTGAGTTTCATCAAGGGTGTCAAGTTTCAAGAAGGAACATGGTATTTCTCTCGAGATGCTGCAGTGGGAAAGGGCCTCTTCTCGTGATGACTGGGGAACCTCGTGGTTTTTCTGGAGTTGTGGTGGGATTCTCGAGATACGACGGGCAACTCAGGGAGCCTCTCGTGTTGCCCTAGGGAAGTCCAATCTCCATTCGAGTTGTGAGGGGGAGCTGGGGATTGCTCTCGAGTCACTGCAGGGAAAATAGACTTCATCTAGGCTTGTGTCCAGAAACTACGTGTTCCTCTCCAGTGGTGTCAGGGATCTCGGGGTTGCATTCAAGGTTCACCTGGGGAGGCAGGCTTTGTCTCAAGTTGAAGCAAAGAATTCCGCTCTTCTCTCGAGTTGCTATGGGTATCTCTTGGAGCCCACTGAGTGGCCTAAAGGGAGTCAAATCTCCTGCAGAGTTTTGAGATGGGACTCGGGATGGCTCTCTAGGTCCTCCAGGAAAAGAAGGGCCTCATCTCGCGATGGCGGAAGATTCTCATGGTTTTTCTCGAGCTGTGTTGCATTGTGTGGGGTTTCTCTCGAGTTATGACTGGGAACTCAGGGAGCCTCTCGTGTGGCCCCAGGGAAGTCCAGTCTCCATTCGAGTTGTGAGGAGGAGAGCGGCATTGCTCTCGAGTCACGGCAGGGAAATAGGGCCTCAAGATGCATTGAAGGGGGAATTTCAAGGTCTTTTTCGAGTTGCAGCAGGAAGCCCAGGTTTCCCTCAATTTGTGATGGTGACCTCAGGGAGCTTCTCATGGTGCCTATGGGAAGTCAGGTATACTGTGGAGTTGGGAGGGGCCTCTCAGGACTCCACTGGGGTCGGTGCAGTAGAAGAGGGCCTCATTTCAGGTTGAGGCAGCAACCTCAGGGTTCCTCTCCTGTTCTGATGTGGGTCTCAGGGTGTGTATGCCATTTTAAACAGGGAGTCAGGTCTTGACTTGTGTGGAGGCATGGAACTCTGCTTTCCTTTCGAGTTGTCAAAGGGGTTTCAGGCCTCTAGGTGAGTTGAACTTGGGACCAGGGGCTCTTTTCGAGTTAGCAACCAGGGCATCAGAACTCCCTTCGGGTTGTGAGTTGATTCTCGGCTTTCATTTGAAAAAGTACACACACCCTGAGACCAACATCAGAACAGGAGAGGAACAGAACAGGCCCTTTTACGCTGCAGCATTTCCAAAGAAAGTCCACGTTCCCTATTGGAACTCTAAAGGGTACTTGACACGCTTTAGGAAACTCCAGAAGTTTCCCCAGATACCCGTCCCCACTCGAGAACAACACTGAGTTTCCTGCCAAAAGTCAAGAAGAGCCTCATTTTCCCCTCCTTATGTCGAGATGAGGGTCGATTGCCCTGTTTCTCCTGGAGAGGAATGTGACATCCCTGTCACACCTCGAGAGGAGGCTGGTATCTACTTGACACTGGAGGGGAAAGGGGGGTCTTGTCACAATTCAAAAGCTCTGTATTTCCCCATCCACTCGAGGTCAGGCCTGATTCCCTTGCACCAATTCGAATGTAAGCCGAGAATCAACTCACAACATGAAAGGAGTTCTGATGTCCCGTGTGCTAATTGGATAAGAGCCCCAGGTCCCAAATTCAACTCGCCTGGAAGCCTGAAAACCCATTGACAACTCAAGAGGAAAACAGAGTTTCATGCTTCCACATAATTCGAGACATGACTCCCTGTTTGAAACGGCATACACACCCCGAGACCCACGTCAGAACAGGAGAGGAACCATGCAGTTCCCGCCTCAACTTGAGATGAGGCCCTCTTACTTTGCCCCGACCCCAGTGGAGTTCTGGGAGTCCCATCCCAACTCCACAGTATACCTGACTTCCCATAGGCGCCATGAGAAGCTCCGTGGGGTCACCGAAACAGGTCAAGGGAACCCAGGGTTTCCTGCTGCAACTCGAGAAAGACCTCGAGATTCCCCCTTCAAGGAATCTTGAGGTCCGATTCCCCTGCCGTGACTCGAGAGCAATGCTGCGCTCCCCCTCACAAATCGAATGGAGACTGGACTTCCCTGGGGCCACACGAGAGGCTCCCTGAGTTCCCAGTCATAACTCGAGAGAAACCCCACACATTGTGCCGCAGCTCGATAAAAACCATGAGATTCCCCCGTCATCACGAAATGAGGCCCTTCTCTTCCTGCAGGGCCTAGACAGCAACCCCAAGTCAGCCTCTCAAAACTCCACAGGCAGCTTGACTCCCTTTAGGCCACTCAATGGGCTCCAAGAGGTACCCGTGGCAACTCGAGAGGTGAGTAGAGTTCTTTGCTTCCACTTAAGACGAGGCCTGACTCCCCGGGTTAACCTTAAATGCAACCCCAAGATCCCTGTCGCCCCTGGAGAGGAACATGGAGTTTCTGGACACAAGACTAGATGAGGTCTATGTGCCCTGCAGTGACTCGAGAGCAATCCCCAGCTCCCCTTTGCAACTCGATTGGAGAATGGACTTCCCTTGGCAACACGAGAGGCTCCCTGAGTTCCCCGTCGTACTCCAGAATCCTGCCATAACTCGAGAAAAACCACGAGGTGCCAAGGTCATCACAAAATGAGGCCCATTGTCACTGCAGCGTTTCAGGAGAATCCCACGTTCCCTCTTGAAATTCGAAATGGTGCTTGATACCTTGATGCAACTCAAAAAGTTCTCCAACATACCGGTCTCACTCGAGAGGAAGATTGAGTTTCCCGGCACAACTAAATCTGAGCCCCTTCTCCCCTCCTGATCTATACATGAGGGTCGATTCCCCTTCTTTGGATGGAACAGTATCCTGACCTTTCCGTTGCACCTCAGGAGGAAGCAGGTCTCACATTGAAACTCGAGAGGAAGCTTCATGGGTCATGCCACATTCCGAAAGACAGCGATTTCCCCGTCCACACAAGGTAAGTCCCGATGCCCGGGCACCTCTTCAAATGTAACCACGAGGATGAAGTCACAACATGAAGGGGCAGTTACACCCCGGTTGCATCCTCCGGAAAAAGCTGCAGGATCCAAATACAACTCGACAAGTGGCCTGACACCCGATGAACAACTCGAGAGGCAAGCGGAGTTCCGTGCCTCAACATATGATGAGGCCTGACTACCCTGTTCCAATTCCGCAGAGACTCCGAGATCGATGTCAAAAATGGAAAGGAACACTGATGTTCCCGCCTCAACTTGAGATGAGGCCCTATGCATCCCTGAAGCTATTCGAGATGAATCCCGAGGTGCCCTTGGCAATGCCAAAGAAGATCTGACTTCCCTGAGGAGACAAGAGCAGGTCCCCCAGGTTGACATACATATCGAGCAGAACCATAATCTTCCTGCCACAACTCCATGCAAACCACGAAATTCTCCCCTGCACACTTGAGAAGTCCCTTTTACGCTACAGGGTTTTCAAAGAAAGCCCACGTTCCCTCTTGGAACTCGAAAGGGTACTTGACACGCTTTAGGAAACTCCAGAAGATTCCCCAGATACCCGTCCCCATTCGAAAGGAACATTGAGTTTCCCACCACAAGTCAAGAAGCCCGTTTTCCCCTGCTCAAGTCGAGATGAGGGTCGATTGTCCTGTTTCATGTGGAAAGGAATGCCCTTGTCCACGTCGCCCCTCGAGAGGAGGCTGGTAACTACTTGATGCTGCAGGGGAACCTGGGGCCTTGTCACAATTAAAAAGCCACTTATTTCCCCATCCACTTGAGATCAGGCCGGGTTCCCTTGCATTGATTCAAATGTCAGCCGACAATCAACTCACAACACAAAGAGAGTTCTGATGCCCCGGTTTCTAAAACGTAAACTGCCCCAGGTCCCAAATTTAACTCACCTGGAGGCCTGAAACCCTTTTGACAACTCGAGAGGAAAGCAGAGTTTCATGCCTCTACACACGTCGAGACCTGACTCCCTGTTTGAAATGGCATACACACCCTGAGACCTACATCCGAACAGGAGAGGAACCCTGAGGTTCCCGCCTCAACTCGAGATGAGGCCCTCTTCCATTGCACCCACCAAAGTAGAGTCCAGAGAGGCCCTCCCAACTCCACAGTATTCCTGACCTCCCATAGGCACCATGAGAAGCTCCCTGAGGTCACTGTCACAAGTCAAGGGTACCCAGGGTTTCCTGCCGCAACTTGAGAAAGATTTTGAGATTCCCCCTTCAACGCGTCTTGAGGCCCAATTCCCCTGCCGTGACTCAAGAGCAACGCCGCGCTCCCCCTCACAAATTGAATGGACACTGGACTTCCCTGGACTTCCCTGAGGCCACATGAGATGCTCCTTGATTTCCCTTCATAACTCGAGAGAAACCCCACACGTCACGCCGCAGCTTGAGAAAAATCACGAGATTCCCCCGACATCGCAAAATGAGGCCCTTCTTTTCCTACAGAGCTATCCCTCTGAAAACTCCACAGGAGGCTTGATTCCCTTTAGGGCATTCAATGGGCTCCGATAGATACCCGTCACAACTCAAGAGGAGAGCGGAGTTCTTTGCTTCAACTCTAGATGAGCGGTGAATGCAACCTTGAATGCAACCCCGAGATACCTGTCACCACTGGAGAGGAACACAGAGTTTCTGGACACAAGCCTAGATGAGGTCTATTTGCCCTGCAGTGACGCGAGAGCAATCCCCAGCTCCCCATCACAATGCGAATGGAGATTGGACTTCCCTGGGGCAACACGAGAGGCTCTCTGAGTTCCCCGTCATAATCTGAGAATCCCGCCGCAACTTGAGGAAAATCACGAGGTTCCCCCGTCATTGAGAGATGAGGCCTTTTCCCACTGCAGGGTCTCGAGAGAAATCCCATGTTCCCTCTTGAAATTTGAAAGGGTACTTGACACCCTTGATGCAACTCAAAAAGTTACACGATATACCTGTCTCATTCAAGAGGAACACTGAGTTTCCCTTCACAGTTTAATTGAGCCTATTCTCCCCTCCTTATCTCAACATGCGGGTCAATTCCCCTGCTTTGTCTGAAAAGGCAACTCGACCTTCCAGGCGCACCTCAGGAGGAGGCCAGTCTCACATTGAAACTCGAGAGAAAGCTTCATAGGTCATGCCACATACCGAAAGACACGAATTTCCCCGTCCACTGAAGATAAGTCCTGATGCCCGGGCACCTCTTTGAATGTAACACTGAGGATGAAGTCACAACACGAAGGGGCCCTGACATCCTGTTTGCATCCTCTGGAAAAAGCCTCAGGTTTCAAATACAACTCGACAAGTCCCTGACAACCCATGAACAACTCGAGAAGCAAGCAGAGTTCCGTGCCTCAACACAAGACGAGGCCTGATTCCCCTGTTCCAACTCGGCAGAGACCCCGAGATCAATGTCAGAAATGGAGAGGAACCCTGAGGTTTCCGCCTAAACTCGAGATGAGGCCCTCTTACATTGCACGACCCCAGTGGAGTCCTGAGAGGCCCCTCCCAACTCCACAGTATTCCTGACTTCCCTTAGGCACCATGAGAAGCTCCCTGGGGTCACCGGCACAAGTGGAGGGTACCCTGGGTTTCCTGCTGCAACTCGAGAAAGACGTCGCGATTCCCCCCTTCAACGCACCTTGAGGCACGATTCCCGTGAGGAGACTCGAGAACAATGCCGCGCTCCCCCTCACAACTCGAATGGAGACTGGACTTCCCTTGGGCCACATGAGAGACTCCCTGATTTCCCCGTCGTAACTCGAGAGAAAATACACACGTAGCTCCGCAGCTGGAGAAAAACCACGTGATTCCCCCGTCATCGCAAGATGAGGCCCTTCTTTACCTGCAGGGCCTAGAGAGCAATCCCGAGTCCCCTCTCAAAACTTCAAGGGAGGCTTGAATCCCTTTAGGCCACTCAGTGGGCTCCAAGAGATACCCGTGGCAACTCTAGAGGAGAGCGGAGTTCTTTGCTTCAACTCGAGATGAGGCCTGACTCCCCAGGTGAATATTGACTGCAACCCCGAGATCCCTGTCACCACAAGAGAGCAACATGGAGTTTCTGGACACAAGCCTAGATAAGGTCTATTTATCCTACAGTGACTAGAGACCAGCTCCCCCTCACAACTCTAATGAAGATTGGACTTCTCTGGGGCAATACGAGAGGCTCCCTGAGTTCCCATTCGTAACTAGAGAGAAACCCCACACGTCGCGTCGCACTCAGGAAAAACCACGAGATACACCTGTCATCGCGAGATGAGGCCCTTTCCAACTGCAACGTCTCGAGAGAAATCCCACGTTCCCTATTGAAATTCGAAACTGTCTTGACACCCTTGATGCAACTAAAAAGGTTCCCTGATATACCGGTCTCACTCGAGAGGAACTCTTAGTTTCCCAGCACAACTTAATCTAAGTCCATCTCCCCTCCTTATCTTGACATGAGGGTTGATTCCCCTGCTTTGTGTGGAAAGGGATATCTACCATTCCAGCGCTCCTCGGGAGGAGGCCAGTCTCACATTGAAACTCGAGAGGAAGTCTCATGGGTCGTGCCACATTCCTAAAGATACCGATTTCCCCGTCCACTCAAGGTAAGTCTCGATGCTCGGGCACCTCTTTGAATGTAACCCCGAAGATGAAGAAACAACAAGAAGGGGCACTGGCACCACGGTTGCATCCTCTGAAAAAAGCCACAGGTTCCAAATACAACTCAACAAGTTGCCTGACACTCCATGAACAACTCAATAGGAAAGCGGAGTTCTGTGCCTCAACACAAGATGAGGCCTGACTCCCCGGTTCCAACTCCGCAGAGACCGTGAGATCGATGTCAGAAATGGAGAGGAACCCTGAGGTTCCCACCTCAACTCGAGATGAGGCCCTATTCATCCCTGCAGTGAAGTGCGAGGAATCCCGAGGTGCCCCTCAAAACGTCAAAGGAGACCTTACTTCCCTGAGGAGATATGAGTGGGTCCCCCAAGTCGACACGCAACTCGAGAGGAACCCTAATTTTCCAGCCACAACTCCACGTAAACCACGAAATTCTCCGTTGCATGCTTCAGAAGGCCCTTTTACACTGCAGCATTTCCAAAGAAAGCTCACCTTCCCTCTTGGAATTTGAAAGGGTACTTGACACACTCTATGAAACTCCAGAAGTTTCCCCAGATACCCGTCTCCACTTGAGAGGAATGCTGAGTTTCCCGTCACAAGTCAAGAAGAGTCCCGTTTTCCCCTCCTGAATTCGTGATGAGGGTCGATTGTCCTGCTTCGCCTGGAAAGGTATGCCGACATCCCCATCGCACCTCGAGAGGAGGCTGGTATCTACTTGACACTGGAGGGGAACCCAGGGGTTCTGTCACAATTCAAAAGTCACATATTTCCCCATCCACTCGAGATCAGGCCTGATTCCCTTGCACTGATTCGAATGTCAGCAGAAAATCAACTCACAACAAGAAGGGAGTTCTGATGTCCCGGTTGCTAATTCGTAAAGAACCCCAGGCCCCAAATTCAACTCGCCTGGAAGCCTGAAAACGGTTTGACAACTAGAGAGGAAAGCAGAGTTCCATGCCTCTACACAAGTTGAGACCTGAATCCCTGTTTGAAACGGCATACACACCCCGAGAACCACATCAGAACAGGAGAGGAACACTGAGATTCCCGCCTCAACTCGAGATGAGGCCCTCTTCCATTGCACGACCCCAGTGGAGTCCCGAGAGGCCGCTCCCACTCCAAAGTATTCCTGACTTTCCATAGGCACCATGAAAATCTCCCTGAGGTCACTGTCACAAGTCGAAGGAACTCAGGGTGTCCTGCCGCAACTCGACAAAGACCTCGAGATTCCCCCTTCAACGTGTCTTGAGGCTCGATTCCTGTGCCGTGACTCGAGAGCAATGCTACGCTCCCCCTCGCAACACGAATGGACACTGGATTTCCCTGGGGCTACCCGAGAGGCTCCCTGAGTCCCCCGTCATAACTCGAGTGAAACGCCACACGTCACACTGCAGCTCGAGAAAAAGCACGAGATTCACCCATCATCACGAGATGAGGACCTTTTTTTCCTGCAGGGCCTAGACAGCAATCCCGAGTACCCTCTCAAACCTCCACACTAGGCTTGACTCCCTTTAGGCCACTCAGTGGGCTCCAAGAGATATCCGTCGCAACTCCAGAGGAGAGCGGAGTTCTTTGGTTCAACTCGAGACTAGGTCTGACTTCCTGGTGAACCTTGAATGCTACTCCGAGATCCCTATTGCCATGGAAGAGGAACATGCAGTTTCTGGACACAAGCCTAGATGAGGTCTATTTTCCCTGCAGTAATTCGAGAGCAATCCCCACCTCCCCCTTGCAACTCGAGTGGAGATTGGACTTCCCATGGGGCAACAAGAGAGGCTCCTTGAGTTCCCCATCGTAACTCGAGAATCCTGCTGCAACTCGAGAAAAACCACGAGATTCCCCCGTCATCACGAGATGAGGCCCTTCATTTCCTGCAGGGCTTAGAGTGCAATCCTGAGTCCCTTCTCAAAACTCCACAGGAGTCTTGACTCCCTTTATGCCACTCAAGAGCTCCAAGAGATAACAGATGCAACTCGAGAGGAGAGCAGAGTTCTTTGCTTCCACTCGAGACGAGGCCTGACTCCTTGGGTGAACCTTGAATGCAACCCCGAGATCCCTGTCGCCACTGGAGACGAACACGGAGTTTCTGGACACAAGCCTTGATGAGGTCTATTTGCACTGCATTGACTCGAGAGCAATCCCCACCTCCCTCTCACAACTCGAATGGAGATTGGACTTCCCTGGGGCAACACGAGAGGCTCCCTTAAATCCCCGTCTCAACTCGAGAATCCAGCCACAACTCGAGAAAAACCACGAGGTGCCCCCGTCATCACGAGATGAGCCCCTTTCCCACTACAGCGTCTTGAGAGAAATCCCATGTTCCCTCTTGAAATTCGA
Source organism: Bos taurus (assembly GCF_002263795.3). NCBI lineage: Eukaryota > Metazoa > Chordata > Mammalia > Artiodactyla > Bovidae > Bos > Bos taurus. The sequence continues at coordinate 174,899 of NW_020190851.1, read as the reverse complement.
AAAGGTACTTGACACTCTTGATGCAACTCAAAAAGTTTCCCGACATACCAGTCTCATTCAAGAGGAACACCGTGTTTCCCAGCAAAACTTACTCTGATCCCCTTCTCCCCTCCTGATCTCGACATGAGGGTCGATTCCCCTGCTTTGTCTGGAAAGGGATCCCGACCTTCCCGTCGCACCTCAGGAGGAGGCCGGTCGCACATTGAAACTCGAGAGGAAGCCTCGTGGGTCGTGCCACATTCTGAAAGACACCAGTTTCCACGTCTACTCAAGATAAGTCCCGATGCCCGGGCACTTCTTCAAATGTAATCCCGAGGATGAAGTCACAACATGAAGGGGCATAGACACCCCGGTTGCATCCTTGGGAAAAAGCCTCAGCTTCCAAATACAACTCAACAAGTGGCATGATACCCCATGAACAATGCGAGAGGCAAGCAGAGTTCCATGCCTCATCACAAGACGAGGCCTGACTCCCCTGTTACAACTCTGCAGAGACCCCGAGATGGATGTCAGAAATGGAGAGAAACACTGAGGTTCCAGCCTCGACTCGAGATGAGACCCTATTCATCCCTGCAGCGATGTGCGAGGAATCCCGCCGTGCCGCCTTGCAAAGCCAAAGGAGATCTGACTTCCCTGAGGAGACATGAGCGGTTCCCCCAGGTTGACACGCAACTCGAGAGGAACCCTAAGTTTCCTGCCACAACTCCACGGAAGCCACAAAATTCTCCCCTACACGCTTGAGGAGGCCCTTTGACTCTGCAGCATTTCCATAGAAAGCCCACGTTCCCTCTTGGAACTCGAAAGGGTACTTGACAGGCTTTATGAAGCTACAGATGTTTCCCCAGACACCCGTCCTCACTAGAGAGGAATGCTGAATTTCCCGCCACAAGTCAAGGAGAGCCCCGTTTTCCCCTCCTCAAGTTGAGATGAGGATCGATTGCCCTGCTTCACCTGGAAAGCAATGCTGACATCCCGGTCACACCTCGAGAGGAGGCTGGTATCTACTTGACACTGGTAGGGAACCCGGGGGTCTTGTCACATTTCGAAAGCCACGTATTTCCCCATCCACTCGAGATCAGGCCTGATTCCCTTGCACCGATTTGAATGTCAGCTGAGAATCAACTCACAACATGAAGGGAGTTTTGATGCCCCTGTCGCTAATTCAAAAAGAGCCCCAGGTCACAAAGTCAACTCGCCTGAAGGCCTGAAACCCCTTTGACAACTCGAGAGGAAAGCAGAGTTTCATGCCTCCAAACAAGTCGAGACCTGACTCCCTGTTTGAAGTGGCATACACACACCGAGACCCACGTCAGAACAGGAGAGGAACCCTGAAGTTCCCGCCTCAACTCGAGATGATGCCCTCTTCCATTGCACCAAACCCAGTGGACTCCCAAGAGGCCCCTTCCAACTCCACAGTATTGCTGACTTCCCATAGGCACCATGAGAAGCTCCCTGAGGTCACCGTCCCAAGTCGAGGGAACCCAGAATTTACTGCTGCATCTCGAGAAAGAACTCGAGATTCCCCCTCAGCGTGTCTTGAGGCCTGATTCCCCTGCCGTGACTCGAGAGCAATGCCGTGCTCCCCCTCGCAACTCGAATGGAGACTGGACTTCCCTGGGGCCACATGAGAGGCTTCCTGAGTTCCCCTTCATAACTCGAGAGAAATCCCACACGTCGTGTCGCAGCTCAAGAAAAACCATGAGATCCCCCTGTCACCATGAGATGAGTCCCTTCTTTTCCTTCAGGGCCTAGACAGCAATCCTGTGTCCCCTCTCAAAACTCCACAGGAGGCTTGACCCCCTTTAGGCCACTCAATTGGCTCTGGGATACCCATGGCAACTAGAGAGGAGAGCAGATTTCTTTGCTTCAACTCGAGAAGAGGCCTGACTCCCAGGGTGAACCTTGAATGCATCACCGAGGTCCCTGTCGCCACTGGAGAGGAACACGGAGTTTCTGGACACAAGCCTAGATGAGATCTATTTGCCCTGCAGTGACTTGAGAGCAATCCCCAGCTCCCCCTCACAACTCGAATGGAGATTGGACTTTCCTGGGTAAACACGAGAGGCTCCCTTCGTTACCCTTCGTAACTCGAGAATCCCATCACAACTTGAAAAAACCCACGAGGTTCCCCCATCATCGCCAGATGAGGCCCTTTCCCACTGCAGCGTCTTGAGAGAAATACCACATTCCCTCCTGAAATTCGAAACAGTACTTGACACCCCTGACAACTCAAAAAGTTCCCCGACATATTGTTCTCACTCGAGAGGAACACCCAATTTCCCGGCACAACTTATTCTGAGCCCCTTCTCCCCTCCTGATCTCGATATGTGGGTCGATTCCCCTACTTTGTCTGGAAAGGGATCCCGACCTTCCCGTCGCACCTCAGAAGGACTCACATTGAAACTCGAAAAGAAGACACGTGGGTCGTGCCACATTCCAAAAGACACTGATTTCCCCATACACTCAAGCTAAGTCCAGTTGATCGGGTGCCTCTTCAAATGTAACCCCGAGGATGGAGTCACAACACACAGGGGCACTGACACCCTGGTAAAATCCTCCAGAAAAAGTCGCAGGTTCCATATACAACTCGAGAAGTAGCCTGACACCCCATGAACAACTCGAGAGGCAAGTGGAGTTCCGTGCCTCAACACAAGACAAGGCCTGACTTCCCTGATCCAACTCTGCAGAGACCGCGAGATCGATGTCAGAAATGGAGAGGAATCCTGAGGTTCCCGCCTCAACTCGACTGAGGCCCTATTCATCCCTGCAGCGATGCGCAAGGAATCCCGAGTTGCCCCTCGCATCGCCAAAGGAGATCTGACTTCCCTGAGGAGACATGATCAGGTCCCACAGGTCAACACACAACTCGAGAGGAACCCTAAGCTTCCTGGCACAACTCCACGCAAACCACGTAATTCTCCCCTGCATGCTTCAGGAGGCCCTTGTATGATGCAGTGTTTCCAAAGAAAGCCCCCTTTCCCTCTTGGAACTCGAAAGTGTACTTGACACGTTTTAGGAAACTCCAGAAGTTTCCCCAGATACCCGTCCCCACTCGAGAGAAACTGAATTTCCCACCACATGTCAAGAAAAGCCTCGTTTTCCCCTCCTCAATTCGAGATGAGGGTCGATTGACCTGCTTCGCCTGGAAAGGAATGCCTTCGTCCCCGTCACACCTCAAGAGGAGGCTGGTATCTACTTGACACTGGAGGGGAACTCGGGGGTCTTGTCACAATTCGAAAGCCACGTATTTCCCCATCCACTCGAGATCAGGCCTGATTCCCTTGCACCGATTTGAATGTCAGCCTAGAATCAACTCACAACATGCAGGGAGTTCTGAAGCCCCGGTTACTAAATCAAAAAGTGCCCCAGGTCCCAAATTTAACTTGCCTGGAGGCCTGAAACCCCCTTGACAACTCGACAGGGAAGCAGAGTTTCATGCCTCCAAACAAGTCGAGACCTGACTCCCTTTTGAAATGGCATACCCAGCCCAAGACCTACGTCAGAACAGGAGAGGAACCCTGAGGTTCCTGCCTAAAGTAGAAACGAGGCCGTCTTCCACTGCACCCACCCCAGTGGAGTCCCAAGAGGCCCCTCCCAAGTCCACAGTATTCCTGACTTTCCATAGGCACCATGAGAAGCTCCCTGAAGTCGCCGTCACAAGTATAGGGAACCCAGGGTTTCCTGCCCCAACTCGAGAAAGACCTTGAGATTCCCCCTTCAAAGCGTCTTGAGGCCTGATTCCCCTGCCGTGACTCGAGAGAAATGCCACACTCCCCCTCATAACTCAAATGGAGACTGGACTTCCCTGGGGCCACACGAGATGCTCCCTGAGTTCCCCATTGTAACTTGAGAGAAACCCCACACGTCACAACGCAGCTTGAGAAAAACTACGAGATTCCCCCGTCATCACAAGATGAGGCCCTTCTTTTAGTGCAGGGCCTAGAGAGCAATCCTGAATCCTCCCTCAAAACTCCACAGGAGGCTTGACTCCCTTTAGGCCACACAAAGGGCTCTGAGAGATACCCGTGGCAACTCAAGAAGAGAGTGGAGTTCTTTGCTTCAACTCGAGACAAGGCCTGAATGCAACCTTGGATGCAACCCTGAAATCCTTGTCACCACTGGAGAGGAACACGGAGTTTCTGGACACAAGCCTACATGAGGTCTATTTGCCCTGCAGTGACTCGAGAGCAATCCCCAGCTCCCCCTCGCAACTCTAATGGAGACTGGACTTCCCTGGGGCAACAAGAGAGGCTCCCTGTGTTCCCCGTCGTAACTCGAGAATCCCGCTGCAACTCGAGAAAAACCACGAGGTTCCCCCGTCATCACTAGATGAGGCCCTTTCCCACTGCAGCGTCTCGAGAGAAATCCCACGTTCCCTCTTGAGATTTGAAACGGCACTTGACACCCTTTATGCAACCAAAAAAGTTCCCTGACATACCGGTCTCAATCGAGAGGAACACCGAGTTTCCTGGCACAACTGAATCTGAGGCCCTTTTCCCCTTCTTCTCTAAAGATGAGGGTCGATTCCCCTGCTTTGTCTGGAAGGGATCCTGACCGTCCCCTCACACCTCAGGAGGAGGCCGGTCTCCCATTGAAACTCGAGAGGAAGCCTCGTGTTTTGTGCCACATTCGGAAAGACACCGATTTCCCCGTCCACTCAAGGTAAGTCCTGATGCCCGGGCATTTCTTTGAATGTAACCCCGAGGATGAAGTCACAACACGAAGGGACACTGACACCACAGTTTCATCCTCAGGAAAAAGTCGCAGGTTCCAAATACAACTCAACAAGTGGTTTGACACCCCATTAACAACTCTAGAGGCAAGCGGAGTTCCATGCCTCAACACAAGAGGAGGAATGACTCCCCTGTTACAACTCTGTAAAGACCCCGTGATGGATGTCAGAAATAGAGAGGAACCCTGAGGTTCCTGCCTCAACTGGAGATGAGGCCCTATTCATCCCGGCAGCGATGCTCAAGGAATCCCGAGGTGCCCCTTGCAACGCCCAAGGACATCTGACTTCCATGAGGAGACATGAGCGGGTCCTCCAGGTTGACACGCAACCCGAGAGGAACCATAAGCTTCCCGCCACAAGTCCACGCAAACCACGAATTTCTCCCCTGCACATGACATGAGGCCCTTTTATGCTGCAGCAGTTCCAAAGGAAGCCCACGTTCCCTGTTGGAACATGAAAGGGTACTGGACACCCTTTATGAAACTCCAGAAGTTTCCCCCGATATCCTTCCCCACTCGAGAGGAATGCTGAGTTTCCCGCCACAAGTCAAGAAGAGATCCATTTTCCCTTCCTCAACTCATGATGAGGGTCGATTCCCCTGCCTCACCTGGAAAGGAATGCCAACGTCCCCGTTGCACCTCGAGAGGAGGCTGGTATCTACTTGATACTGGAGGGGAACACGGGAGTCTTGTGACAATTCGAAAGACATGGATTTCCCCATCCACTCGAGATAAGGCATGATTCCCTGGCATAGATTCGAATGTCAGCCGAGAATCAAGTCACAACACGAAAGGAGGACTGATACCCTGTTTGCAAATTCGAAAACAGCCCCAGGTCCCAAATTCAACTCGCCTGGAGGCCTGAAATCCTTTTGACAACTCGATAGGAAAGCAGACTTCCATTGCTCCACACAGGTCTAGACCTGTCTCCCTGTTTGAAATGGCATACACACCCCGAGACCCAGGTTAGAACAGAAGGAACCCTGAGGTTCCCTCCTCAGCTCGAGATGAGGCCCTATTCATCCGTGCAGCGATGCACAAGGAATCCCGAGCTGCCCCTTACAACGCCCAGGGACACCTGACTTCCCTGAGGAGACATGAGTGGTCCAACAGGTCGACATGCAACTCGAGAGGAACCCTAAGGTTCCCACCACGACTCCAAGCATACCACGAAATTCTGCCCTGCATGCAAGATGAGGCCCTTTGACGCTGCAGCATTTCCAAAGAAGGCACACCTTCCTTCTTGGAACTCGAAAGGGTATTTGACACCCTTTATGGAACTCCAGAAGTTTCCCCAAATATCCATCCCCACTTGAAAGAAACACTGAGTTTCCTGCCACAAGTGAAGAAGAGCCCTGTTTTCCCCTCCTGAACTCGAGATGAGGGTCAATTCCCCTGCTTCGTCTGGAAAGGAAATCTGACGTCCTCGTCGCACCTCGAGAGGAGGCTGGTATCAATGTGACACTGGAGGGGAACCCGTGGATCTTGTCACAATTGGAAAGAAACGGATTTCCCCATCCATTCGAGATAAGGCCTGATTCCCTGGCACCGATTCGAATGTCAGCCAAGAATCAACTCACAACACGAAGGGAGGACTGATACCCCAGTTGCTAATTCAAAAAGAACCCCAGGCCCCAAATTCAACTCACCTGGAGCCTGAAATCTCTTTGACAACTCGAGAGGAAAGCAGAGTTCCATGCCTCCATGCAAGTCGAGACCTGACTCCCTGTTTGAAATGGCATACACACCCCGAGACCCACGTCAGAACAGGAGAGGAACCCTGAGGTTCCTGCCTCCACATGAGATGAGGTTCTCTTCTATTGCACCGACCCCAGTGGAATCCCGAGAAGCCCCTCCCAACTCCACAGTGTTCCTGACTTTCCATAGGCACCATGAGAAGCTCCCTTATGTTACCATCACAAGTTGAGGAAACCCAGAGATTCCTGCCGCAACCCGAGAAGACCTCCAGATTCTGCCTTCAATGCGTCTTGAGGCCCGATTCCCCTGCCGTGACTCGAGAGCAATGCCACGCTCCCCCTCATAACTTGAAAGGAGAATGGACTTCCCTGGGGCAACACGAGAGGTTCCCTGAGTTCCCCCTTGTAACTTGAGAGAAAGCCATACCTCGCGCCACAGCTCAAGTAAAACCACGAGATTTCCCTGTCATCGTGAGATGAGGCCCTTCTTTTCCTGCAGGGCCTAGAGAGCAATACCGAGTCCCTTCTCAAACCTCCACAGGAGGCTTGACTCCCTTTAGGCCACTCAATGGGCTCCAAGAGATACCCATCACAACTCGAGAGGAGAGTGGAGTTCTTTGCTTCAACTTGAGACAAGGCCTGACTCCCTGGGTGAAACTTGAATGCAACCCCAAGATCCCTGTCATCACTGGAGAGGAACACGGAGTTTTTGGACACAAGCCTAGATGAGGTCTATTTGCCCTGCAGTGATTCGAGAGCGACCCCCAGTTCCCCCTCACAACTCAAATGGAGATTGGACTTCCCTGGGGCACCACAAAAGGCTCCCTGAGTTCCCCGTCCTAACTCGAGAATGCTGCTGCAACTCGAGAAAAACCACGAGGTTCCCCCATCATCGCCAGATGAGGCCCTTTCTCACTGAAGCATCTTGAGAGAAATCCCACATTCCCTCTTAAAATTTGAAACGGTACTTGACACCCTTGATGCAACTCAAAATGTTCCCCGACATACCAGTCTCATTTGAGAGGAACACCAAGTTTCCAAGCACAACTTAATCGGAGTCCCTTCTCCCGTCCTTATCTCGACATGAGGGTCGATTCCCTTGCTTTGTCTGGAAAGGAATCCTGACCTTCCCGCCGCACCTCAGGAGGCCGTTCTCACCTTGAAACTCGAGAGGAACTCCAGGGGTCGGGCTACCATTCGCAAAAACCCCAATGTCCCCTTCCACTGGAGATAAGGCCTCATTCCCCTGCAACAACTCGAATGTCACCCCAAGTATCAACTCACGACAAGAAAGGAGGACTGGGAGCCCCATGGCACCTTTAGAAATAGCCCCAAATCCCTAACTCAACTCCACAGGAGGCCTGACACACCTTTTCCACCTCGAGAGGGAAGTGGAGTTCTATGCCCCAACATGAGATGACGTCTGACTCTCCAGTGTAATCTCCATAGGAACCCCCAGATCCCTTTCAGAGATGGAGAGGAACCCTGAGTTTCCCACCTCAACTTGAAATAAGGCCCTAGTCCCCTACACCAACTCAAGAGGAATCCCAAGAAGACCCTCACAGCTCGAACGGATTCCTGACTTTCCAGAGACAACATGAGAAGGTCCCTCAGGTCCCCGTGGCAACTTGAGGGAACCCACACCTCTGGCCGCAACTCAAGAAACACATGGAAATTCCCCCGTCCACGGGAAATGAGGCCTAATACCCTTCCCGTGACTCTAGATCACTCCCTGGCTCGCCCTCGCAAAGCGAATGGAGACTTGAATTTCTGAAGCAACACGAGAGGCTTCTCAAGCCCCGTGGTACCTGGAGAGGAATCCCTAGGCACCCACTGAAACTGGAGACAAACCACGAGATTCCCCCATCAACGCGAGATGAGGACTTTTTCTCCTGTAGTGCCTCGAGAGCAATCCTGAGTTCCCTCTCAAAACTAGAGAGCAGGCTGGACTCCCTTCATGCAACTCAAGGGGGCCCAGGATCACCATCACAACTCGAGATGAAAGCTGAGGCTCCCACCACAAGTAGAGAAGAGCCCCGTGTTTCCTACCTCATCTGGAGATTAGGGCCCATTCCCTGCTTCAACTCAAAAGGAATGCCAAATTCCCCTCACACCTCAAGAGGAGGCCTGTCTCACCTGTTCAATCTCGAGTGGAACCCGCTGATCCTGCTTCAAGGAAAAAGGACACCGAGTGCCCCCTCAGCTCAAGATAAGTCCAGATTATCCTGCACTGGTTCCAACGGAACCCCAAGTATCCCTCGAAACAGGATGGGAGGCCTGTCTCCCCTGCTGATCCTCTTGAAAAAGCCCAAATTCCCCGCCTGAACTCGACCGGAGCCCTGACACCCCTTGGACAAATCGAGAGGAATGCAGAGTTCCATGCCTTGACACCAGACAAGGCCTGCCTCCCTCGTTGAACCTTGATAAAAAGCCCAAGATCCCTGTCACTGCCAGAGAGGAACACTGAGTTTCCTGACTGAACTCTAGACACAGCCCTATTCTCCAGCAGCGAGTCGAGAGGAATGCCGACATGCCCCTCGCAACTCGAGAAGAGACCCCACTTCTCTGAGGCAACACGAGCGGGTTCCTGAGGTGCCCGTCACAACTTGAGAGGAACCCCAAGCTTCCCACCACAACTCGAGAAAAACCACGAGAAAAACCATCTCGCCTCAACATGAGATGACGCCCTTTTCCAGAGCAGTGTCTCCAGAGAAATCCCACGTTCCCTCCTGAAACGAGAAAGGGTATTTCACACCCTTCATGCAACTCAGGAAGGTCCCCGAGATACCCGTCCCCACATGAGAGGAACACTGATTTTCACGCCACAACTCAAGAAGAGCGCCTTTTTTATCCTCCTCAACTCGATATGAGTGTCGATTCCTCTGTTTCATTGGGAAAGGAATCCCGAAGTTGCTATGTCCCCTCAAGAGAAGGCCGGTCTCACCTTGAAACTCGAGCGCATCCCCGGGAGTCGTGCCTCAATTCGAAAAGACCCCAATTTCCCATCCACTCCAGATATGCCTGATTCCCCTGCAATGCCTTGACTGGAACCACGAGTATCAACTCAAACCACCAAGAGAGGTGAGACAGCCCCGGGACACCTCGAGATAAAGCCCCAGATCCCAAGGCCAACTCAAGAGGAAGCCTGATAACCCTTTTAGACCTAAAGAGGGAAGCAGAGGTCCATGTCTCCTTATGAGACGAGGCCTGACTCCCTGTGGAAACTCCATAGGATCCCCGAGATCCATGTCAGCACTGGAGAGGAACCCTGAGGTTCCGGCCTCAATTCCTGATGAGGCCCTATGCCTGTGCTCTGACTGAAAAGGAATTCCAAGAGGCCCCTCACAACTTGAAAGGAGACTTGACTTTCCGGAAACAACACGAGTGGTTCCCTGAGGTCCCTGTCGCAACTCGAGAGGAACCCCAAGTTTCCTGCCGCAACTCGAGAAAACCCAGAAGATGATCCCCTAAATGCGAGATGAGGCCCTTTTCCCCTTCATCATCTCGAGAGAAATCCCACCTTCCCTCTTGAGCCTCGAAAGGGTATTTGACCCCATTTAGGCAACTCAAGAAGTTGCTGACATACCCATCTCCACTCGAGAGGAACATTAAATTTACCGCCACAACTCACGAGGAGCCCCGTTTTCCACTCCTCCTCTTGAGATGAGGGTCCATTCCCCTGCTTCGTCTGCAAAGGAGTCCCGACCTTCCCACCGCACCTCAGGAGGAGGCTGTTCTCACCTTGAAACTCGAGAGGAATCCCAAGGGTTGGGCCACCGTCTGAAAAGACCCCGAAGATCCTATCCACTTGAGATAAGGCCTCATGCCCCTGCAATGACTTGAATGTCACCCTTAGTATCAACTCACTACACGAAGGGAGGATTGAGAGGCCCATGGTGCCTCTAGAAATAGCCCGAGATCCCTACCTCAACTCCACAAGAGGCCTGACACCCCTTTTCCAACTCGAGAGGGAAGCAGAGTTCCATGCCCCAACATGAAACCACGTCTGACTTCCCACTGCAATCTGCATAGGAAGCCAGAGATCCCTCTCAGAGCTGGAGAGGAATCCTGAGTTGCTCGCCTCAACTTGAGATGAGGCCCTAGTCCCCTGCACCAACTCGAGAGGAATCCTGAGATGCAATCACAATTCTAACGGATTCCTGACTTCCAGGAGACATATGAGAGGCTCCCTCAGGTCCCCGTGGCAACTCCAGGGAACCCACAATTCCAGCCGCAACTCGAGAAACACATGGAGATTCCCCCTTCCATGCGAAATGAGGCCTGATCACCCTCCCGTGACTCCAGAGCACTCTCGGGCTCGCCCTCACAATGCCCATGGAGACTTGACTTTCCTGAGTAAACATGAGAGGCTCCCTGAGTTCCCCATGGTACCTGGAGAGGAATCCCAAGCCACCTGCTGCAACTCGAGACAAACCATGAGATTCCCCCGTCCATACGAGATGAGGCCCTTTTCTCCTGCAGCGACTTGAGGAAAATCCCGAGTTCCCTCTCAAAACTCGAGAGGAGGCTGGAATTGCTTCATGCAACTCAAGGGAGCCCAGGATCCCTGTCACAACTCGAGATGAAAGCCGAGGTTCCTGCCACAAGTTGACAAGAGACCCGTGTTTGTCACCTTATCTGGAGATGAGGGCCCATTCCCTGCTTCAACTCAAGAGGAATCTCACTTTCCCCTCTCACCACAAGAGGAGGCCTGTCTCACCTGTTTAATCTCAAGTGGAACCCTGATGATTCTGGGTCAAGGAAAAAGGACACCGACTGCCCCCTCAGCTCGAGATAAGTCCTGATTCCCCTGCACCAGCCCCAAAGCAACCCCAAGTATCCCCTCACAACAGGATGGGAGGCCTGTCTCCCATGCTGATCCTCTAGAAAAAGCCCATATTCCCTGCCTGAAGTCGACTGGAGCCCTGACACCCCTTAGGCAACTCGAGAGGGATGCAGAGTTCCATGCCTCGACACCAGACGAGGCCTGACTCCCTAATTGAATCTTGATAAAAAGCCCGAGATCCCTGTCACCGCCTGAGAGGAACATTGAGTTTCCCGACTGAACTCGAGACACGGCCTATTCACCATCAGTGACTCGCGAGGAATTCCAATATGCCCCTCACAACTTGAGAAGAGACTCGACTTCTTTGAGGCAATACAAGTGGGTCCCTGAGGTCCCCGTCGCAACTTGAGAGGAAGCCCAAGCTTTGCGCCACATTTCGAGAAAAAACATGAGATTCTCCCCTCAACGCGAGATGAGGCCCTTTTCTGGAGCAGTCTCCAGAGAAATCTCACATTCCCTCCTGGAAAGGCAAAATGGCACTTGACATCCTTCATGCAACTCAAGAAGGTCCACGAGATACCCGTCTCCACGTGACAGGAACACTGAGTTTCACGCCACAACTCAAGAAGAGCCCCGTTTTCCAATCTTTCTCTCGAGATGAGGGTCCATTCCCCTGCTTCGTCTGCAAAGGAATACCGACGTTCCTGCCGCACCTAAAGAGGAGGTTGTTCTCACCTTGAAACTCGAGAGGAACTCCAGGGGTCGGGCCACCATTCTAAAAGACCCCAATGTCCCCATCCATTTGAGACAAGGCCTCATTTCCCAGCAACGACTCGAATGTCACCCAGAATATCAACTCAAAACACGAAGGGAGATCTGAGAGCCCCATGGCACCCCTAGTAATAGCCCGAGATCCCTACCTCAACTCCACAGGAGGCTTGACACCCCTTATCCACTTTGGGAGGTAAGCGGAGTTCCGTGCCCCAACATGAGATGACGGCTGACTCCCCAGTGGAATCTGCATAGGAAGCCCAAGATCCCTGTCAGAGCTGGAGAGGAACCCTGAGTTTCCTGCCTCAACTCGAGATGAGGCACTAGTCCCCTGTACCAACTCGAGAGGAATCCCGAGAGGCCCCTCACAACATGAAAGGATTCCTGACTTCCCAGAGACAACAAGAGAGGCTCCCTCAGGTCCCCGAGGCAACTCGAGGGAACCCACACTTCTGGCCACAACTCGAGAAACACATGGAGATTCCCCCTTCCATGCAAAATGAGGCCTGATCACCCTCCCGTGACTCCAGAGCACTTCTGGGCTCGCCCTCGCAACTCAAATGGAGACTTGACTTGCCTGAGGCAACATGAGAGGCTCCCTGAGTTCCCTGTGGTACCTGGAGAGGAATCCCAAGCCACCGGCCGCAACTCGAGACAATCCACGAGATTCTCCCGTCCACACGAGATGAGGCCCTTTATTACTGCAGCTCCTCAAGAGCAATCCCGAGTTCCCTGTCAAAACTCTAGAGGAGGCTGGACTCTCTTCAGGCAACAAAAGGGGGCCCAGGATCCCCGTCACAACTCAAGATGAAAGCCAAGGTTCCCACCAAAGTTGACAAGAGCCCCGTGTTTGTCACCTCATCTGGAGATGAGGGCCCATTCCCTGCTTCAACTCAAGAGGAATCTCAGCTTCCCCTCGCACCACATGAGGAGGTGGTGCGTTCATGTGGTGAAACCCTTCATGCAACTCAGGACGGTCCCCAAAATACCCATCCCGACGTGAGAGGAATACTGAGTTTCACGCCACAACCTGTCTCACCTGTTGAATCTCGAGTGGAACCCGCTGATCCTGCTTCAAGGAAAAAGTACACCGAGTGCCCCTTCAGCTTGAGATAAGTCCTGATTCCCCTGCACCGGCTCCAGTGGAACCCCAAGTATCCACTCACAACAGGATGGGAGGCCTGTCTCTCATGCTGATCCTCTAGAAATAGTTCAAATTCTCCGCCTGAACTCGACCGGAGCCCTGACACCCCTTGGACAACTCGAGAGGAATACAGAGTTCCATGCGTCAACACCAGACAAGACCTGACTCCCTAGTTGAACCTTGATAAAAAGCCCGAGATCCCTGTCACCGCTGGAGAGGAACACAGAGTTTCCCGACTGAAGTCGAGACACGGCCCTATTCGACAGCAGCGACCTGAGAGGGATCCCGACGTGCCCCTTGCAACTCAAGAAGAGACTCCACTTCTCTGAGGCAACATGAGCAGTTCCCTGAGGTCCCCATCGCAACTTGAGAGGAACCCCAACCTTCCCACCACAACTAGAGAAAAACCAGGAGATTCTCCCCTCAACGCGAGATGAGGCCCTTTTCCATAGCAGTGTCTCCAGAGAAATCCCACGTTCCCTCCGGAAACGTGAAAGGGTACTTGAAACCCTTCATGCAACTCAGGACGGTCCCTAAGATACCCGTCCCGACGTGAGAGGAATACTGAGTTTCACGCCACAACTCAAGAAGAGCCCCGTTTTCCACTTCTCCTCTTGAGATGAGGGTCCATTCCCCTGCTTCGTCTGCAAAGGAATACCGACATTCCTGCCGCGCCTCAGCAGGAGGTTGTTCTCACCTTGAAACTCGAGAGGAACTCCAGGAGTTGGGCCACCATTCGAAAAGACCCCGAAGTCCCCATCCACTGGAGTAAGGCCTCATGCCCCTGCAACAACTCGAATGTCACCCCGTGTATCAACTCATGACACGGTCTCCTCATGACAGAGGAGACCTCCACCAAAATTGGAGAGGTTTCCCCCACCACAGGTAGAGAGGAGTTCACCAAGACGTCACACATAGAGAAGAGCACCTCTGCTGCAAATAGAGCTGAGCCCCTTGAAATAAATCGAGAAGAGGCTCTCACAAGTAGAGAGGAGTAGCCATGCTAAAATTTGTGAGGAACATCTAATGTTAAAAGAAGAGCAGAGCCACATGCAGAGCCTCCCTCACAACCTAAGAGGAGGGACTAATGCAACTCGGGAGGATCCTTTAGTACACTTCCAGAACTCAAGAAAAGAACTCTACTACCACTTATGAAAAGCCGCTGGACACAATGTGAGATGATGTCCCCACACATCATACCTAGAGTGGAGTCACACTGCAACAAATATTGATGAGCTACCCCACCACAAGAAAGAAAGCCTTTTCACATTGCAATGAGAGAGGACTCCCTTCAGATATTGTAACTAAAGAGACCCTCTCCCTAACTAGAAAGGAGCCTGCACATCACATCTATAGAGTAGCCCACCAGCACACCACAGATAGAATGGAGCAGGCACACTGCAGCTACAGATAATCACCCACCACAACTACAGAAAAGTCCCCACTGATACTTGAGAGGAGCTCACCAGCACACCACAACTAGAAAGAAACCCCAATGCCACAGGCAGAGAGGAGTCCCCAACCACAATTAGAGAGGAGCCCCCAACCACAATTAGAGAGGAGCCCCCCAAAGGAACTCCAGAGGAGCCCCCTGCTTCATCTTGACAGGATCCTCTGTCTTCTTTTAGAGGATCCCTGAGTCACCACAGCAAAATGATATGTGTCTCCTGAGACAAATGAGGAGGAGCCCATGACCACAAATAGAGAGATGCCACCACCACAACTAGAGAACCCCATGAACAATGCAACTAGTTTGGAGTCCTTTGCCACAATAAGAAAGTTGCACCCTGCCACCACTAGAGAGTAGCCTGCATAAAAAAACTGGAGAGAAGCCCCCCACAACTAAACAGGAACCCTGGAATTAGACTTAGAGTGGAGCCTACCTTAATACACCAGCCTTCTGCTGAAACTCCAGAGGAGCCTGCATTCCTCATGTGGAGAAGACCCCCAGACAAACCACAACTATTGAGGAAAAGCCACGCCCAATGAAACTAGAGAGGAGCTCCCTCACCACTAGAGAGTTGACCATCTGTCACAACTAGAGGGGGTCAACCCCACCAAACTGAGTGAGGAACCCATAGCACAAAAATTAGAGAAGACCCCTTGCTGTGTAGTCCCCCACATGACAAATGCTAGAGGAGGCACAACCACATCTCAAGAAGAGTTCCATGTACCCTGCAAAAACTCTAGAGGAGACCTTTGACCCAACTTGAGAGAAGCCCCCATCCACAACAGGAGAGGAGTCCTCTGGACATCTAATCTAGACAGGAGCCCATTCACTACAAAAACAAACCTCACATCACAACTAGAGAGGAGACCCCCTGCACATTGTAATGAGAGAGGAATCCCCACAGACATCATAACTAAAGAAGAGCACCTCATACAACTAGAGAGGACACTGTGCACTGCAGCTAGAAAGAGGTCCCCATATTACAGCTATAGGTGAGTCCACAATCACACATAGAGAGGAGCTGCCCACTGAAGTGGAGCTCACCAGCATAACACAACTAGAAAGGAGGCACAAAGTCCCCCACCACAGTGACAGATGATTGTGTGTTAGCTGCTCAGTCATCTCAGACTCTTTGTGACCCCATGGACCATGTGGCTAGCCAGGCTCTTCTGTTCATGGAATTCTACAGGCAAGAACACCAGAGTGGGTTGTGATGCACTTTTCCAGGGGGTCTTCCTGGCCCAGGGATCAAACAGAGGTCTTGCATCCCAGGCAGATTCTTTACCATCTTAGCCATTGGGGGCCTATGATGAAAAGTGAAAGTGAATTCGCTCAGTAGTGTCTGACTCTTTGCAACCCCATGGACTGTAGTCTACCAGGCTCCTCCACCCATGGGATTTTCCAGGCATGAGTACTGGAGTTGGTTGCCATTTCCATCTCCAATTTCAGATGAGCCCCCCCTCTCCACCAAAACTCAAGAGGTGCCTCCTGCAGCAACTCAAGAGGTGACTAATGCTACAACTGGAGAGGAGCTCCAGGCACAAGTTGAGAGCCTTGTGCACCCAGTAGCTAACTCAGAGCCTCCTGTCACAACTAGAAAGGAGCACCCCTCCATAACTAGAGATGAGCCTGCACAATACAACTAGAGAAAAGGCCCCCACAACTAGAAAGGACATTTCACTCAGATCATAAAAAGAGGAGCTCCACAACACAACTAGAGGAGAGACACCCACAGGAACTAGACATTAGCCCCACTGATCATTGACACTAGAGAGAAGCACACCAACACTTCACAGCTAAACATAAGCCCCCTGCTATGAGTAGAGAAGTGGCCAACACACCACAACAAAGGAGGATGTCCCTTGCTACAATTAGAGTATATTCCTTCAACTCACAACTGGAAAAAGTGCCCTTTCACATCACAAGCAGAGAAGAAGTACCCTCACCACAGTCCAAGAAGAGTATGTAACCACATCTAGAGAGGAATCCCCATATCACAACTAAAGAGGAGGCCCCCCAACTGTAGACAAGTCTGCAAACCACAATTAGAGGGAAGCAGAAATTAAAATGTCAGTTGAGCCCCACTGCAACTAGAGTGGAACCCTATGCCATAACTATACAGTAGCATACCACACATCACAACTAGATGGGAGCCAGCCTACTAACTGCTACTAGAGAGGAACTGCCCCATGAAGTTCTAGAAGATGCCCCTCCACAACTCTAAAGGAATCCAAGTCACCTGTCACAACTTGAGAGGAACACCAAGTACTCCACCACATCTCGACTGGAGTAATTTGCCATCACAAGGAAGGAGCCCCCAGCGATGAAACTAGAAGACAACCCCACCAAAACTGGAGAGAATATCCCTGCAAAAACTAGAAAGGAACCCTCTGGCACATTGTGCCTAGAGAGCAGCCCCTGTGCTGCAAACAGTGAAGAAGACATTGAAGTAACTCAAGAGAAGCCCGTCACAACTAGAGTGGAGCAACCCCATGAAAAACAGTTAGGAGCCCCAAAACAACAAGTGGAGTGAACACCCACCCCACAGAGAACCCCAAGGTGAGGCACCCTGCAATGAGAGAGGATCCCCCAAACCCCTCCTGAATTTGAGAGGAGGCCTATACCACAATGAGAGAGAAGCCAATGGACACAATGAGAGAGGAGTCCACCCACCAAAACTGGAGTATATCACCCCTATCACAGCTAGAGAGGAGACCTCTGACATCGCACCTAGAGAGGGTCACCTCCACAGCAAAAAGAGACTAACCCACTCCTGCAAGTCAAGTAGATGCTCCTACAAATATCATTGAGGAACAAACTAGCCAAAACTTGCAAGTAGACCACAAATAGAGATAAGCTCCCTGAACATTAACACTCGAGAGGAGCATTTCAGCCCAATGCAATTAGATAGAAGTCTCCTGCCAAATCAAGAGAGGAGATGCCACAATTAAAGAGGAGGGGCCATGCCAAAATTAGAGAGTAGGCTCACAGATATTGCACTTGAAAAGAGTGCCTGTGCACAGCACTCACAGAGAGCAAACCCCTACCAAAATTCGAGAGGAACACTTCACCACAACTCTAGAGGTGTCTCCCAAACACTACAAATAGGGAAGACCTCCCTTAATACAACTTGAGAGAAGCCTTTACACCACAACTAGAGAGGAGCCCACCAATCACAACTAAGAGTTGACCCCCCACAACAACTAGAGAGGAGCTCCATGCCACAGGTAGTTTGGCCACCCACACATTGAAACTAAACAGAAGCAACCCTGCACACTGCTACTAGAGAGGATCCACCCCCCCCCCCAAAAAAAAAAAAAAAAAAACTCAAATGCAGGCCCCACCTCAACTTGAGAGGAGCAAGTCCCCCAATGCAACTCGATTGGAGTTCCCCACCAAAATTGGGAGGAGCCAAACACTGCAACAATAGAGGAGCCAAACCGGACACTGCATGTAGAAAGGAGGCCCCACACCCTGCCCCTAGATAAAATCAGTCTTGCACACCACATCTAGAGAGGAGGATCCATTTCAATACCAGAGAGTAGCCACTCAAACCACAAATAGAGATGAGCCGGAAAACTGCACCTAGAGAGGAGCAGCACAGCACAATTCAACAAGACAGGAGGTCCCACTCCACAACTAGAGAGGACAACCCCAGGAAGAGTACAACTAGGGAAGAGCACCACAGCACTTCACTACTAGAGTGAAGCCCAAGTGCTAAAACTAGAGAGTTGAATACATGCCACAACTAGATAGCTGACATTCAGGCATAAGGAGCATATAGCTGCAACCACATAGTAAGGAGCATATCGCTGCAACTACAGAGGTTCCACCCCCGCCTTAAATCAAAACTAGAGCAGAGCACCACTGCCATAACTGCAGTGAATAACCCTTGCACAGATTGATAGGAGTGCAACACATCACAATTAGAGAAAAGTGCCCATGCACATAAAAACTAGAGTGGAACTCCCACAGGGATCGAAACAAAAGAGGAGGCCAACACTGCAAATAAGAGGAGATCCCTGCCACAACCAGAGATAAGCCCCCCTGAACATCACCATTAAAGAGAAGCATATCCACATATCACAATTAGACAGAAGTCCCTTGTCACGAGTAGAAAGGAGGCCACCATGCCACACCTGAAGAAAACACCCACTACCACAACTAGAGAGTAGCCTCCTGCACATTGCACCTAGAAAAATGCCCCTTCACATCACAACCAGAGAGGAGCCACACCCATCACAATTTGAAGAGTTCTTTACCACAACTAGAGAGGAGCCCAAATGCACAACTAAGGAGGACACCCCTGCCACAACTAGGGAGGATGAGCGCCCCCTGCCAAAGCTAGAAAGGAGTCTGCAAGTGACAACTAGAGAGGAGCTGAAGCACCATAAATAAACAGTGGAACCACACTGCAACTGGAGTGGAGACCCCTTGCCTAAACTAGAGAATAGAGTCCCACAAATTGCAACAAAAGAGGAGCCAGCCTGAACATCTTTTCTAGAGTATCTGCCCCAGTGCAATTCAAGAGGAGTCTCCACAACAACTTAAAGGAAACCTGAGACACCTGCTGAAACTTAAGAGAAATGCTAAGTTCCCTACTGCAATCTGACAGCAATATTATGCTGTAACAAGAAAGGATAACCTGGCCAAATGACAGAGGAGCTCCCCTGGCAAAACTGTAGCAGATTCCCTGGGCAGAAATAGAGTGGAATCCCTCAGGTCATCACACCAAGACAGAAGTCCCTCTGAAGCAAATAAAATAAGCTCCCTGAATTAAAGCAAGTGGATTGACTCACAACTATAGAGAAGCAAGCCCACTAATATTAGGAACCTCTAGCACCAAAAGTAGAGTGGCTCCTTCCTGTGGAGCCACCCACACCCCAAACAGAGAGGACACAGCCCCACAACTCTAGAGGAGCCCTCCACTACAACTCAAGAGGAGCCTGCTGGACATCACACATAAAGAGGAGCTCTTCTGCTGACAATAGAGACAACCCTCACAACACAACTAGACAGGAGCTAGAAGACCACAACTAGAGAGAATTGAACTCACCATAACTACAGAGTTGACCCCGACCATATCTAGAGAGAAGTCCCATGCCAAAACTAGTGAGTAGTCACCCTCACAAGAAAGAAGAAGAACCTGCACATCCCTACTAGAGACCAGTCACCCCAAAACATCATGAGAGGAGGCCCCAGCACAACATGAGAGGAACCATATGTAGCACCCCCCCCCACATAACTTGATAAGAAAACTGAGTTCCCCACCATGGATCAAGTGGAACCCTGAGTCCCACACTGCAACTCAAGAGGAACCCTGAGTTCTTGCCACAACTCGAGAGGAGCTCTGAGTACCCTGATGTAACTTGAAAGGAACCCCAAGATTCATGCTGCAACTTGAGAGCTACCCAGTGTTACCAGCTGCAACTCGAGTGGAAACTCAAGTCCCCTTTTGCAACCAGAGAGGAACCCTGAGTTCCCCCTCACAACTTGAGAGGAGGCCCGACTCCCCTGCTGAAACTCGAGAGGAAACCCAAGTTCCTCATTTTAACATGAGAAAAGACCTCACTCCCCTCTTGCAACTCGAGATGAACCCCGACTTTCCCCATCACAACTCAAGAGGGATCCTGCATTTCCTGCTGAAACTTGAGAGGAACTCCGAGTTACCCAACTCAACTGGAGAAGAGGCCCAATTCCCCTGCTGCTACTGGAGGGGAACACAGACTTCCCCGTTGCACATCAAGATGAGCCCCAAGCACTGAGGCAACTCGAGAGGATTCCCAAGAGGAGCCACCACCACCACAATTCAAGAGCAGAACTCTACCACAAGAGAGATAGCTTCACACCACAACTGAATAGGAGTCCTACCCTGCTACAACTGGAAAGGAGTCCAAACCACAACTAGAGAGGAGTGGAAACAAAAACGTCAGTTGACCCCACTGCAATAGAGTGTAGTCCCAGTAGCCTACCGCACATCACAAGTAGACAGGAGGCAGCCTGCTAATTGCTACTAGAGAGGAGCTGCCCCATGCATCTCAAGA
The DNA here is from genome assembly GCF_002263795.3 of Bos taurus. NCBI lineage: Eukaryota > Metazoa > Chordata > Mammalia > Artiodactyla > Bovidae > Bos > Bos taurus. Next base: position 154,276 of record NW_020190851.1, on the reverse strand, counting down.
GTAAACCCCACCACAACTCTAAAGGAATCCCATCACCTGTCCCAACTTGAGAGGAACCCCGAGTCCCCCACCACATCTCGAGAGGATCCCTATGCCATCACAAGGAAGGATAACCCAGTGACAAAGTTAGGAGCCCCCTGCCCCCAAAACTGGAGAGAATTCCCCTGCCAAAATTAGATAGGAGCCCTCCAGCACATTGCACCTAGGGAGGAATCCCTCTGCTGCAAATAGAGATGAGGGCCCTGAAGTAACTTGAGCCTGTCACAACTAAAGTTTGGAACCACGTGAAAACTAGTGAGGAACCCCCAATGCCACAAGTAGAGAGAACAAACTCCCCACATAGAACCGTCGGATAAATCATCACCCCAACTAGAGAGGAGCCCCGAGTCCCCTCCTGAACTTGAGAGTATCCCTATACCACAGCTCAAGAGAAGCCCATGGCCACAATGAGAGAAGAGCTCACCTGCCAAAACTGGAGAGTGTTCCCCCACCACAACAGGAGAGGAAACCCTGGACATTACACTTAGAGAGGGTCCCCTCTAGGGGACTCTAGGTGGTAGGATCTAGTACACCCCCTACCACCATCAGAGAGTAGTATCCTCACCACATTTAGAGAGTAGACCTCATTTCACAAATAAAGAGAAGCCCCTTGAACACTGCCACTGGAGAGGAGCATTTCCATACATCACAATTAGACAGAAGCCTCCTTCCACAACTAGAGAGGAGGCTCCCATGCTGCAAATAAAGAGGAGAGGCCATGCCAAAATTAGAGAGTAGGCTCGCATATATCACACCTGGAAAGAGTGCCTGTGCACATCACTACTAGAGAGGAAACGCCCTTCCGAATTCAAGAGGAACATTCCACTGCAGCTCTAGAGGTGCCCCCAGAACACCATAAATAGAGAAGAGATCCCTAACACAACTTGAGAGGAGACTGCACACCACAACTAGAGAGAAGCCAAACCAACACAACTAAGAGTTGACCCCCCACACCAGCTAGAGAGGAGACCCTGCCACAGGGAGTTTAGCCACCTACAAATCACAACTAAACAGAAGCCATGCTGTACAAAGCTACTAGAAAGGAGCTACCCCACCAAAACTCAAGTGGAGGCCCCACCTCACCTTGAGAGGAATACAAAGTCTCCTGATGAAACTCAAGAGGAGTCCCCACCACAACTAGAGAGGAGCCCACACACTGCAACAAGAAAGGAGCCCACTGAGACATCACATGAAGAAAGGAGGCCCCACACTCCGCCCCTAGAGAGGAGCAATCTCGAACACCTCATCTAGAGAGGAGGCTCTACACCACCATGAGAGAGTAGCCCATCAAACCAAAAATAGAAATGAGCCAGAAAACTACACCTAGAGAAGAGCTGCACAGCTTAATGTAACAAGACAGGAGTTCCCACTTCACAACTAGAGAGGACTTCCCAGGCACAGCACACTTAGGGAGGAGCACTCTGGCACATCACAACTAGACAGAAGTCCAACCATCAAAACTGGAAAGTTGAATACATACCACAACTAGATAGTTGACCCTCAGGCGCGACTAAAGGAGCACACTGCTGAAACTAGAGAGGTGCCCCGCCCTCCCTTACATTGCATTTAGAGTGGAGAACCACTGCAACAACTGGAGTGGACACCCCTCCCACAGGTAGATATGAGTGCTCCCCACTCATCACAATTAGCAAAACGTGCCCATACACATCACAACTAGAATGGAATTCCCACATGGATCAAAATGAAAGAGGAGGCCAACACTGCAGCTAGAGAGGAGACCCCTCCCACAGTTAGAGGTAATCCCCCCTTAACATCGCCATTAGAGAGGAGCATACCCACACATCACAATTAGATGGAAGCCCCCTTCCACAAGTAGAGTGGAGCCCACCAGGTTAAAACTAAAGAGGCCTCCCATTGCCACAACTAGAGAGTAGCCTCCTGAACATTAAACCTAGAAAAAGTGCCCCTTCACATTACAACCAGACAATAGCCACCCCCATCACAGTTTGATGAGAGCACTCTACCACAACTAGAGAGAAGCCCAACTACCACAACTAAAGAGAAGCCCCTCTGACACAACTAGAGAGGAGTATGAAAATAACAATTAGAGAGGAGCCGACCCACCACAAATAAAGAGTGGATACCCACTGCAACTAGATGGAAGCCCCATGCCACAACTAGAGAGCAGCCTCCCACACAATGGGAGTAGACAGGGACTAGCCTGCACAGCGCTACTTGAGAGGACTGGCTCCACTGCAGCTCGAGAGGAGGCTTCACCACAACTCTAAAGGAAACCTGAGTCACCTGCTGTAACTCAAGAAGCACGCCGAGTTCCCTGATGCAATTTGACAGGAGCCCTAGGCAATAACAAGAAAAGGGGCCTCTGGTCATAATGATACTGGGGCTCCCTGGATAAAACTGAAACGATTCCTCCAGAAAAACTAGAGTGGATTCCCACAGAACATCACACCTAGAGAGAAGCCGCTCTGCCACAAATAGAGGCAAGTTCCCTGAAGTAAGTTGAGTGGCATCCTTCATAACTAGAGAGAATCTATCCCACTAATGTTAGTGAGGAAATTCTATCGCCAAAAATAGTGGACCTTCCCCATGGAGCCACCCACACCTCAACCAGAGAGGACATTGCCCTGCAACTTGAGAGGAGCCCTCCACCACTACTTCAGAGGAGCCCAGTGGACATCACACATTGAGAGGAGCCCCGTGGTGCTAATAAAGATGAACCTCACACCACAACTAGAGAGGAGCTTTCATACCACAACTGGAGAGAATTGAACCCACCACAACTGCAGAATTGACCCGGACCATAACTAGAGAAATCCCATGCCAAAACTAGTGAGTAGCCATGCGCAGATTGCAACAAGAAAGGAGCCACCCTGCACATCCCTGCTAGACATGAATTGCCCCAAGGTAACTCGAGAGGAGGTCTCACCACAAGTCGAGAAGAACCCTGAGTAACCCCCCAACTCTAGAGGAACACAAGTTCCCTGCCATGCCTCGAGTGGAACCCTGAGTTGCAATTGGAGAGGCACACTGAGGTCCCGCTGCAATTAGATGGGAGATTTGAGTTCCCTGATACAACTCAAGAGGAATCCCGAGTTTCCTGCCACAACTTGAGAGGAATCCCATGTTCCCCACTGCAAAACTAGAGGAACCCTGGGATCAGATTTCCACATTCTCCAGAGTGGCACCCTTCACAGATCCTGAAGCAGGGTCACACATCCACGTTCACCAGGGTGTAAACTCTCCCAGTTCATGTACCTGGTCTCACACATCCACAGTCTTCGGGTTAACATCCCTCCCATTTCTTGTACCTGGCTCATACATCCACAGTCTCCAGTGTGACCCCATGTCTCAGGCACTGCACCTGGTGTCACATGACCACAGTCTCCAATGTGACTCCTCTCTTCCACCTGGGGTCACACGTCTGTAGATTCCAGGGTGACATCCCTCTCAGACCCTGCAACTGGGGTTACACATCCAGTCTCCAGTGTGACCCCACCTCACCAAACTTTTTACCTCAGTTTACTTGGCCTCAGTCTCCAGGGTTACCCCATATCTCAGACCCTGTACCTAGGATCACATACTCATGGTGGCCAGGATGACAACCTTCCCCAGAGGCTGTACCTAGTGTCACATGGGCACAGTCACCAGGGTTACCCAAACTTCCAGACCCTGTACCTGGGGTCACACAAATACAGTCTCCAAGGTGAGCCCCTCACAGACACTCCCCCTGGAGTCACATATCCACAGTCTCAGAGTGACTCATCCAAAATCCTGTACCTGGGGTCACAAGTCCAGTCTCCAGGGTGACTCCCTCCCAGACCCTGAACCCTGGGTCACATGTCCAGAGTCTCCTGTGTAATGCCACTTCCCAGACACAACCTGTGATCACAGGTTCACAGGCTTCAGTGTAACCCCCTTCCCAGACTCTGTAATTGGGATCACATGTCCTCAGTTTCCAGTGTGACCCCACCTCTCATAATCTGTACCTGGGGTGAGGTGTCCACAGTTTCCAAGGTGAAGCCCCCTGCCAGACCCTGTACTTGTATCCACACATCCACAATCTCGAGGATGACCGCCCTCCCCTACCCTGCAGCTGGATTAACATGTCCACAGTCTCCAGCGTGAACTACATTTCAGACACTGCACCTGGGCTCATATGTCCACATTATCCAGGGTGACACCCCTTGAAGACCATTTACCTGTGGTTAAAATTCTGCTGTCTCTAGAGTGACCCCCCCATACACTACCTGGGGTCACATGTCCAGAGTCTCCTTGGTTATTAGCATCCCAGACCCTGTACATGGGGTCAGATATCCAGGTGCCTAGGGTGACCCCATTCAGACCCTGTATCTATGGTCACATGTCCAGGCTCCAGGATGATGTCCCTCCCAGATAGTGTACCTGGAGTCACATGTCTACAGTCTCCAAGGTGATCCCGTCCTCTAACCATGCACATTTGTCACTTGTACACTGTCTCCAGAGTGACCTCACCCCAGACCCTGCACCTGGGGTCACACTTCCACAATCTCCAGGGTGACCCCACCACACCAGACCATGCACCTGGGGTCATATGTCCACAGTCTGCAGGGTAACACTCTCCCAAACCCTATACCTAGGATCACATAGCTACAGCCCCCTGGGTGATCCCTCCCAGACACCATACCTGAAGTCACACATCCACAGTCTCTAGGGTGACCCCTTCCCAAGCCCTGCAACTGGACTCACAATTTCATAGTCTCCAGGGTGGCCTCCTCCTGACCATTCCCCTGGGGTCACATATCCACACTCTGCAGGGTGACACTCCTCCCCAGACCCTGAATCTGGGGTCATACGTCCACACTTTCCAGGGTGACACCTTTCCAGACCCTGAAACTGGGGTCACAGATCCAGGGTGACTGCATCCTCCAGACCAGAACCTGGGGTCACATATCCACCGACTTCATGGTGAACACACTCCGTACACCCTGCAACTGGAATCACAGGTCCACAGTCTCCAGGTTGACGCCATACTTAAGACCCTGTTTGTGGGTTCACAAATCCACAGTCTCCAGGGTCACCCCACCACCCAGATACTGAACCCAGGGTCTCATGTCCACTGTCTCCAGGTGACACCCCTCCCAGACTCTGAACCTGGAATCACACATCCTCAGTCTCTGGGGTGACAACACCTCACAGTGCCTCCACCTGAGGTCAAATTTCCACAGTCTCCAGGGTTACCCCCTCCCAGACCCTGTAGCTGCAGACACATATCCACAGTCTCAAGTGTGACCCCACACTCCAGACCCTTTTCCTGAGGTCACACATCCAGTCTCCATGGTGAAACACTTCCACAGGCCCTGTGTCTGGGGTAACACGTCCACAGCCACCAGGGTGACCCCACTCTCCAGACCTGTACCTGGGGTCACATATCCACTGTCTCAAAGGTGACACCCCTCCCTACATCCTGTACCAGTGATTACATGTTCAGTCTCCAGGGTGACCCAACCTCCAAGACTCCACATCTAGGCTCACATGTCTACAGTCTCCTGGTTGACCCCACCTCCCAGTACTGTACTTGGGCTCACACATCCACAGCCTCAAGGGTGACCCCACATTCTAGACCCTATATTGTGGTCACACGTCCACAGTCTCCTTTGTGAACACACCTCCCAGAACCTGCACCTGGGTAGCAGTTACAACAGACAGTGCAGAAATGCAAAGGATTCTAATAGACTATTATGAACAACTATACATCAATAAAAGCGATAAATGGAAGAAATGGACAGATTCTTAGAAAAGTTCAATTATTCAAGACTGTATCCACAGTATACAAATTTGGTGAAGATTGAAACACACACCTGGCCAAAGAAGATAAAAAACTGTAAATAAGCATACAAGAGTATACTCAAGATGCTGGTTGGATGCATGTACAGTCAACTTTGGAAGACAGTTTGGCATTTTTCTCCAAATCTAAACGGTCTCACCTTAGGAATCAAGAAGTGTACCTCTTGTATTTACACAACTGCTTTGGAAAACTGAAATAAAAACTAGCATTGAGTAATGTACAAGAGCACTATTCATAATTCATAATAATTAAAAACTTAAAAATATCAGGATATCCTTCCATAGATGTGCATTCCTAGGCATATTATGGCATGGAAATTTCAAGAGAAGCACAAAACAGCACACCCAAAATATTCCCATTTGACAAAAGGATTATTTTAGACTGATTAATTTAAAAAAACAGGAACTCCTGGAGAATCTGAAAACCAAATAGAAATGTCGTTTTATGAAGTAGATTTACATTTATTAAGGATATCTCCATTTGTAAGGATGTGTCCTTTTGTGGACAAGGATATGGAGGATGACTAAATCTCAAGAATGACTTGACTTGACTAAATGACTTGACTAAATATCAAAAAGATGTATGGAATGGACCTGGATGTTAATCTGCATAACCACCATACCTTTGTTTACTGTGCTTCATATAATAATCTCCCTTAAATGGCTTCTTCCATCCCCTAAACTCCTCCTTCATTGATAGCTGATGATAGCATTTAAGGTAAAATATTGGACCATTTCAGGAAGTGACTCAGTTTTCCCAGGTATCTCTCAACTATACAGGAGATATGCATGGCATATATTAAACTTCTGATTGTTTTTCTCCAGTCCATCTCCCTTTCACTACGAGCATCTCAATGAAGAACACTGAGGGTAGAAGGAATATTATTTTTCCTCTTATATAATTCAATACAATAGTGTTCAGAGGTATAAAGGAATGAACAACCAACCCATTTATAAAACAAAGAAAAGCATGAATCTAACACTTATATTACTAAGTGAAGGAATCCAGCCTCAAGTGCTACACACTGTATGACCTTATAAGACATTCTAGAAAAGGTAAAACAGACATGATAAACAGTTTATGGAATATGTGGCTGAAATATATCACATGATACTTTAATGATGAATACCTGACACTATACATTTTTCTAAGCACATAGATTTTTGTTTTCAGAACCCAACAAGTAAATTATTACCTATTAACATTTATTTATGGTATGAGAGTGTCAAAGACTGGAATGCAGAATTTAACAAAGAATCTAACAGATTGAGAAATATATGAAAAGATTCAGACTTCCCTTGTGGGCCAGTGGTTAAGACTCCATGTTGCCAATGCAGGAGAGGTGGGTTCAATTCCTGGTCAGGGACCTAAAATCCCACATGCCACAGCACAGCCAAGAGATTAAAAAAGAAGAAGGAATTTTTGTAAAAAAAAAAAAAAAAAAGCCACTCTTAGTATTAGGACAAAATTATCTGACCTAAGTTCATTGTGAAAATGATTAGAATCTGCAGGCCAAAGGCAAAATGTACATAAACAATGATCTCTGTAAGTTCTTTCCACAGGGGTTTGTAGCTAACAGGACTGAAACTTACAGAATCAGTCATTTAATGGAACAAGCACTGAATTTGATAACTGACAAGTAGTGGAAGCCAGGATTTTTACCACTGGAGTGGGAAGTTACAGGCAGACAAAGGGAAAAGGTTATAATACCTGTATCATAAGAAATCAGGTTGGAGACATCATTATAAACTATCTTTAGCCTAATACAGAAACACATAGCTCCATGTGAAAATCTTCATAACCATGTGTATGCATAGTCTTGGATACTTGCATAAGTATTTCGATGCATTTTCTGCTGAGATTATTAAGTTCCCACATGAAAATGTTTAGTAACATTCTTTAATAAAAAGGAACAAGGATTCTTTAAAATGTGGCTTATACTAGGACTGAGACAGTAAATATGTAAAGCACCATAATCTTAAAATATGAGAAAGAAAAACCAAAAAACCCAATGAAAGCTGAATTATGTAAAATAAAAGCATAAGAGCATGGGAAAATCTCTCAATAGCCAAAGCAAGAATGAACTAAGCTGTATAGTTGGCTGGATTATAGCCAAAAGAAAGAGAAAAGGAAGTCTCTCAGTATGTCTGACTCTTTCAGACCCCATGGACTGTAGGCTATGAGGAACCTCCATCCATGAAGTTTTCCAGGCAAGAGTACTGGAGGGGTCATCATTTGCTTCTCCAGGGGATCTTCCCCACCCAGGGATCGAACCCAGGTCTCCTGCACTGCAAGCAGATGCTTTACAGTCTGAACCACTAGGGTAGCTACCAAAAGATTAAAATAATTTTCAGGTGTCCAAACAGTTAAAAAAGAAAAAAAAAAGAAAAACATAGGTTTTATGAGTAGTGTTAAATAAAAATATCTATGCAGGAAGATTCTAAATAATTGATACAAACACTCAGCTGTCCATCACGTATATGAAGCTAACTCCTCTCTCCTCAAATGTGGGCCCTGCATTATGACTTCCTCCTTAATAAGGCACTCAGGATGGATGTGGGGGAAATCAACAATAAAGACAAATGACAAATGTTGGCAAAAATGTACAGAAATTGGAACTCAAACTTTACTTGTAGAGGTGTAAAATGATGTGATCTATGTGTACAAAACCAGCATTTTCTCAAAAACATAAAAATGTAATATCATATCACTCAGTAGTGGCCACAGAACTGGAAAAGGTCAGTTTTCATTCCAATCCCCAAGAAAGGCAATGCCAAAGAATGTTCCAACTACCGCACAGTTGCGCTTATCTCACACATTAGCAAAGTAATGCTCAAAATTCCCCAAGCCAGGCTTCAACAGTACGTGAACCATGAACTGCCAGATGTTCAAGCTGGATTTAGAAAAGGCAGAGGAACCAGAGATCAAATTGCCAACATCCACTGGATCATTGAAAAAAAAAAGAGGCAAAAACATCCAGAAAAATGTCTACTTCTGCCTTAATGACAATGCCAAAGGCTTTGACTGTGCAGAGCACCACAAACTGTGGAAAATTCTTAAAGAGATGGGAATACCAGACCACATTACCTGCCTCCTGAGAAATCTGTTTGCAGGTCAAGAAGCAACAGTTAGAACTGGACATAGAACAACAGACTGGATCCAAATCAGGGAAGGAGTATGGCAAGGCTGTATACTGTCACCCTGCTTATTTAACTTATATGCAGAGTACATCATGTGAAATTCCAGGGCTGGATGAAGTACATGCTGGAATCAAGACTGCCAGAAGAAATATCAATAATCTCAGCCATGCAGATGACACTACTTTTATGCAGAAAGCAAAGAAGAACTAAAGAGCCTCTTGATGAAAGTGAAAGAGGAGAGTGAAAAAGTTGGCTTAAAACTCAATATTCAGAAAACTAAGATCATGGCCTCCAGTCCCATCACTTCATGGCAAATAGATGGGGAAACAATGGAAATAGTCACAGACTTTATTTTGGGGGCCTCCAAAATCCCTGCAGATGGTGACTGCAGCCATGAAATTAAAAGATGCTGCTCCTTGGAAGAAAAGTTATGACCAATCTAGACAGCATATTAAAAAGCAGAGACATTACCAACAAAGGTCTGTGTACTCATAGCTATGGTTTTCCAGTAGTCATGTATACATGATAGAGCTGGACTACAAAGAAAACTGAGTGCCTAAGAAGTGATGCTTTTGAACTGTGGTGCTGGAGAAGACTCTTGAGAATCCCTTGGACTGCAAGGAGATCCAACCAGTCGATCCTAAGGAAAATCAGCCTTGAATATTCATTGGAAGGACTGATGCTGAAACTGAAACTGCAATACTTTGGCCACCTGATGTGAAGAACTGATTTGTTGGAAAAGTCCCTGATGCTGGGTAAGCCTGAAGGTAGGAGCAGAAGGGGATAACAGGATGAGATGGTTGGATGTCATCACCAACTCGATGGACATGAGTTTGAGCAAGCTCCAGGAGTTGGTGATGGATAGGGAAGCCTGGTGTGCTGTAGTCCATAGGGTCACAAAGAGTTGGACGTGACTGAGTGACTGAACTGAATTATCATATGTTTTGCCAACTCCACTCCTAGATATACATCCAAATAATTTAAAACAGGTGTTCAAATATAAACTTGTACACCAATATTCCTAGCAGCAGTGTTCTTGAGAACGCAAGTTGAAAACAATGAAAATGCCCACGAACAGGTGAATGGAAGAGCAAATAGGGTAGATACATCCATAAGATGAATTACTCTGCCATAGAAAGGAATATAGTAAAATAGTTCCAAAACTGCAAAAAACAGTAGGGGTCTTCTCAAATACATAAATACAGAGTTAACATAAAATCCATCAATCCTGGTCCAGGTTATACACCCAGAATATTTAAAACCAAGAACTGGAACAGATATTCAGACCCTGTATTCATAGCAACATTATTCACAGTAGCCAAAAGGTGGAAGCAACACAAGTGTTCAACAGATAACCAGATAAGCACAATGTAGTATAAACACAATTCAATATGATTCAACCTTTAAAAACAAGGTAACTCTCACACATGCTATAATGTGGATGAAACATTAAGTCATTATGCCAAGTGAAACAAGCCCAACACAAAAGGAAAACTGTTCTATGATTCCAAGAGTAGGAGATATCCATATAAGACAAATTCCAAGTAGAATAAGATGGCCAGGGATTGAGGGTGGTGAGTGTTTAATGGTTACAGTGTCACTTCAGGAAAATAAAAAGATTCTGGAGATGAATGGTGGGGAAATTTTTACAACAATGTGAGTGCAGTTAATGCTATAGAAGTGCATACTTAAAATGACTCAAATGATAAATGTTGTCATAGGTTTGTAAACAAAATTAAAAAATGACACATGGCACAACATGAAAAACATTCTCAGTGAAAGAAACCACACAGAAAAAGCCACCTAGATCATAGGCATCTTGTCACTTTAAATCCATGAAGGTTTTTAATATGAGGGAAAGCCCCAGTGATGGCTCCAGAAAAAGAAAACTGCATTATAATGGAGAAAGACATTTGCACAAAGCTTGGGCAGCTGATGAAAGTTGAACTGGTCCTATGGATAGGATTATAATGTGGAAAACATAAATATCCCCCATTTTTGGGTTACAGGCTAGTTCCCCAGGAAAGTGACCCTCTTTGGGATAAAACACATTGCAGTATTTGGTGTGAATGTAGAAAGCTTTCTACCACTATTCAAAGTTGAAACATTTGAAATTTTACTAGAAAGTAAATTACTTTTCAAAACAACCATGTATGTCACATGCCAGAAAATCAGAGATGACATTGAACATTGCAATAGAGGCCAAGACTTAACCAAACCAACTTCAACTAACGTAATGATGTTAATTGCCTTGTACTAGTCCACATGGTATTAAAAGGCACTGTAGGAAGAGCATATTAGTAGACACCACGTCTTGGTTGCTGTGGATGACCCAGATGGAACTGAAACTATGACATGTCTTAATTCTAGTTTTCCACATAACACTACACCAAAGCAACTGGTCAGAACTAAAAAGTGAATTCATGGACTTTCCTGGCAGTCCAGTGGTTAAGGCTCGGCACTTCCCCTGCAGGGGCACTGGTTTGATCCTTTGTCAGGGAACTAAGATCCAACATGTTGAGCTGAAGACCCCCCCAAAAAGAAAAGAAAGTCAGTAGAACTGCAAAATCATTTGCGATTCTCTACACTAACAATGAACTATTAGAAAGAGAAATTAAGAAAATAATCCCTTTTACAATTGCATCCCCCTCCCCCCTGCCAAAAAACTAAAAATCTTACCAAGGACTTGAAAGACCTGCAAGCTAAAAACTACAAGACAAGGATCAAAGAAACTGAATGGACACAAGTAAAAAATATCTCATGTTTGTGGGTGAAAATACCATTAAAATACTCATTCTAACCAAAGCAATGTACACATTCATGCAATCACTGCCAACATTTCAATGATATTTTTCATAGAAACAAATGCAATCTTCACATCTCTGTGAAGCCACAAAGGAACCAGAAGAGCCAAAGGGACCCTGAGAAAGCAGAACATGCTGGTGGTATGTCTATCCCTGAATTCAATCTAGAGTGTGTGCCTATAGTCACCACAAGACATGTGGAATTGGCACAGAAGTAGGCACAGAGACAAGAGAGCTCAGAAGTAAACCTACAGGCACATGGTAATTAATTTACAAGATAGGAACTAAGAACATACACACAGGAAAGGACAGCCCCCCCACCAATAAACTGTGCTGGGAAAAATGGAAACCACACACCAAGGAACAATACAGGACACCATCTTATACCACAGACAAAAACTGACTAAAATCACACAACTTTCTACATCAAGCCTAACAGTCCTGGGTCCTCATAAGGCAGACTTTCAGCAACAACCATATACAGAAAGCTTCTTCCCAATTTTCCTCACATTTCCCTTCAGCAGCACCATCTCCTTGCAGGTCTTGAGGAAACTAGACTCCTGTCAGGCTCTACTGAACCCCACAATGTCCCAAAGCTGAAGCCCCAGCGGATCCTAAGGATATCAGAGTCTTGTCAGCCTCAACTGAACCCCACAATGCCTGAAAACTGAAGCCCAAGTAGGTCCTGAGGGACTGGGCTCCCATAAGCCTCAACTGAACCCCATCATGCCCCAAAACTGAAGCCCAAGTGGGTCTTGAGGAGACCAGATTCCATCAGCCTGAACTGAACCCCACAATGTCCCAAAGCCAAAACCACATGGGTCCTGTGGTGACCCATCTCCTGTCAGTCTGAACTGAACCCCATAATGTCCCAAAGCTGAACCCCCATCAGGTTCTGAGGAGGCCAGACTTCCCCCTACCTGAGCTGAACCCCACCATGCTCCAAAGCTGAAACCACATGGGTCCTGTCAGCCTGAACTGAACCTCACACTGTCCTGAAGCTGAAGCCTCAGCGGGTCCTGAGGAAGCCAGAGTCCTGTCAGTGGTGACCCACAGCCACTGGAAGTGCTCCAGCAGAGCAGGTAGTTCCACTTGGTGGAGGAGTGTCAGGGAGGCAGGCTTTGCATTATCATGGACAGGCATGATCATGCAGGTTTTCAGGGGCCAAGACAAGGGTGAGGGAGGCAAGCTCCAGCTCCAAGTATCGTAAGTCCCCACTTTCTGAGACTGCGTGACCTACATGATCCAGACTTTTAAAGGAGCAAACTGAGTTACAGAGGCAGAAGGAGCATGAGTTGATGTAAAATTTTAACGTATCCTCTTCAGGTTCAGGAACACGGAGGCCTCCCAGATTCCCAGTTCCTTGTGCCCCAGTGACTGTGAGCTACTCCCCCAGGGTGTATGGCCAACCCCCCACTAATTCCCTTCGACATCCACAGCCCTGATCCAAGCCTAACCCCTCCACCAGGCCCTGACAAAGTTCCCTGCCCCCACGATACATCTCACATCCCACCCCAACGTGCTTTTTGAAGCCTGAACAAGACCATGTCCCTCTTCTCCCTGTGATTTTCCTCGCCTGATGAAGTCAGGCCTGCATCCATTCCAGGTGACTCCAAGGGCCTCATTCTCTCCAGACTCCACGTGTGTGGCCACTGTTTGCTCCCATCTATATGGCCCTGTGGTGATCTCCTAAAATGAGGGTTATTTGATAAACAGAGAATGGGGTGAATGGTGGCCACCAAAGATGTGTCCCCACAGAACAGGGCCATATCTGGGGAAAGGGTCTTTGTAGATGTAGTTAAGGATATCAAGGTAAGGTCTTCTAGGGTTAGGGTGACCTTCAATCCAACTGACAGAGTCCTTCTAAGAGACAAAAGAAGACACAGTGGAGAAGCCTCTTAAAGGCAGAGAGAGAGATGGGAGGGAGGGGGCCAAAAGCCCAGGGACCCTTGGAGCCCCTGAAGCTGGAAAAGGCAGGAAGGACCCTATCCTGGAGCCTCTGGAGGGACCTCAGCCCTGTGCCATGTTGATCTCAGGTGTCTGGTCTCCGGACTTGGGGATGATGAACTCCTGTTGTTTTAACCCACCTAGCTTGTGATCATTTGTTAAAGAAGCCACCGAGCAGCCACACAGACCCTGCTCTGTAGGATCTTAAAAGTTTGGGTCTCACTAAAGGCAGATGGAGCCTGGATTACAGAACACTTAGAGTCAGCACTGGGCCCTCAGAAAAGCTAAAGCAGTAGCTGGATGTCAGAATGTTGAGGGGTCAAGTTTGAAGCCTGTCCCTAAGGGTACTAGCTGCACATGCCTTCTCAGGTTCTTACAATGATATATGTGGTGTAACATCTCAGTCCTGCCTGAGGACATTTTTTTGTTAATCACTGTTCATACTGCTAATTAAGAAGTCACTAGTTACACAGGTGAAAACCCAATTAGGATGCTTACTCCAGGGATGAGCAATTCTGAAGATGGTCAGCGGTGGAGACTTATGCATGCGAAGCCAGCAGCCCTTCCACACTCTCTGCCCACTCCCCTCCCAACAAGGGTCTTCAGTGGGTAGCTGGGAGACCCCACAGAGTCATCTCTAAGTAAACCCTGGCTGACCCCCAGGCTAGCCACTCCTGAACCTCATCCACACGTCCCAGGTAAAACACTTGGATACGTGCAAATACCTCACAGGCTGGAGAAAAGTGGAGCCACTCCAGTGACAGCACACTTACCGAGTTGGCTCCTATAGGTCAGTCAGGATAGTCCTGGCCTGGGTGATCATCTGGAAGCTTTCCACTTTCCTACCTGAGTTACTCCTCCTGTCCTGCTCCCACTGCGTGTTTTCTTACTTCCTCACCTCTGCCTGAAAAGATTTCCAACAGCAGGAACAGGCAACACAGCCCATCCTTAGCAAGTGACAGCCATGCACCTCCAGAAGAAGGTCCAGCAGAGCCCCACGCAGGCCAGGTCCCCTGAAATGCCATGGCCCCTCACTCTCTCTCACCAAACTGGCACTGCAATATCTAAGCAGAAAAGACGGCATCAAGTACAGCTTCAGGCACTTGAGGAGGTTTAAACAGATCTCAACCCATGTACACGTGCAAAGGGCAGGCCAGCCAGGTTAGCCAATCATTGCCCATCTGGGCTTGTGGTTTCAGAAAATGGGCCTCTTTGTTCTGGCCAAGGTTCCAGGAGCACCTGTGGGTCCTGAGGGTGCGGATGGATATGGGGTTGAAGCTCTCACTTGTTTTTCTAATCATTTTATCTGGCCCACAACTGGGAGATAATTTCAGGAAGGACTTCTCTAATGAGAGGGGCTCGTGAGTCAGAGACAGGAGGGGTTGTGGGTGGAGACAAGATCAGTGCCCAGGTGCAATGGAAGCCTCTGGAAAACCTTCTGGAAAGAGGCCACATACAGTGAAGCCCAGGGTCACAGACCTGTCCAGAAGCTGCTGTTTGTTACCTCAGGTCCTGCTCTGAGGGGCTCAAGGTCAGATCTTTCCAACAGAGGGGCTGAGGGTGCTCTGCAATGAGGGCTTTGTGGGCAGTTCCTGGGTACTGAGCCCTGTGGGATACCTACCCAGGTGAACCCTATATGCTGGGAGGCACCTGCACATAAGAACCCCATGCTCCTGGGAGGTGTGAGTGAACAAGTATTCTCTCTGTGCAGTCATCACAGAATTGCTTAGCGACTCTCATGTGGGCAGTGCTGGGATTAGATGAGAACAAGGACATGTTGGGGGACATCCCCTGAAATATCCCCAGGCCCATCCAGAGTGAAGAGGTCAGTAGCGGGGTACTGGTTGCTGTGCTGGTGTGGGAGACCTAATAGGTACTTCTTGTTCCTCCCACCTGACACAATGCAGGCCCCTCCAGTGCCGGTGCCAGCTGGCAAAGTCGATCAGGTCCTGAGAACGTGCATGGCGCAGCTGAGAAGGAAAACTACAGCAAAAGAATTCTACAACAAAGATGGGGTCAAGAGGTTCAGACACGTCTCCACAAAGGGAAGCGGTCTGACACTGACTTTATTCAGCATCTTATATTTATAAAGGGGAGCTTGAGAAAGACAAGACAGTTAACATTTTTCTTGGTTGACCTATACATCTTACAGTCACAAGAAATCTTGAGAGCATGGGAATGGCACCCTGTTATTATTTCTTACACCAGATAACATTTCCCTGTGCATGAGAAGTTAGCCCAGAACTCCAGGTGTCTGCAGTAAATAATCGCCTAATCTCTGGGGTGGCTGGACAGAGAGCTATGTTTGCAAGCAAACCCTCAAGGACTGAGGCAGCTCCCAGAGCTGTGTCCTTCAGACAAAGGACTCCATTCTCACAGGCAGCTCCCCGCACTCCAGGACACAGAAGACAGCCTTCCCAGGAACAGTGGGAGCTCCTGGTGACCAGGCATGGGATGTGAGAGGGAAGAGCCAGACTGAGAGGGCCTTTCTGCTCTGAGCTTGGAGTGGACAACAAATGGTGAATGTGATCCAGGAAAATGGCCCTAGTGATGGGAGGCTTGTTGAGGCAGTCTGAGCATGAGTTGGAAAATAATTTCAAGATATAGATCATTTCAGAAGGGAGTGAGTTTTTATTAAGAACAAAGAGCAGAGATAATGTGGGCACTGTGAGCACAGCAGGGCAACCTGCTGACAGACTAGGGAAAGTCGACAGATTTTATGGCTTCAAGACAAAGAAAATTCCTGCTGAAAGGTTGATGTTAGGTGATTGGTTGGGGCACCATAGGGTGTTTACTGGAGTGGACATCTTTGCCTAGTAGGGAGTCAGGAAGCTTGTTCGTGATGATCAGGGGCTTTTGGCAACAGTTGCAAAGGGACTCAGTCAGATTCACAGGTGACCTTGGTTCTGGGCTGTACTTCTGTGGCCTTGGGGAAGGACTTACCTCAACAAGACTCACCCTTCAGAGAAAACGTTCCATCAAGTTATCTCTGTAGGAGAGATCCAGTGATCCTAGGTCTGCTTGGAAAATTCTTGGATACTTCAGGGACACATACTGAATGTGAACCTGGTTATTGAACCGTGTTGGCAAAATTGGTATTTTCTCTCTGTTGACACTAAAAGCGCTGGCAGCTGCCTGATAATCCATTCAAATGATGTCCTACTTATAACATCAATAGGTTTGGTCAAACTTGTTTGATTTTGGGTGCAACCAGGCAGCTTGCAACTCCTTTCTGCAGGATCATTTTCATTAGAATGTCAACTAATCAAGGTAACAACAGTATGGCACTCAGCACTCTTAGACAATTTCCCAAGCAAGTTTCCTCAGGGGCAGACACAATATGAGCTAGGAATGAGTTCAAAAGGCTCAGAAAATGCAGGGAAATATACTGTCTATGACTCTGGAAATTATGGCCTCTTGCAAACCTGGAGTTCTCACATCTTAGAATGTAGACAGATGTCTGAAAAGCACTCTATTTTTGTCTTTCCTTCATCTGGGAAGTGGGGTCACCCTGAGGACTGTGGATGTATGGTTCAAAGTACAGATTTAGGGGAGGGTGCTCTCCCTGGAGACTGTGGACATGTGATCTAAGGTGCATGATTTAGGAGGGGGTCACCATAGAAACTGTGGATGTGCAACTCCAGATATAGGGTCTAGGAAGTGGGGTTACCCTGCCGATTGTGGACATGTTTCCACAGGGTCAGGGCCTGGGGGATGGAGTCATCCCAGAGACTGTGCCTATATGACCCCAGCTACAGGGTCTGGGGAGAAGTGTTACCCTAGAGACTGTGGAATGTGACCCCAGGTGCAGGGTTGGATTGGGGTCAACCTGGAGATAGTCATCTTGTGATCCTGGATGCATGGTCTAGGAGGGAGTATCCATGGATACTATGGATGTGTGACTACAGGTTTAGGCTTTGGGGTTACCCTGAACTGTGGATATGTACTCCTAGTTGTTTGATCTGAGGGTGGAGTCACCCTGGAGACTGTGGATGTGTGGCCCCAGGTACAGTGTCTGCAGAGGGGTGTCACCCTAGACACTGGAAATGTGACCCCAGGTCCAGGGTCGAGAGCATTCACCCTGGATATTGTGGACATGTGATCCCATGTGCAGGGTCTAGGAGGTAGGGTCACATTGGAGACTTTGAACATGTGACCCCAGATACAGGATCTCTGAGGTGGGGTCTCCCTGGAGACTGTACACATGGCCCACAGTACAGGTTCTTGGAGGTGGGTTCATTAGGAGACTGTGGACATGTGACCCAAAGTGTTGTGTCTGGGGAACAGACTGACCCTGGAGACCGTGTACTTATGACAATATGTATATAGTCTGGGAGGTGGTAACCTTGGACATTATGTACTTGTGACCACAGGTGTAGGTTTGGGAAGGGTTTCACCTTGAGACTGTAAATGTGAGAAACCAGGTGCAGAGCCTGAGAGCTGGGATCACCCTGGAAACTATGGACATTTGACCCCAGGTACAGAGTCGAGGAGGTGGGGTTACCCTGGAGACTGTGGACATGTGACCCCAGGTCCAAGGTCTGGGAGGGGGACACCTTGGAGCTTGTAGATGTGCCACCCCAGGTGCAGGGTCTGGGGGGTGGGGTAAGCCTGGAGACTGTGGATGTATGACCCAAGGTGCAGGTTATGGGGAGGGTCTCACCCAGAAGATTGTGGACATATGACCCCAGATACATGGTCAGTGAGATGGGGTCACCCTGGAGACTGAATATGTTACCTCAGGTGCAGGTTCTGGGAGGGGTTTACCCTGGAGACAATGGTCACGGGAATCCAGGGGCAGTCTGTGGTCCTGATACCCCAGACCAGGGTCAGTGAGGTTGAGTCACCCTGAAAAATGTGGATGTGTGACCCCAAATATACAATCTGGGGAAGATCGTCACCCTGGAGACTGTGGACACCTGGTGCAGGGTCTGACAGGGGGGTGTAACAATGGAGAATGTGGACATGTGACCTCAGGTGCAGGGTCTGGTTGGGGGTTCACACTTGAGACTGTGGACATATGACCCAGGTACAAGGTCTGGGAAATTACATCACCCCGGAGACTATGGACATGTGTCACCAGGTACTGGGTCTGGAAGAATGCACACGGTAGAGACTGGATATGTGACCCCAAATACAGTGCCTGGAAGAGATCACCCTGGGGGCTGAAGATATGTGATCTCAGATACAGGATCCGGGAGGGTGTCATCCTGGAAACTGTGGACATGTAACATGAGGGTAGAGTCTGGGAGGGGAGCTCACAGTGGAAATTGTGCCCATGTCATCCCAGGTGCTCGGACTGATGTGGTAGTGTCACCCTTAAGTCTGTGGACTGTATCCACAGGTAAGGGTCTGTACTGGAAATGTGACCAGAGTTCAAAGTCTGAGAGTGGTGGTCACCCTGGAGACTGTGTACATGTGGCCAGAGGTAAAATTTCTGGAAAGGTGGGGTCACCATGGAGAATGTGGACATGTGACCCCAGGTGTAGGGTCTGGTAGAGGCAGTTACCCTGGAAGCTGGAAATGTGACCCCAGGTACAGGGTCTGGGTGAGGTGTCACCAAGGAGACTATGGACATTTGATCACAGGTGCTTGTATTTCAAAGGGGTGATCCTTTAGCCTGTGGATGTGTGACCCCCAAGTGAATGGTCTGGGAGTAGGGATCACACTGGACTATGGTCGTCTAACACCAGGTGCAGGGTCTGTGGAGAGGGCTCTCTGTGGAGACTGTGGACATGTGACCCCAGGTGAAGTTTCTGTGAGGTGTTTTCTCCCTGGAAAAAGTGGACAGGTGACCCAAAATGCAATGTCAGGGGTAGAGGCTGACCCTGGAGCCTGTGGATGTGTAAAGCCGGGTGAAGTGTCTGGGAGGTGGGGTCACTATGGAGAATGTGGACGTGTGAACCTAGGTGCAGGGTCTGGGAGAGTGTTCACCCTGGAGACTATGGACATGTGACCCTATGAATAGAGTCTATGAAGGGGTTCACCAGGGAATCTGTGGCCATGTGACACCAGGTAAAGGATCTGATGTGGGATGTGAATGTAGAGATGTGGTCATATAATGCCCAGTGCAGGGCATAAGGGGGTCACCCTGGAAACTGTGGGTGTGTGATCCCAGGTGCATGGTCTTGGAGGGGTTCATCATGGAGACTATGGATGTGAAATTCCAGGGATAGGATCTGGAAGGTGGGGTTACCATGCAGATTGTTTGCAGGTGTTTCTGGTTACTGGGTCTGGATGATGGGGTCACCCTGAGGACTATGGATGTGTGACCCAAAGTGCAGGGTCTGGGGAAGTGGCTCTCCCTGAATACTGTGGATGTGTGATCCCAGATGCAGGATCTGAGACATGGGGTCACTCTGGGGATTGTGGACATGTTACATCGGTGAATGATCTGGGAAGGGGTTACCCTGGAGCCGCTGGACGTGTTACCTTAAGTGCAAGGACTGGGAGGTGGTGTCACCCAGGACACTGTGGTCATGAGACCTCAGGTACAGAGTCTGGATGTTGGCTCATACTAGAGACTGTGGACGTGATCCCATGTATGTGGTCCGGGAGGAAGTCACCCTAGATACTACAGAAATTTGAATCCAGGTAGGGTCAAGAGGGGGGTTACCCTGGAGACTGTTCATCTGTGACCTCACGTGCAGTTTCTGGGAGGTGGAGTCACACTTCAGACTGTAGACATGTGACCATGGTCCAGAGTGTGGGAGGAGGTCACCCTGGATCTTGTGGACATGGGACCTTAGGTGCAGGGTCTGGAAAGTGGTGTCACTCTGGGGATTGTGGACATGTTTCTCGAGGTGTATGACCTGGGAGGGGTTTATCCTGGAGACTGTGGATCAGCAAGCCTAGATGCAGGGACTGGGAGGAGATGTCACAAGGGGAACTGTAGTCATGTGACCCCAATATAGTCTGAAAGTGGTCTCATCCTGGAGACTATTTTCATGTGACCCCAGGTGCAGGGTCTGGGAGATGGGTCACCCTTTAGACTCTAAACATGTGACCCCAGGTTCAGGGTCTGGGAGGTGGAGTTACCCTGGGGACAGTGGACATGTGACCCAAGGTCCCGGGTCTAGGGAGGGGTCACACCAAGGAGACTGTGGATGTGTGACCACACATACAGGCTCTGGGAGGGTGTCGCCCTGATGAATGTGGACTTATGAACCTGGTAAATTGTAGTAACCCTGGAGACTGTGGACATGTGAACCCAAATGTGAGGAGTGAATAGTGTCAACAAGGAGAATTTTGACATGTGACCCCAGGTGCAGGTACTTTGAAGCAGTCAACATGGAGCCTGTGGATGTGTGAACCCAGGGCAAGGGTCTGGGAGGTGAGGTCACCCTTGAAACTGGGCGTGTGACCCCAGGTGCAGGGTCTTGAGATGGGTTCACCTTGGCAACAGTGGATATGTGACCCCAGGTTCAGGGTCTTGGAGGACATTCACCCTGGAGAATGTGGACATGTGATCCCATGTACAGGGTCTGCAAAGGTGTTCACCAGGGAGACTGTGGCCATGTGAGACCTGGTATAGTTTCTGAAGAGGGATGTCAGCATGGAGACTGCAGACACGCATACCAGGTTCTTGGATGTAAGCTGCAGTCACCCTGAAGACTGTGCATGTGTGACCCAGTTTCAGTGTTTGGGATGTTTGTCACCCTGGAGGTGGTGGACCTTTGACTTCAGGTACAGGTTCTGGGGGCTGCTGTCACCCTGGGGACTGTGGACATGTGACATCAGGTACAGGGTCTGAGTGATGGGGTCACCCTATGGACTGTGGGCATCTGACCCCATGTGTGGCATCTGGAAGGGAGCCTCTGTAGAGACTGTGGAAATCTTACCCTAGGTGCAGGGTCTGGGAGGAGGTCACCATGAACACTGTTGATATGTGACCCCAGCTACTGGGTCTTGGGGGCAGGGTCACCCTGGAGACTGTGGACATGTGACCCCAGGTACAGTGTCTGGGAAGTGGGGTCAACATGAGTAATGTGAACGTTTGACCCAAAGTGTAGGGTCTGAGGAGAGGGCTAACCATGAAGACTGGAGGTGTGATTCCTTAAAGACTGTTGATTGTGTGACTCCACATAGGGTATAGGAGGTGGGGGGGTCACACTCTAGACTGTAGACATGTGACCCCAGTCTAGAGTCACCCTGGATATTGTGGACATAGGATCCCAGGTGCAGGGTCTGGGAGGTGGCTTACCCTGGAGACTGTGACATCAGACCCTAGGTACATTGTTTGACAGGTGGATCACCGTGGGGACTGTGGACACGTGATCCCAGGTGCAGGGTCTTGGAGGGGGGTCACCCTGGAGACTGTGGACGTGTGACTCCAGGCACAGTTTCTGGGAGAATGTCATCCTAGACTGTGTACATGTGACCCCAAGTGCAGGATTTGGGAGAGGGGACCACCATGTTGACTGGACATATGTCAACAGGTGCAGGTTATGGGCAGGAAGGACACCCTGGATATTGTCAAACTGTGACCCAGGCACAGGGTCTGGGCATTCCCTCATAGCTCAAAAGCTTCCCTCATAGGTCAGTTGGTAAAGAATCTACCTGCAATGCAGGAGACCCTGGTTCGGATCCTGGGTCGAGAAGATTTTCTGGAGAAGGAAATGGCAACCCACTCCAGTATTCTTACCTGGATAATCTCATGGATAGAGGAACCTCACTGGCTACAGTCCATGGGGGTCACAAGAATTGGACATGACTTAGTGACTAAACTACCACCACTAAGGACTGTTAAGGGGTGAGAGTTTAGTAAGTAGAAAATAGACAGGGTCTGGGAGAGGGGCGTCACCATGGAGACTGTGTACGTGTGACCCCAGGTACAGTGTTGGGAAAGGAGTCAAACTGGTGACTGTGGACATGTGACCCCAGGTACAGGGTCTGGAAGGAGGGTCACCATGACCCCAGGTACAGGGTAGGTGACATGAGGTCACTGTGAAGACTGTGGACATGTGACTGCATGTGTAGGGTCTGGGAGAGGTTTACCTTGAAGACTGTGGACAAGTGACACAAGGTGTAGGGTCTGGGTGTGGTGATTACCCTGGAAACTGGAAATGTGGCTCCAGGTACATGATCTGGTAGGTGGAGTAATCATGGAGACTGTGAACTTGTGACAACATGTATATGGTCTGAGAGTGGTTAACCCTGAGACTATGTACATATGACCACAGGTGTAGGTTTGTGAGGGAGTATAAGAGTGTGTGAGGGTGTGAGAAGGAATGTAAGAGTGTGCAAGGGAGTATAAGAGTATGTGAGGGTGTGTGAGGGAGAGTAAGAGTGTGTGAGGACATGCAAGGGAGTGTAAGAATATGGGATAGTGTGTAAGAGTGTACAAGGATGTGCAAGTGTGTGTAAGAGTGAGTGTAAAAGTGTTCGAGGGTGTATGATGGGGTGAACGAGTGTGGAGGGTGTGTGAGGGAGTGTCAGAGCATGTGAGGGAAGGTAATAGTGTGCAAGGGTGTGTGAGGGAGTGTAAGGGTGTGTGAGGATGTGCAATGGAATGTAAGAGTGTGGGATGGTATGCAGGAGAGTGTAAGAGCATGAGAGGGAGTGTAAGAATGTGCAAGGATGTGCAAAGGAGTGTTAGCTTGTTAGATTGTGCCACGGAGTGTAAGAACATGCAAGGAAGTGAGTGTGTGAGGGTGTCTGATGGAGTGTGTGTGTCTGATGGAGTGTTAGAGTGAGTGAGGGTGTACAAGGGCGTATAATAGCATGCAAGGGAGTGTAACAGTGTGTGATGGTGTGCAACAGCATGCAAGGTAGTGTAAGAGTGTGAAAGAGTGTGCGATGTAGTGTAAGGGTGGGTGAAGGTAGGCAAGGAAATGTCAGAGCATGCAAAGAATTGTACAGTGTGTGAAGATAAGTGAGGAAGTATAAGAGTATGTGGGTGTGCAAGGAGTTTAGGAGGGTGCAAGGCAGCGTAGTAGCATACAAGAGAGTGTAAGAGTGTGGGATGATTTGCAAGGGAGTGGAAGAGCATGTGAGGGAGTGTAAGAGTGTGTGAGGGTCTGCAAGGGAGTATAAGAGTGTGTGAGGGTGTGTGAGGGAGTGTAAGAGTGTGCTAGGTTGTGATATGGAATGTAAGAGTGTGAGAGGGTATTCCATGGAGTTTAAGAGAGATCCCAGGTGCAGAGTAGATTGGGAGTCACTTGGAACTAACGGTCACTTCAGGGATTATAAGAACATGGGAGGAAGTATAAGAATGTGCGAGGGTGTGAAAGGAGTGTAAAAGTGAGCAACACAGTGTAAGTGTGTGAGTGTGTGCAACAGAATATGAGTGTGTGAGGGCATTCAATGGAGTGTAAGAGTGTTCAAGGGTGTGCAAGGGAATGTAGAGTGTGTGACTGTGTAAGGGAGTGTAAGGGTGAACAAGGAAGTGTAAGAATGCAAATGTATGGGAGGAGTCTAACAGTGTGTGAAGTAGTGGGAGGGAGTGTAGTAGTGTGCAATGGTGTATGAGGGACGTTAAGAGTGTACAAGGGTGTGCAAGAGCATGAGAGGATGTGCAAGAGTGTGTGATGGTGTGCAAGGGCAGATGAGGTCATTCGAGGATGTGTGAGGACGTGTGAGAGCATACAAGGATGTGCAAGGGTCTGTGAGGTTGGGCAAGAGTGTGAGGACATATGAGAGCATGTGAGGACATGGAAGGGCATGAGTGGCCATGTGAGTGCATGCAAGGGCATCTGAGGGCATGTGAGAACATGCACAGATGTGTGAGAGTGTGAGAGAATGTGTGAGAGCATGTGAGGGCATACAATAGCACGAGAGGATGTACAAGGACGTGCAAGAGTATGCAGAGGTGTACGAGGCCATGTGATGCTGTGTGAAAGCAGGTAAGGGCGTGAGAGAATGTATGAGGACATGAAAGAGTGTGCGAAGATGTGAAAGGGCGTGGGAGGATGTGCAAGTACATAGAGGGAGTGTGAGAGCATGTGAGGCCCCACAAGAGCCTGCGAGGGCATGTGAAGGCATGTGAGGGTTTCCAAGGGCATGTGACAGTACATGATAGACTGAGCGAGAGTGTGCAAGGGCATGCAAGACCATGCGATGGTGTGCAAGGGCATATTAGGGAATGCGAGGATGTGCGAGGTCATGTGAGTGTGTGAGGATGTGCAAGGGCGTGTGAGGGCCTGTGAGGGCCTGTGAAAGTGTGGGAGGGTGTGGGAGGGCATGTGAGACAGTGCAAGTGGGTGTGAGAGTATGAGTATATGCAAGGGGATGTGAGGGCATGCAAGAGCATGTGAGGGCATGCAAGAGCATGTGAGGGCATGCAAGGAATTGCAAGAGTGTGTGAGGACATTCATGGGAGTGTGAGGCTATGTGAGAGCGTGTGAGGGCATGTGAGTACATGTGAGAAGGTGCAAGGACATGCAAGGGGAGGTGATCATGTGAGGCCATGTGAGGACATGCATGGGTGTGCGAGGCTATACAAGGGCATGCAAGTGTGTGCAAAGAATGTGCAAAGGAGTGTGAGGCCACATGAGAGCATGGGAGGGAATGTGAACATGTGCGAGAGAGTGCAAGTATGTGCGAGGGGATGCGAGGACAAGAAAGGGTGTGCTAGGGTGTGCGAATGCATGTGAGGGCATGGCAGGATATGTGATGACACGCAAGAGCATGTGAGGTCATGTGAGGGTGTGTGAGGAAATGTGAGAGATCACAAGGGCATGTGAGTGAATGCAAGAGAATGTGAGGGCATGCAAGGGGATGCAAGGGCATGCTAGGGTGTTCAAGTGCATGTGAGGGCATGGCAGGGTGTACAAGGGTGCAGGAGGTCATTGAGGGTGTGTGAGAGTGTGCAAGTATGTTCAAGAGTGTGTGAGGGCAAGTGAGCACTTGAGAGGGCATGTGAAAATGTGCAAGGGCATGCGTGAGGGAGTGTGCAAGGGCATGCGAGGCCATTTGAGATCATGCGAGTGCATGCCAGGATGCGTGAGAATGTATGAGCATGGATGAGAGTGTGGTAGGGCCTGCAAGGGTGTGTGAGGGTGTGCATGGTCATGTTAGGGCTTTGTGGCTGTGCGAGAGTGTGTGAGTGTGTGCAAGAGAATTTGAAGACAAACAAGGGTGTGAAAGGACATGCGAGGCCATGCAAGGGCATGCTTAGTTCAGTTCAGTTCAGTTCATTCGCTCAGTTGTGTCTGACTCTGCGACCCCAAGAACAGCAACACGCCAGGCCTCCCTGTCCATCACCAACTCCCAGAGTCGATCTAAACCCATGTCCATTGAGTCAGTGATGCCATCCAACCATATCATCCTCTGTTGTACCCTTCTCCTCCTGCCCTCAATCCTTTCCAACATCAGGGTCTTTTAAAATAAGTCCACTCTTCGCATCAGGTGGCCAAAGTATTGGAGTTTCACCTTCAATATCAATCCTACCAATGAACACTCAGGACTGATCTCCTTTAGAATGGACTGCTTGGATCTCCTTGTGGTCCAAGGGACTCTCAAGAGTCTTCTCCAACACCCCATGAACAGTATGAAATGGCAAAAAGATAGTACACTGAAAGATGAACTCCCCAAGTCGGTAGGTGTCCAATATGCTACTGGAAATCACTGGGAAAATAACTGAAGAAAGAATGAAGGGACGGAGCCAAAGCTAAAACAACACCCAGATGTGGATGGAACTGGTGATAGGAGCGAGGTTCGAAGATGTAAAGAGCAATATTGAATAGGGACCTGGAATGTTAGGCCCATGAATCAAGGCAAATTGGAAGTGGTCAAACAGGGGATGACAAGAGTGAGTGTCAACATTCTAGGGATCAGCAAACTAAGATGGACTGGAATGGGTGAATTTAACTCAGATGACTATTATATCTACTACTGTGGGCAGGAATCCCTTAGAAGAAATGGAATAGTCATCATGGTCAACAAAAGAGTCTTAAATACAGTACTTGCATGCAATCTCAAAAACGACAGAATGATCTCTGTTCGTTTCCAAGGCAAACCATTCAATATCACAGTAATCCAAGTTTATGCCCCAACCAGTAACACTGAAGAAGCTGAAGTTGAACAGTTCTATGAAGACCTACAAGACCTTCTAGAACTAGCACCCAAAAAAGATGTCCTTTTCATTACAGGGGACTGGAATGCAAAAGTCGGAACTCAAGAAACACCTGGAGTAACAGGAAAATTTGGCCTTGGAGTACAGAATGAAGCAGGACAAAGGCTTATAGAGTTCTGCCAAGAGAACACACTGGTCATAGCAAACACCCTCTTCCAACAAGGGCGTGCAAGGGCATGCAAAAGCATGCAAGGATGTTTGAGGGCGTGCGAGGGGTTGCAAGAGCTTGGAGGACGTGCGAAGATTTGTGAGGCCATGTGAGGGCGTGAGAGGGCATGCAAGTGTGTGTGAGGACATGCAAGGCCTTGTGAGAGCAGCCAGCATGTGTGAGGGTGTTCAAGTGTGTGTGAGGCTGTGTGAAGGTGTGTGAGGGCTTTCAGGGATGTGCGAGGTTGTACAAGGATGTGCAAGTGTGTGCAAGGTCGTCAGAGAGTGTGTGAGGGGATGCAAGGACGTGCAAGAATCTGCTAGGGCATGCAAGGATGTGTGAGAATGTGCCATGATGTGTGAGAGCATACAAGGACATGTGAGGGTGTGTGAGGCCATGCAAGGGCATGAGGTGGCATTTTGGACTTGTGAGAGCATGCAAGGACTTTCCAGTGCATACGAGGATGTGTGAAAATGTGTGAGGGTATGCTAGGACATCTTCAGGCATGTGAGGGCATGTGAAGGCGTGCAAAGACGTGAGAGAGCATGAGAGGATGTGCGAGAATTTGTGAGTGTGGCAAGGGCATTCTAGGGTTTGTGTGGGCATGTGAGGGCTTGCTAGAACATATGAGAGTGTGTGAGGATCTGAGAGAATGGGCGAGGGCATGCTAGGGAATACACGGTCATGTGAGGGCGTGTGAGTGTGTGTAAGTACATGTAAGAGCACGTGAGGGTGTGCAAGTGTATGCGAGGACGTGTGAAAGCATTCAAGGGCATGTGAGGACGTGTGAGAGTGAACAAGGTTGTGGGAGAGCTTGTGAGAGCAAGTGTGAACGTGCAAGGACTTGCAAGAGGGTGCAAGGACATGCGAGGGAGTGTAAGGCCATGTGATAGTGTGCAAGGGTGTGTGAGTACATGGGAGAACATTAAAGAGTGTACAAGAACACGTGAGGGTGTGCAATGCCGTCCAATAGCATGTGAAGTCATACTAGGGTGTGTGAGGATGTGTGAGAGTGTTTGACACTGTGAAAGAGAGTGCAAGGGCATGCAGGAGTGTGTGTGGGCATTTGAGGATGTACTAGGGCATGGGGAAAGGTACTAGGGCATGGGGAAAGGTGCTAGGGCATGCAAGTGTGTGCAAGGGCATGCAAGGAGTTGTGTAGCTATACAAGAGTGTGCATGTGAAAATATTTGAGGATGTATAAAGACATGAGAGGGTGTGGGAGTGTGTGCAAGGGTATGCGAGGGCATGTGAGGGTGTGTGAGGACGTGCAAGAGAGTTTGACATTGTGTGAGAGAGCATGAAGGCATGAAAGGGTGTGTAAGGGCATTTGAGGACATGTTAGGTCATGGGAGGATGTGCTTGGGTGTATGAGTGTGTGTGAGGAAGTATGTAGCTGTGCGAGATACACGTGTGAGTGTAAGAGCTTTTGAGAGCATCCAAGGGTGTGAGAGGATGTTCAAGGCTGTGTGATGGTGTGCAAGTGTGTGCTAGGGTGTGTGAAAGGATGCAAGAACGTTCAAGGGCATGTGAGAGCTTGCAAGGGCATGCAAGAAAGTGCAAGGATATGCAACCCTGTGTGAAGGCGTATGAATGTGTGTGAGAATGTGCGAGAGTGGGTGAGTACATGGGAGGGCATAAAGAGCATGTGAGTCCATGCGAGATTGTGCAAGGGCATGGAAGGACGTGCAAGAGTGTGTAATGTTGTTTGGTGACGTCCCAGAGTGTATAAGGATGTGCAAGTGCATGTGAGTCTGTGCGAGACTGTACAAGAGTATGCAAGCACGTACAAGGGCATGCAGGGTCATGAAAGAGAAGGCAAAGGCAAGCAAGAGTGTGCGAGGAAGTGAGAGAGCATGCAAAGACCTGCACGGGCATGTGAGTATATATGAGGCCATACGAGGGAGTTGTAGACTGTGCAAGGCCCTGTGAAGGCATGGGAAGGCATGCAAGGATTTGCGAGGATTTGCAAGGATTTGTGTGAGGAAGTGCGAGGCTGTGTGAGGCCGTGCAAGAGAAACGAGTGTGTGCAAGGGCATCTGAGAGCATTCTAGGACGTGTGAGTGTGCAAGGGCGTATGAGGGTGTGTGAGGGCATGCTAGTCCATATGAGGGCATGTGAGGATGTCCAAGAGTGTGTGATAGCATATGAGGATGTGCAAGGGCATGTGAGGACATGCGGGAGCCTATACAAGGGAGTGTGAGTGTGGGAGGACATGCAAGAACGTGAAAGAGTGTGCGAGGGCATGCAAGGATGTGTAATGGTGTGGGAGAGTATGTGAGGTCATGAGAGAACAGGTGACAGTGTGAGCGTGCATGCAAAAGTGTGTGAAGATATTGGAGGACTTGTGAGGGTATGCAAGGGCAATTTAGGGCATGCAAGAGTGTGTGAGGGCGTGTGAGGACGTGTGAGGGTGTGGGAGGGCAATTAAGGGTGTGCAAGAGTGTGTGAGGGCTTGTGAGGATGTGCTATGGTGTGCAATTGCATGCTAGGATGTACAAGAGGATGAGAGACTATGTCAGGTACTGTGAGGGTGTGCAATACCCTGTCAGGGCATGCAAGGAGGTGGGAAGGTGTGTGAGGGTGTGAAAGCCTGGAAGGACATGTGAGAGCATGAGAGGATGTGTGAGTTTGTGTGAGGCCATACAAGAGCATGCAAGGGTGTGAGAGGCCATACAATGGTATGTGAGAAGGCGCAAGGGGGTGCAAAGGTGTATGGGGTCATGTGAGGATGTGTAAGAGCATGTGAGGACGTGTGAGGTCATTCGAGGGCATGGAAGAGCATGTGTGGGCATGTGAGGGTGTGTGATTGTGTGCGAGGATGTGCCAGACCGTGTGAGGGCATGCAAGAGCATTCAAGAAAATATGAGATCATGCGAGGACATGTGAGGACATGCAAGAACATGTGACTGTGTGAGAGGGCATGCTAGGGCATGCAAGAGTGTGTGAGGGCATGCAAGGGCTTTTGAGGTCATGCGAGAGCATGCAAGGATGTGAGAGGGCGTTCAAGAGTGTATGAGGTTGTGCGAGGGCATGTTAAGATGTGCAAGAGCATGTGAGGGCATGTGATGATGTGCAAGGACATGTGAGAGCATGCATGGACCTGCAAGAGTGTAAGAAAATGTGCCAGCATGGGTGAGGTCGTGCTAGGGAGTGCAAGGCCATGAGAAGGCTTGCAAGTGTATGCGAGTACATGCGAGAAATGTGAGGACATACAAGAGAATGCAAGAGCATGTCAGGTCGTGTGATGCTGTGCAATACCTTGTCAGGGCATGCGAGGAGGTGGGAAGGTAAGTGAGGGCATGAGAGCATGCAACGAGAGTGGAGAGCATGTGATGGCATGCGAGGGCTTTCACAAGCATACAAAGGTATTTGAGAGCATTGGAGAAGGTGTGAGAGAATGCAAGGGAGTGCAAAAGACTTGGGAGAGCATGCAAGAGCATATGAGGGTGTATGAGACCATGTGAGGGTGTGTGAGGATGTGAGCATGTGCAAGAGTGTGAGAGGGCATTCGAGCATGTGTGAGGATGTGTGAGTCTGAACGAGGACGTGCGACAATGTGCGAGGACATGCGAGGGCATGCGAGGGTGTGTGAGGATGTGAGAGAAATGTGAGTGTCTGTGAAGACATGTGAGGTCATACAAGGGTGTGCTAGGGCTTGTGAGGATGTGCGATGATGTAAGGCCATGTGAGAGCATTCGAGGGTGTGCAAGGGCATTTGAGGGCATGTGAGGATATGCAGGGACATGTGAGGCTGTACGAGAGTATGTGAGAGCATTCAGGGATGTGCAAGGGCATGCAATTTCATGAGAAGACGTGCAAGGGCATGCAAGGTTGTACGAGGATGTGCAATGGTGTGCCAGTTCATGCGAGAACGGGCAAAGGCCTGTGAGGGCATGCAAATTTTTCTGAGGGTGTCCGAGGGCATGTGAGGGCATGCTAGAGTTTGTGAGGGCATGCTAGAGTTTGTGAGGACATGCGAGGACTTGTGAGAATGTGTGGGAGTGTGTCAGGATGTGCAAAGGTGTTTGAGTTCATGTGAGGACTTCTGACGGGGTGCAATGCCATGCAAGAACGTGCAAGTGTGTGCAGGGTCATGCGGGAGTTTACAAGGGCATGTGTGGGTGTGCAAAGGTGTGGAAGGGCGTGCAAGGATGTGCAAGCTCATGCAAGAGCATGGGAGAACATGCAAGGACTTACAAGTGCGTGTGAGGTCTTTTGATGGTGTGCAAGGATGTGTGAGGAGGTGTGAGGCCATATGAGAGTGTTCAAGGACATAAGAGGGTGTGCAAGGACATGTGAGGCCATTCGAGAGGATGAGAGAGTGTGTGAGGACCTGCAAAAGTGTACGAGTTTGTGTTAGAGTGTGCAAGGGTGTGCGAGAATGTGTGAGAGCATGTGAGGTCATATGATTCTCTGAGAGGGTGACTGAGGATGTGCGAGGGTGTGGGCGGGCATGCTAGGATGTGCAACGGCATGCAAGGATGTGTGAGACCATGGCAGGGCATGGGAGAACATGCAAGGGTATGCAAAGATGTGTGAGGGCATGTGAAGATATACAAACTCTTGGGAGGGAATGCGAGAGTGTGCGAGGCTGTGCAAGGCCAAGTGAGGCCATGAAATTGTATTTGAGGACATGAGAGGATGTGCGATGGCATTGAGACCATGCAAGGGCATGTGAGGACGTGCAAATGCATGTGATAGAGTGTGATGGTGTGAGAGAACATGAAAGGGAGTGCCAGGTTTTGCAAAGATGAGCTAGGGGGTGCAAGGGCATGTGACAGCATCTGGGTCATGTGAGGCCTTGTCATGACATGCTAGGATATGTAACATCATACAAGGACATGTGAGTTCATGTGTGAGTCTGCTAGGCCATGTGAGGGAGTGCGAGAGCATGCATGGGGGGAAGGAGCAGGCGAGTCCATGCAAGAACATGCAAGGGCAAGCGAGGGTGTGTGAGAGCATGCAATGCCATGTGATGGTGTGCACTGACGTGTGAGAGCATGTGAGGGCGTGCATGGTCTTGCAAGAGTATATGAGGCCATGTGAGGGCATGAGAGGGCATGGGAGGGCTTGCAAGAGGGTGCAAGGATGTGCAACGTCATACAAGTACTTCTGAGGGTGTGCAAGGGCATGTGACTTTGTGTGAGGACATGGGAGGGTGTCTTAGGGTATTTGAGCATGCAAGGCCATGAGACTGTGAGAAGCCTTGCTAGAGCCTGTGAGGATGTGCAAGAGCATGCAAGTTCATGTGAGGATGTGTGAGGGTGTTTGAAATCGTGCCAGAATGTACAAAGGAGTGAGATTTGCTGCAAGGGCATGCCAGGTCATGGGTGGGTGTGCTAGAATGTACGAAGGCATGCAAGGACCTGTGAGAGCATGGGAGGTAGGGAGAGGGCATGCGAGAGTGTGCAAGGCCATCTGAGGGTGTGTGAGGGCATGAAAAGGACATGCGAGGACATGCAAAAGTGTGCAAGTGTGT
This sequence comes from Bos taurus, assembly GCF_002263795.3. Taxonomy (NCBI): domain Eukaryota; kingdom Metazoa; phylum Chordata; class Mammalia; order Artiodactyla; family Bovidae; genus Bos; species Bos taurus. The sequence goes on along the minus strand of NW_020190851.1, from coordinate 121,835 downwards.
GTGAGATTGTGTGAGAGCGTACAAGTGTGTGCAAGGGTGTGACAAAGCAACACAAGATGAGCCCCAAGACCCTTTATGCAACTCCAGAGGATTCCCATGAAAAGCCACCCCAAACACAATTTGAGAGAAGCACTCCATCACAACGAGAAAAGAAGCTACATACTACAACTAAAGAGGAGACCTCCCCCGCCCTGCCACAACTATTGAGGAGTCTGCAAATCACAAGAGATGGGCAGAAAAAAAAAAATGTCAGTTGACCCCACTGCAACTAGAGTGGAGCCCCATGCAATAAAAATACAGTAGCCTACCACACATCACAACTAGACAGAGGCCAGCCTGCTAATCTCTACTACAGAGGAGCTGCCCCATGCCACAACTAAAGAGGAGAGGAGGTGCCAAAGTTAGAGAGTAGGCTCGCAAATATCACAACTGGAAATAGTGTCTGTGTACATCGCTACCAGAGAGGAAACCCCATCAACAGTTCAAGAGGAACAGTGCACTGCAACACTAGAGGTGCCCCCCACACACGTTTACTGGAGAAAAGCCCCCTTAACAAAACTTGAGAGGAGACTGCACAACTAGAGAGGAGCCCATCCGACACAACTGAGTTGACACCCAACATCAACTAGAGAGTACCCCAGGCCACAGGGAGTTTAGCCAACCACACATCACAACTAAACAGAAGCCACCCTGCACATTGCTACTCGAGAGGAGCCACCACATCAGTAATTCACGTGGAGGCCTCACCTCAACCCGAGAGGAGCAGCAATTCCCCCAATGCAACTCGAGAGGAGTCCTGCACCACAACTAGAGAGGAACCCACATATTTCAACAATAGAGGAGCCCACCCAGACACCACATTAAGAAAGGAGGCCCCACACCCTGCCCCTAGAGTGGAGCAATCTCATACACCACATCGAGAGAAGAGGCTCCACACCACTCCTAGAGAGTAGCCCCTCAAACAACAAATAGAGATGAACCAGCAAACTGCAGCTAGAGAAGAGCCACACAGCATGATGCAACAAGACAATAGTTCCTGCTCCACAACCAGAGAGGACCTCCCCAGGCACAGCACAACTAAGGAGGACCACTGCAGCACAACACAACTTGAGAGAAGCCCAAATGCCAAAACTAGAGTTGAATACATGCCACAACTTGATAGTTGACCCTCAGGCACAAATAGTGAGTAACACAAAGCTGTAAATAGAGAGGTACCCAACCCCTCCTGTACATCACGTCTAGAGTGGAGAACCACTGCCACAACTAGAGTGGACACACCTGCTAAAGGTAGATAGGTGCCCACCCCACACATCATAATCAAAAAAAAGTGACCATGCACATCAAAACTAGAGTGGAACTCCCACACGGATCATAACGAAAGAGGAGGCCAACACCCACAACTAGAGGAGACCACTGCTGCAAATAGAGCTAAGCCCCCCTCCCCCCGAACATAGCCATTAGAGAGGAGCATACCCACACATCACAATTAGACAGAAGCCACCTGCCACGAGTAGAGAGGGGCCCATCATGCTACAACTAAAAAGAACTCCCACTGCCACAACAAGAGTGTAGCCTCCTGCACATTGCAACTAGCAAAAGTGTCCCTTCTCATCAAAACCAGAGAGGAGTCATCCCAATCACAATTTGAGAAGATCATTCTACTGCAACTAGACAGGAGCAAAGCTACCACAACAAGGACTCCCTGCCAAAACTAGAAAGGAGTCTGCAAATGAGATAGAGAGGAGCTGACCTACCACAAATAAAGAGTGGACCCCCACTGCAACTAGAATGGAGCCCTATGCTACAACTATAGAGTACACTCCTGCACATGGCACTTAGACAGGGACCAGCCAGCACATCACTACTAGAGATTATCTGCCCCACTGCAGCTTGAGAGGAGGCTCCACCACAAATCTAAAGGAACTCCGAGTCACCTGCTGCAATTCAAGAGGCACTCTGGGTTCCTGCTGCAATTTGACAGGAGCCCTAGGCTGCAACAAGAAAAGGTGCAACAGGCCAAACTGACGGAGGGGGTCTCTAGCCAAAACTGAAGTGGATTCCCCCAGCAGGACTGGATAGGAATCCCCAAGGATATCATATCTAGAGAGACGCCATTCTGCTGCAAATAGAGAAAAGCTCCCTAAAGTAAGTTGACTGAAGTCCCTCAAAACTCGACAGAAGCAATCCCATTAATATCAGTGAGGAACCCCTAATGCCAAAAGTAGAGAGGATATTTCCCATGGAGCCATTCACACCCCAACCAGAGAGGACACAGCCACACAACTTGAGAGGAGCCCTCCAACACAACTCGAGAGGAGCCAGCTGGACATCACACATGAGAGGAGCCCATCTGCTGCTAATAGAGATGAACCTCACACCACAATTAGAGAGGAGCTTGCACACCACCACTAGAGAGACTCGAACCCACCACAATTACAGAGTTGCCCTGGACCCTAACTAGAGAAGTCCCATGCCAAAACTAGTGAGTAGACACCCACACATTGCAACAACACAGGAGCCACCCTGAACATCCCTTCTAGAGATGAGTCACCCAAATACAACTCAAGAGGAGGCCCCACCACAAGTCAAGAAGAACACTGAATACCACCCCAACATGAGAGGAATCCCAAGATTCCTGCCATGCCCCGAGAAGAACACTGAATTCCCCCTGCAAAATCTCGAGAGGAGCTCTGAGTCCACTGTTGCAACTCAAGAGGAACCCCGAGTTCCCCTTCACAACTCCAGAGGATCCCTGACTCCCCTGTTGCAACTCTAGAGGAACCCCAAGTTCCATGCTGCAACTTGTTAGGAACCCCGAGTTCCCTGCCTCAACTGAAGAGGAGGCCCGATTCCCTGCAGTAACTTCAGTGGAACCTCAAGTTCCCCATCACAACTCGAGATGAACCAAAGCCCCCTGATGCAACTCCAGAGGATTCCCAAGAAGAGCCTACCCCTCCACAATTCAAGAGGAGCACTTGACCAGAACAAGAGAGGAACACCCATACCACAATTAAAGATAAGCACCCCCCACCCCTGCCACAACTAGAGAGGAGCTGAAACAGATACATCAGTTGACCCAACTGCAACAAGAGTGGAGTCCCAAGCATAACTATACAGTAACCTACCACACACCACAACTAGACAGGAGCCACCCTGCTAATCTCTACTAGAGAGGAGCTGCCCCATGCAGCTCGAGAGGAGGCCCCACCAAAACTTTAAAGGAACACTAAATCACCTGTCCCAACTTGAGAGGAACCCCGAGTCCCCAACCACAACTTGACAGGTACCATATGCTGTCACAAGAAAAGAGCCCCCGGTGAAAAGCAGAGGAGCCACCTGATAGAACTGGAGGGGATTCCCCTACCAAAACTAGAGAGGTGTCCTCTGGCATGTTGCACCTAGAGAGAAGACTCTCTGCCACAAATAGAGATGAGATCCCTGAAGTAACATGAGATGAGACTCACAACTAGAGTGGAGCCATGTAAACTAGTGAGGAGACCCAAATGTCACAAGTAGAGAGAACATACTCCCCACAGAAATCCCCCAGAGGAGGCACCATGGCAACTAGAAAGGAGCCACAAGTCTCCTCCTGAACTTGAGAGGAGGCTTATGCCATAACTCAAGAGAAGCCCATGGCCACAACGAGAGAGGAGCCCACCTGACAATACTGGAGAGTGACCCACCACAACAACTTGAGAGGAGATCCTGGACATTGCACCTCAATAGGGTCCCCTCCACAGCAAATAGAGACACACCACCTGTGCCAGTCGAGTAGACCCCACTACCAACATCAGAGAAGAGTAACCTCTGCACAACTAGAGAACAGCCCCTTGAACTTTACCACTTGAGAGGAGCATTCGCATACAATGCAATTACACAGAAGCTCTCCTTCCTCAACTAGAGAGGAGGCTCCCATGCCACAACTAAAGAGGAGGGGCTGTGCCAAAATTAGAGAGCAGGCTCATAAATATCGCACCTGGAAAGAGTGCCTGTGCACATCACTACCAGAGAGGAAATCCCCTCCACAATTTGAGAGGAACACTCCACTGCAACTCTGGAGGTTCCAGACACACTTCCATAGTCATAACTAGAGAATAGGCCCCTAAAAAAACTCAAGAGGATACTGCACATCACAACTATAGAGGAGCTCATCCAACACAATAAGAGTTAACCTCCAACACCAACTAGAGAAGAGCACCATGCCACAGGTTGTTTAGCCACCCACACATCACAACTAAACAGAAGCCACCCTGAACATTGCTACTAGAGAGGAACCACACCATCGCACTATCACAACTAAAAGGAGTCCCCATATCACAACTAGAGAGGAGTATGCAAATTACAGTTAGAGACTAGCCATCCCACCGCAAATAGAGTGGATCTTCACTGCAACTAGAGTGGAGCCTCATGCCACAACTAGAGAGTAGCCTCTGGCACACTGTAACTAGACAGGGGCCAGCCTGCACATCACTACTAGAGAGGATCTGCCTCACTGTATCTCGAGAGGAGGCTCCACCATGAGTCTAAGGGAACCCCAAGTCAGCTGCTACTCGGGGTCACCACAACTCGAGAGGAGCCTGCTGGACATGACACATAGATAGGAGCCCTGCTGCTGCTAAAAGAGGTGAACCTCACACCAGAAGTAGAGAGGAGCTTGGACACTACAACTAGAGAGAATCAAAACCATCACAACTACAGAGTTGACCCTGACCAGAGTGGTAGAGATGTACGATGTCAAAACTAGTGAGTAGCCACCCGACATTGCAGCAAGACAGGGGCCACCCTTCACATCCCTGCTAGAGATGAGTCATGTCAAGAGAACTTGAGAGGAGGCCCCAACACAAGTCTAGAGGAATCCTGAGTAATGCCCAAGTCAAGAAGAATCCTGAGTTCTCTGCCATGGCTCCAGTGGAACCCTAAGTCCCACACTGCAACTCAAGAGGATCACTGATTTCTCACTGAAACTGGAGAGTACCTCTGATTCCCTGCTGTGACTCAAGAGGAACCCCGAGTTCCCCCCTGCAACTCGAGAGGAGGCCCAACTCCCCAGCTGCAACTTGAGAGGAACATGAAGATCCCTGATGCAACTCAAGAGGAACCCCTAGTTACCCGCCTCAACTTGAAAGCAGGCCTGACTCCTGTTGCAACTCGAGAGAACCCCAAGTTTCCCACCGCAACTCAACAAGTACCCTGACTTCATCACCTCAACACTACATGAGGACTGATTCACCTGCAGTGACACAAGAGGACCTTCAAGTTTCCCGTCACAACACAAGTAGAACATTCGCCTATTGATGCAACTCCAGAGGATTCCCAAGAGGAGCTTCAGTTCAGTTCAGTCGCTCGGTCCTGTCCAACTCTGCGACCCATGAATCACAGCACGCCAGGCCTCCCTGTCCATCACCAACTCCCGGAGTTCACTCAAACTCACGTCCATCAAGTCGGTGATGCCATCCAGCCATCTCATCTTCTGTTGTCCCCTTCTCCTCCTGTGCCCAATCCCTCCCAGCATCAGAGTCTTTTCCAATGAGTCAACTCTTCGCATGAGGTGGCCAAAGTACTGGAGTTTCAGCTTTAGCCCATTCCTTCCAAAGAACACCCAGGGCTGATCTCCTTTAGAATGGACTGGTTGGATCTCTTTGCAGTCTAAGGGACTCTCAAGAGTCGTCTCAACACCACAGTTCAAAAGCATCAATTCTTTGGCACTCAGCTTTCTTCACAGTCCAACTCACATCCATACATGACCACTGGAAAAACCATAGCCTTGACTAGATGGACCTTTGTTAGCAAAGTAATGTCTCTGCTTTTCAATATGCTATCTAGGTTGATCATAACTTTTCTTCCAAGGTGTAAGCGTCTTTTAATTCCATGGCTGCCGCCACCATCTGCAGTGATCTTGGAGCTTACCCCACCACAATTTGAGAGGAGCATTCTACCACCACAAGAGAGGAAGCCTCAGACCACAACTAAGCAGGATGTGCACCCTGCCACAAATAAACAAGAGCTTTCTGCACATCACAACTAGAAAAAGCACCCCTTCTCATTACAACAATAGAGGAGTCACCCGACTCCTAATTTGAGAAGAGCACTCTACCGCATCTAGAGAGGAGTCCAACTACCACAATTAAAGAGGAGTTACTCTGCCACAACTAGAGAGGTGGCTGCAAACGACAACTACAGATGAGCCGACCAGAGCAAATAAAGAGTGCACCCCCACTGTAATTAGAGTGGAGCCCATGCTGCATCTAGAGTGTAGCCTCCCACACATTGCACTTAGACAGGGACCAGCCTGCACATCACTACTAGATAGGATCTGTCCCACTGAAGCTCCAGAAGAGTCTCCACCACAACTTTAAATGAATCCCAAGTCACATGGTGCAACTCAAGAGACAGGATCCCTAGGCTGTAACAAAAAAAGGGGCCACTGGACCAAATGACTGAGTGGCTCCCCAGCCAAAACTGAAGCAGATTCCCCAGGCAAAACTAGAGTGGTGTTCCCCAGGATATCACACTGAGAGAGAAGACCTTCTGCCTCCAATGGAGAAGAGCTTCTTAAACGAAGTCTAGTTGAGTCCCTCACAACTAGAGAACAGCAATTCCACTAATGTTAGTGAGGAATCTATAGAGCCAAAAGTAGAGAGGACCTCCCCCATAGAGACATGCACACCCCAGCCTCACCCCTCGAGAGGAGCCCTCCACCACAACTTGATAGGAGACCACTGGACATCACATGAAGAGAGGGATCCTTCTTCTGCTAATACAGATGAACCTCATATCACAAGGAGAGAAGAGCTTACACATCACCATTGGAGAGAATTTAAACTCCCGCAACTACAGAGTTGACCAGGACCACAAGGAGAGAGTAGTCCCTTGCCAGCACTAGTTAGTAGCCACACATCATTTCAATAAGATAGGAGCCTCGCCCTCGCCCTCGCCCTCGCCCTCGCCCCTCAAAAGAGGAATCCCGAGATCTCCATTGCAACTCGAGAGGAACTTCGAGTTTCCCGCCACAAGTCTAAACAACACTGAGTTCCCCCTCAACTCGAGATAAGGCCTGATTCCTCTGCAGCAACTTGAATGGAACATGTGGCCCCAGGTGCAGTGTCTGGGGTGTGGTGTCATCCAGAGACTGTGCAGATGTGACCCCAGGTACAGGGTCCGGAGAGAAGTGTCACCCTTGAAACTGTGGAAATATGACCCCAGGTGTAGGGTCAGGAGGGGATCACTCTGGAAATAGTGGTCATTGAACCCAGGTGCGTGGTTTGGGAGGGAGTTAACATGGAAATTATTCACATGTGTCTCCAGGTATAAAGTCTGGGAGGTCAGGGTTACCCTGGACTGTAGATATGTGATCCTAGTTGCTCAGTCTGGTGGGTGGGGTCACTGGACATGTGACGCCAGGTAAGTGTCTGAAGAGGGATGTCACCAATAGACACTGTGGAAGTGTGACCCAAGGTCCAGGGTTGAGAGTGGATCACCCTGGATACTGTGGACATTGTCCCCAGTTATAGGGTCTAGGAGGTGGGGTACCCTAGAGACTTTGGATGTGCGACTCCAGATATAGGGTTTGTGAGGTAGGGTATCCAAGGAGACCCTGGTACAGGTTCTGGGAGGTCGGTTCATTTCTGGGACAGTGAACGTGTGACTTAAAGTGCAGTGTCTGGGGAAGAGGCTAACCCTGGAGACTGTGGACTTGTGATAACATGTATATGGCCTGGGAGGGGGTAACCCTGGAGACTATCTACATGTGACCACAGGTGTAGGGTCTGGATGGGGGGTCACCTTGCGACTATGGATGTGAACCCAGGCGCTGGGTCTGAGTGCTGGGGTAACCCTGGAGACTGTTGACGTGGGATCTCAGGTACAGGGTCTAAGTGGTGGGGTCACCCTGGGGACTGTGGATATGTGACCCAAAGGGCAATGTCTGGGGAAGAGGCTGACTCTAGAGACTGTGGATGTGTGACCCGTGTATATGGTCTGGGAGGGGGTCATCGTGGATACTGCAGACATTTAACACCGGGTATAGGGCCTGGGAGGGAGGTCACAATGAGACTGGCCATGTGACTCAAGTACAGGGTCTGGGCAGGGTTGTCATTCTGGGGACTGTGGACGTGTGACCCCAGATGCAGCATTTGAAGGGGGTCACCCTGAAGACTGTGGACATGTGACACTAGATGCAGGGTCTGGGAGGGGATCACCCTGAAGACTGAGGACGTGTGAACCCAGTACTGGGTCTTGGAGGCGGGGGACCCTGGAGACTATGTATGTGACCCCAGGTACAGGGTCTGGGAGGTGGGGTCACCCTGGAGACTGTGGACATGTTATTTCAGGTGCAGGGCCTGGGAGGGGCCATGGATGTGAGAACCCAGGTACAGGGTCTGGGAGGGTGTCACTCTGGAGACTGCAGATATTTGACCCCAGGTACAGGAAAGATCCCCTGGAGAAGGAAGTGGCATCCCACTCCAGTACTATTGCCTCGAAAATCCCATGGAAGGAGGAACCTGGTAGGCTACAGTCCATGGGGTTGCAAAGAGTCAGACATGACTGAGCAACTTCGCTTCACTTCACCGGGTCTGGGAAGGGAGTCACCCTGGAGAATGTGGATGTGTGACCCAGGTACAGGGTCTGGGAAAGAGCATCATGATGGACACTGTGGATGTGTAAGCCCAGGTACAATGTCTTGGAGGATAATCACAGTACAGACTGTGGACATGTGATCCCAAATACAGTGTCTGGGAGGGGTCACCCTGGGAACCGAAGACATGTGACCTCAGTTACAGGGTCTTGGAGGTTGTTATCCTGGAAACAGTGGGTGTGTGATCCTATGTGTAGTGACTGAGGGGGAGGTTATCCTGGAGGCTGTGGACATGTGATCTCAGGTGCTTGGGCCAGTGTTGTGGGGTCACTCCGAAACCTATGGACATGTGACCACAGGTTCAGCATCTTTGGTGGTGTCACCCTGGAGACTATGAATATGTGACCAGATGTTCAGGGTCTGGAAATGGTGGTCACCCCGGAGACTGTGGAGATATGACCACAGGTAAAAGTTCTGATGAGGTGGGGTTACCCTAGAGACTTGTCATGTGACCCAAGGTACAAGTTCTGGTAAAGTGTGGTCAGTCTGGAGACATGGATGTGTGACTCCATATGCAGGGTTTGGAGGTGAGTTTACCCTTGAAACTGAAAATGTGACCCCAGATACAGAGTCTAGGAGGGGAGTCCCAAAGGAAACTCTGGACATGTGACCCAGGTGCAGGTATTTCAAAGGGGTCACCCTGGAGCCTGTGGACATGTGACCCCAGGTTCAGGGTTTGCTGTGTGGGATCACCGTGGAGACTGGAGTTTTGAAGCCTGGTACAGGTTTTGGGAGGTGGGTTCACGCTGGAGATGGGATATGTGACCCTATGTTCATAGTTTTGGAAGGATGTCACCCTGGACATGGTGGACATGTGACCTCACGTACACTCCATATGTGTGTAGGGGGTTCACCCTGGAGAATGTAACCATGTGACCCCAAGTACAGGGTTTGGGCTGGGGTGTCAGCCTGGAGACTCTGGAAATGTGATTCCAGGAACAATGTCTGGGGATGTGTGCCACCCTATAGACAGTACAAATGTTACCCCAGGTGCAGGTTCAGGAGGGGATCACCCTGAAGACTATGAACATGTGAACCCAGGTGCATGGTCTTGAAGGTGTGGTCTCCCTGGAGACAGTGGACATGTGACCCCAGATAAAGGGTCTTGGAGGTGGGGTCACCCTGGAGAATGTGGATATGTTACCTCAGTTGCAGGGTCTCGGAGGGACTTACTCTGGTGACTGTGGATGTTAGAATACAGGTGCAGGGTCTGGGAGATTTGGTCACCCAAGAGACAGTGGTTGTGATACCCCAGTACAGGGTCAGGGAGGTTGGGTCAGCCTGGAGAATGTGGATGTGTCACTCCAGACAGGATGTGGGGAGGATTGTCACCCTGGAGACTGTGGACATGTAACCCAACATACAGTGTCTGGGAGCATGGTCACAGCAGAGACTGTGGAAATTTAACCCCAGATGTAGTATCTGTGAGGCAAGGCTACCCTGGAGACTGTGGATGTGTGATCCCAGGTGCTCAAACTGTAGTTGTGGGGTCACATTGAAGTATGTGAACATGTGACCACAGGTTCAGTGTCCTGGATGGTGTCACCCTGGAGACTGTTGACGTGTGACCCCAGGTACAGGGTCTGGGAGGATGGTCACAGTAGAAACTGGGGAAATGTAACCCCAGGTGTAGTGTCTGTGAGGGAAGGTTACCCTGGAGACCGGATGTGTGATCTCAGGTGCTCGGACTGTACTGTAGGATCACCCTGAAGTCTGTGGATGTGTGACCACGGGTTCAGTGTCCTGGGTGGTGTCACCCTGGAGACTATGGATGTGTGACCAGATGTTCACTGTCTGGGAGTGGTGATCACTCTAAAGACTGTGGAGGTGTGACCACAGGTAAAAGTTCTGATGAGGTGGGGTCACCCTAGAGACTGTGAACATGTAACCCAAGGTACAAGTACTGGTGAGGTGCAGTCACCCTGGAGGCTGTGGTCGTGTGACCCCAGGTACAGGGTCTGGGAGGTTTGTCACCCCAGAGACCCTGGAAGTGTGACCTCAGGTGCAGGGTCTGGGAAGGGAGGTTACTGTGGAAACTAGAAATGTGACCCCAGATCATGGTGGGGGTGTCACCAAGGAGACTCTGGACCTGTGACCCAGGTGCAGGTTTCTCAAAGGGGTCACCTTGGAGCCTGTGGACCTGTGACCATAGGTGATGGGTCTGGGAGGTGGGGTCACCCTGGAGACTATGTATGTGTGACCCCAGGTTTAGGATCTGCTGAGAAGGTTCTCCCCAGAGACTGACATGTGACCCCAGGTGCAGGGTTTGCTGAGGTGGAGCACCCTGCTGACTGTGGACCTGTGACCCCAGTTGCAGGGCCAGAGAGGATGGTTACCCTGGAAACTGCGGATGTGTGACCCCAGGTATAGCATCTTGGAGGTGGGGTCATACTGGAGACTGTGCAGTTTTGAACCCTGGTATAGAGTCTGGGAGGTGGAGTCAGGCTGGAGACTGGATATGACATCCCAAGTACATAGTCTGGGAAGGGGGTCACCCTGGAGATGGTGGAGATGTGACCTCAGGCATAGAGTCTTTGAGGGGGTTTACCATGGTGACTGTGGCCATGTAACCCCAGGTACATGGTCTAGGGTAGGGTGTCAGCCTGAAGACTCTGGACATGTTACCCCAGGTGCAGGTTATGGAAGGAGGTCACCCTGGAGATTCTGGACGTCTTATTCCAGGTACAGCCTCTGGGTACATGTGTCACCCTATAGACAGTGGAAATGTGACCCCTGGTGCAGGTTCAGGAAGGGGTCACCCTGGAGACTGTGAACGTGTGACCCCAGGTGCATGGTCTGAGAGGTGTTGTTTACCTGGAGACAGTGGACGTGTGACTCCAGGCACATGATCTGGCAGGTGGGGTCACTTGGGGATTGTGGACATGTGACCCCAAATACAGTGCCTGGGAGGGGTCACCCTTGGGACTGAAGACATGTGACTTCAGGTACAGGGTCTGGGAGTGTGTCCCGGGAAACTGTGGACATGTGAACCCAAATGCAGGATTTGGTGGGAGGTCACATAAGAGATTTTGGATATGGGAAACCAGGTGCTGTGTTTGGGAGTCCTCACCCTGGTCTGTGGATGTGTGACTCAAGGTTCAAGGTCTGGCAGGGGTGTCTCCCTGGAAACTGTGCATGTTTGACCCCACATGCAGTGTGTTTGGAGGTGGGTCACCTTGGAGACTGTCAACGTGTGACTGCAGGTGCAGGGTCTGTAAGGGGCGCCACACCAGAGACTGCAGATATTTGACCCCAGGTACAGTCTGGGTGGAGGGTCACACTAGAGACTGTGGAAGTATGATCCCAGGTGCAGGGTCCACTCGAGACTGGACATGTGACACCAGGTGCAGAATTGGGCAGGGGTGTCACCATGGATATTATGGAAGTATGACCCCAGGTACAGAGTCTGGGAAAAGGCTTCAGACTGGGGACTGTGGATGTGTGAACCAGGCACAGGGTCTAGGAAAGGGCGTCAAGCTGGAGACTGTGGATGTGTGAACCAGGTACAAGGTCTGGGAAAGGGTGTCAGCCTAGAAATTGTGGACATGTGAACCTAATTTCAGTGTCTGGGAGGATAGTCACAGTAGAGACTTTAGATATATGACCTCAAGTACAGTGCCTTGGAGAGGACACCCTGGGATTTGAAGATGCGTGATCTCAGGAAAAGGGTCTGGGAGGATGTCAACCTGGAAACTGGACATGTGACCCCAGGTGTAGGTCTGTTAGGAATGGTTACCCTGGAGATTGTAGACATGTGATTCCCGGTGCTCAGACTGGTGTGGTGGGGTCACCCTGAAGTCTGTGGACGTGTGAGCACAGGTAAAGGGCCTGGGGGGTGTTACCCTGGAGACTATGGATGTGTGATCACAGCTAAAAGTTCTGATGAGGAGGGTTCACCTTGGAGCCTGTGGACATGTAATCCCAGGTAAAGGGTCTGGAAGTCAGGCTTACCCTGTAGACTGTGGACATGTGACCTCATGTACAGGGACAGGATAGGGGTCATGTAGGAGAGTTTGGGATATGTGAACCCATGTGCAGTAATTGGGAGTCCTCACCCTGAAGACAGTAGACATGTGACCGCAGGTACAGTGTCTGGGCAGTGATGCCACCGTAGAGACAGTGGAAGTATGACCCAGGTGCAGGTTCTGGAGGGGATCACCTTGGCGACTATGGAAGTGTGACCCCAGGTACAGAGTCTGGGGAAGTGGGGTCACCCTGGAGACTGGATATGTGATCCCAGGGTCTTGGAGGTGAGGTCTCTCAGGGACTGTGGATGTGTGATCCCATGTGCAGAGTCTGGGGAGGGGGCTCATCCAAGAGACTGTGGACATATGTCCCCAGGGACCTGGTCTGGGAGGTGGGGTGACCCTGGAGACTATGAACATGTTACGTCAGGTGCAGGGTCTGGGAGTGGTTTACCATGGAGACCGTGGACCTGAGAACCCAGGTGCCAGGCCTGTGAGGTTTGGTCACTGTGGTCATGATACCACAGTACAGGGGCAGGGAGGTTGGATCACTTGGAGAATGTGGACGTGTGACCCTATGTACAAATCTGGGGAGGACTGTGCTTGGTGGACTGTGGACATGTGACCCCGGATGCAGGTTGTGGCAGGGGGTGTCACAATGGAGACTGTGGACATATGACCCCGGGTTCAGGGTCTGGGAGGGATGTCACCCTGGAGACTGTGGACTTGTGAATTCAGGTGCATGGTCTGGAGGGGGTTTACATAGGAGACTTTGGATATGTGAACCCTGTGCACTGTTTGGGAGTCCTCTCCCTGAAAACTGTGGATGTGTGACCCTGGTTCAGGGTCTGGTAGGGGTGTTACCATGGAGACTGTGGACATGTAACTGTGGACAGGTAAAGGGTCTGGGAGGGGTTCACCCTGGAGACTGTGGATGTGTGAGCCCAGGTGCAGGGTTTGGGAAGCAGGATAACTCCTGGGATTGCTGGCAGGTTATCCAAGGTGCATGGTGTGGGAAAGAGTCACCTTGTAGACCATGGATTTGCAATCCCAGATGCAGGGTCAGGGCCGTGCTGTCACCCTGCAAACTGTGGTCATACGACCCCAGGTACAGGGTCTGGAGGTGGGCTTATCCAGGCGACTGTTGATGTGTGACCCCAGGTAAAGTGTCTGGGGTGGTTTGTCACCCTGTAGACTCTGGACATGTTACCAACATGTAGGGTCTTGGAGGTGGTCACTGTGGAGACTGTGGATGTGTAACCCCAGTTACAGGGTCTGGGAGGGGTAGACCCTGGGGACTGTGGACATGTGATCCCAGGTACATGGCCTGGGAGGAGGTCACCATGGAGACTGGATGACTCCAGGTATATGGCCTGGGTGGTGGGGTTACCCTGGACTGTGGACATGTGATCCCAGTTACTCAGTGTGGGAGATGGGGTCACACTGGAGACTGTGGACGAGTGAAACAAGCACAGTGTTTGTGGAGGGGTATCACACTAGACACTGGAAATGTGACACCAGTTCCAGGTCTAGAGGGTGTCACACTGAATACTGTAGACATGTGACTCCAAGTGCAGGGTCTGAGAAGTGAGATCTCCCTGGAGACTGTGAACATGGGACCCCAGGTACTGGGTGTTGGAGGCAGAGTCACACAGTAGACTGTAGACATGTGGCCCAGGTACAGAGTCTGCGAGGTGGGGTCACCCTGGGGACTTTGGGCGTGTGACTAAATGTGAAGGTTTTGACAAGGCAGCTCTCTCAGGAGACTCTGATGTGTGATCCAAGGTGAATGGTCTGGGAAGGGGTTACCACGGAGACTTTGGACTTGTGACTCCAGGAACAGAGTCTAGGAGTTAGGGTTACCCTAAGACTGAATATGTGACCCTGGTACAGGGTCTGAAGGTGGGCTCATCCTGGAAACTGGAGGTGTCACCCCATGTTTATGGTCTGGGGGTTACCTTGGATACTGCAGATATTTGACCTCAGGGACAGGATCTGCAAGGGGGGTCACCATGGAGACTATGCACATGTGACCCCAGGTACAGGACCTGGGAGAGGTATCATCCAGGGGACTGTAAAAATTTGACCCCAAGTGCAGGATCAGGAGCAGTCACCCTGGAGACTGTTTAAGCGAGACTGTAGGTATAGGGTTAGGAGGTGGGATCACCCTTCAAACTGTAGACATGTGACCCTGGTCCAGGGTCTGGGAGGATGTCACCCTGGAGCTTGTGGACATGTGACTGCAGGTGCAGGATCTGGGAGGTGGGTCACCCTGGAGGTTTGTGACATGTAAACCCAGGTGAAGGGTGTGTGGAGGTGGGTCACCTTGGACACTGGAAGTTTGATCCCAGGTATAGGGTCTGGGAAGGGGGGTTACCCAGGACACTGTGGATGTACCATGTGGACATGTGACCCCAGTTGTAGGGTCTGGGAGCTGGGTTTGCTCTGGAAACTGGAAATGTAGTGTCAGATACATGGTCTGGGAGGTGGGTTCACCCTGGAGACTGTGGACAAGTGGCGGCAGGGTCAGGCTCTTGGAGGTGGAGTCACTATGGAGACTGTGGACCTTTGACCCCAGATGTAGGTTCTGGGAGGTGGAGTCACTCTGTGGAGTGTGGACATGTGCAGGGACTTAAGAGTAGACGTGTAAGCCCAGGTATTGGGTGTTGGAGGTAGGGACACACCGTAGTACCTGGGGACATGTGACCCCAGGAACAGAGTCTGTGAGGTGGAGTCATTATGAACATGTGACTAAAAGTGCCAAATTTGGTGAGGGGGCTCTCCCTGAAGACTCATACTTGGATGTGTGATCCAAGGTGCATGGTCTGAAAGGGGGTCACCATGGAGACTGTGGACTTGTGACTTCAGGTATAGGGCCTAGGAGTTGGAGTTACCCTGCAGACTGTGGACATGAGACCCCTGGTAGAGGGTCTGGTGGTGGGCTCATCCTGGAAACTGGAGGTGTCACCCCATGTTTATGGTCTGGGGGAAGTTACACTGGATACTGCAGATATTTGACCCTAGGGACAGGGTCTGGGAGGGGGGTTCACCATGGAGACTATGCACATGAGACCCCCAGGTACAGGACCTTGGAGAGGTGTCATCCAGGGGACTGTAGAAATGTGACCCCAGGTGTAGGACCAGGAGCAGTCACACTGGAGACTGTTTAAGTGTGAGACAGGTGCAGGATCTGGAAAGTGGAATCACCCTTCAGACTGTAGACATGTGACCCCAGCCCAGGGGCTGAGAAGTTGTCACCCTGGAGCTTATGGACAGGGGACCCAGGTTCAGGGTTGGGAGGGTTTCATCGTGAAGACTGTGGACATGTGACCCCAGGTCTAGGGTCTGGGAGGCAGGTTTACTCTGGAAACTGGAAATGTAATTCCAGGTACATGGTCTTGGAGGTGGGTTCACCCTGGAGACTGTGGATGTTTGAACCCAGGTGTAGGGTCTGGGAGGTAGGGTCACTCTGAGGAGTGTGGAAGTGTAACCCCAGGTGCGGGGACATGAGAGGTTACTCACCCTGGAGTCAGTGACATCTGACCCTAGGTACATCATTTGGGAGGTGAGGTCACCTGGAGATGGTGTACATGTTACCCTAGATGCAGGGTCTGTGAGGTAGGTCACACTAGAGACTGTGGACATGTGACACCAGGTGCAATATCTGGGTAGGGAATCACCCTGTATATTGTGGAAGTATGACAACAGGTACAGGGTCTGTGAGGGTGGTCACCCTATAGACTGGACGTGTGGCCCATGTACAGTGTCTGGGAAAGGGTATCACACTGGAGACTGTGGACATGTGACCCCGGGTACAGTGTATGAGAGATAGGTCACAGAAGAGACTGTGGACCTGTGAACCCAAGACAGTGCTTGGGAGGGGTCACCTTGGGGACTGAAGACATGTGACCTCAGGTACACGGTCTGAGAAGTTGTCACCCTGGAAATTGTGGACATGTGACACCAGGTGTAGGGTTTGTGAGGGGAGGTTACCCTGAAGACTGTGGACAGGTGATCCCAGGTGCTCAAACAGGTGTGGTGAGTCACCCTGAAGTCTGTGGACATGTGACCACAGGTACAGGCTCTGGGGAGTGTGTCACCCTGGAGACTGTGGACTTGTGACCAGAGCTAAAATTTTGATGAGGTGGGGTCACCCTAGACACTGTAGTCATGTGACCCAAAGTAAAAATTCTGGTGAGGTGGGGTCACCCTGGAGACTGTGTACATGTGACCCCACATGTAGGTTCTGGGAAAGGAGGTTACCTTGGAAACTGGAAATGTGATCCCAGGTACAGGTCTGGGAGGGGTGTCATCAAGGAGACTGTGTACATGTGACCCCAGGTGAAGGGTCTGGGTAGGATTTACTCTGGAGACCGTGGACACAAGAAGCCAGGTGCAGGGTCTGGGAAGATGGTCATCCTGAAGACTGTGGTTGTGATACCCCAGTACAGGGTCAGGAAGGTTGGGTTACCCTAGAGAATGTGGATGTGTGACCCCATGTACATAATCTGGGGGGTATTGTCACCCTGGAGACAGTGGTTAGGTGACCACAGGTGCAGGGTCTGGTAGGTGGGTGTCACAATGGAGACTGTGGATGTATAACCCCAGGAGCAAGGTCTGGGAGGGTTGTTACCCTGGAGAATGTGCACGTTTGACCCCAGGTGCTGGGTGTATACAGACGTGTCACCTTGGAGACAGTCGAAATGACACCAGGTGCAGGTTCTAGGGAGGGAGCTCACCTGGGAGACTGTTATACATATGGCCCCAGGTACATGGTCTGGGATGTGGGGTCATCCTGGAGATAATAAACATCAGGTGTAGGGTCTGAAAGGGGAGGTTCCCTGTAGACTGTGGTTGTAAGACCCCAGTACAGGGACAGGGAGCTTGGGTCACCCTGGAGAATGTGGATGTGACACCATGTGCAAAATATGGAGAGTATTGTCACCCTGGAGACTGTGGACGTGTAACCCCAGGTACAGGGCCTGGGATGGAGGTCATGCTGGAGACTCTGGACATGTGACACCAGGTTCAGGATCTGGGCAGGGCTGTCACATAGGACTTTGTGGAAGTGTGACCCCAGGTACAGGGCCTAGGAGGGTGTCACTTGGGAGGCTGAAGATATTTCTTCCCAGGTACAGGGTCTGGGAGAGGTGTCACCCTAAAGACTGTGAACATGTGTCCCAGGTACAGGGTCTGGGAGGTAGGTTCACACTGCACACTGTGGATGTGTGACCCCAAGTGCAGGTTCTGTGAGGTGGTGTCCCCCAGAGACTGTACATGTGACCCTAGATACAGGATCTGGGAGGTGTGGTCCCCCATGAGGACTATGGATGTGTGATTCAAAGTGCATGGTTTGGGGAGGGGGCTCTCCCTTCAGACTGTGGACACGTGATCCAAGGTGCATGGTATGGGAAGGGGTCATCACAGAGACTGTGGACCTGTGAATCCAGATATAGTGTGTAGGACGTGGGGTTACACTGCCAATTACGGACATGTGACCCCAGGTGCAGGGTCTGGAACATGGGGTCACTCTGGAGATTGTGCAGGTGTGACCTAGGTATAGGATCTGGGGAAAAGTGTCACCCTAGAGATTTTGGAAATGTAACCCCAGGTGCAGGGTTGGATGAGAGTCAACCTGGAGACAGTGGTCGTATGATCCCAGGTGCGTGGTCTATGAGGGAGTCACCATGGAGACTATGGACGTGTGACTCTAGGTTTAGGCTCTGGGAAGTGACCCCCTAGGCCCAGGGTCAAAAGGAGGTCACCCAGGATACTGTGGACATGTGACCCCAGGTGCTGGGTATAGAAGGTGCCATCACCCTGGAGACTTTGGGTGTAGGAACCCAGGTGCTGGGTCTGTGAGGTGGGGTCTCCCTGGAGACTGAGTGCATGTGTCCCTCATTTCAGGTTCTGGGAGGTGGGTTCATTTTGGGGACTGTGGACATGTGACCCAAAGTGCAGTGTCTGGGGAAGAGGCTGACCCAAGAGACTGTGGACTTGTGACATGTATATGGTCTGGGAGGGTGTAACCCAGGAGACTATGCACATGTGACTCCAGATGTAGGGAATGGGAGGTGGGGTCATCCTGGCGACTGTGGATGTGTGACCCCAGTTACTGGATCTTGGAGGTGAGGTCACCCTGGGGATTGTGGACATGTGGCTAAAAGTGCAGAGTTTGGGAATGGGGCTCTCCCTTGATAAGGTGATCATATAATCCCAGGTGAATGGTCTGGGAAGGGGTCACTATGGAGACTGTGGATGTTTGACACCAGATATATGATTTAGGAGGTGGAGTTACCCTAGACTGTGGGACATGTGTTCCTAGATGCTCGGTCTGGGGGTCAGGATCACCTTAGAGACTGTGCACATGTGACCCCAGGTACAGTGTCTGTGGAGGGGTGTCACCTAGGACACTGTGGAAATGTGTCCCCAGGTCCAGGGTCGAGAGGGGATCACCCTGGATACTGTGGGCATATGACCTCAGGTGCAGGGTTTAGAAGGTGGGGTCACCCTGGTGTCTTTGGACATGCAATCCCAGATGCAGGGTCTGTGAGGTGGAATATCCCTGGAGACTGTGTATACTTGTCCCCTGATACAGACTCTGGGATGTGGGGTCACCCTGGGGACTGTGCATGTAAGACACAAAGTGCAGTGTCTGGGGAAGAGACTGACCCTGGAAAGTGTGGACATGTGTCCCAGTGTATATGGTCTAGGAGGGGGCCACCATGGATACTGTGGACATGTGACCTCAGGTGCAGGGTTTGGAAAGTGGGGTCACTCTTGGGATCGTTGACAGGTTATCCGGGTGCATGGTCTGCATTAGAGTCATTTTGGAGACTGTGGACATGTGACCCTAGGTGCAGGATGTGGGAGGTGCTGTCACCTCGCACACTGTGGTCATCTGACCCAAGGTACAGTGCTTGGAGGTGGGCTCATCCTGGAGACTGGGACGTGTGATCCCAGGTAAAGTGTCTGGGGTGGTTTGTCACCCTGTAGACTGTGGGCATGTTACCAATGTGCAGGATATGGGAGGGGATCACCTGTAGGAGACAGGCCTACTCAAAGGACTGGCAAAAGAGTTAAGCAATCTTGCTGAGAGGACATGACTCAGCATGTCATTGCTGAAGGAATCCAAGAAGGAACAAAAAACACCTTGAAAGCAGGATGTATGCCTGGGGGTGGAAAGACATCAACAGACTGTTCCTATCTTTGTCACCTGGGAGGCACATAAAGATTAACTAGGTCTTTGCACTTGAGGCAGAAAAAAAGGGATACAAAAATGCTAAATATTAACTGCACAGCATTATCATTGAAGGCCATCTGGCCTGCTATGCTTCTGTAAGCATGTACAAGCTAGTCTCAAAAATTATACAGTATACTAACGCATATATATGGAATTTAGAAAGATGGTAACAATAACCCGGTGTACGAGACAACAAAAGAGACACTGATGTATAGAACAGTCTTATGGACTCTGTGGGAGAAGGAGAGGGTGGGGAGATTTGGGAGAATGGCATTGAAACATGTAAAATATCATGTAAGAAATGAGTTGCCAGTCCAGGTTCAATGCACGATACTGGATGCTTGGGGCTAGTGCACTGGGACGACCCAGAGGGATGGTATGGGGAGGGAGGAGGGAGGAGGGTTCAGGATGGGGAACACATGTATACCTGTGGCGGATTCATTTTGATATTTGGCAAAACTAATACAATTATGTAAAGTTTAAAAATAAAATAAAATTAGAAAAAAAAAAAGTATAATAAAGCAGACATGAGAGATCAGTTTGGGCACCTACACTTCATGGTGGTGTTGGTCCCCTGATTCCCACTGTAACTTTCTTGAATGTTTCTCATTCTTTTGCCATGACACACTTTCAGGAACCTGTGCTGCTGAACTGGACTCAACAGTCACCATGAAGACTATGGATGTGTAAGCCCAAGTTCAGGGACTGGGAGGGGTGAACCTGGGAACCACAGACATGTGACCCCAGGTGTAATGTCTTGGAGGTGGGGCCACTTGGACACTGTGGATGTGTGATCCCAGGTTCATGGTCTGGGAGGAGGTCAACATGGAGACTGTGGACATATGACTCCATGTATAAGTTCTGGGAGGTGGGATTACCCTGGACTGTGAACGTGTGATCCTTGTTACTCGGTATGGGGATAGGGTCACACTGGACACTCTAGACATGTAAGCCCAGGTACAGTTTTTGAGGGGAGTGTCATGCTAGACAGTGTGGAAATGCGTTCCCAGGTCCAGGGTCGAGAGGGTGTCACCCTGAATACTGTGGCCATGTGACCCTAGGGGTAGAATCTGGAGAAGGGTGTCAGCCTGGACTCCAGACATGTTACCCAATGTGCAGGTTCTGGAAGTGGTTCACCCTGGAGACTCTGGATGTGGTCCACAGAGGTGTGTCACCCTATAGACTGTGGTAATGTGATACAGGTACAGAATGGGGAGGGGGTCACCATGAAGACTGTAAAGGTGTGACAACAGGTGTATTGTATGTGAAGTGTGGTGTCCCTGGAAAGATTGGATGTTTGACCTCAAGTGGAAGGTCTGGGGAACTGGGGTCATCCAGGAGACTGGACATGTGACCCCAGGTACAGGGTCTGGGAGTTGGGGTCACTCGGGGACTGTGGACATGTGACCACATGTGCAGATTCTGGGGAGGGTTCTCACCCGGGAGACTATGGACAAATGACACCAGGTACATGACTGGGAGGTAGGGCCACCCTGGAGTTTATGGACATGTTCCCTCAGGTGCAGGGCATGGGAGGGTTCACCCTGGAGACCATGGATGTAGAACCCAGGTGAAGGGTCAGGGAAGTGGGGTCACTCGGGGACTGTGGATGTCTGACCCCATAAGCAGAGTCCTGAGAGGGTGCTGACCAAGGAGACACCAGGTACATGACTGGGAGGTGAGGTGGGGTCACCCCCGGAGACTGTGGACATCCCCAAGATACCTATCACAACTCAAGAGGAGCCTCGAGTGTCTCACTACAACTGGAGAAGAGCCCTGTGTTTTCTACCTCATCTCAAGATGAGGCCCAGATCCCCTGCTTCGTCTAGAGAGAAATTCTGACTTTCCCCATGCATCTGGGGAGGAAAGAGGAGGCCTGCCTCACTTATTGAAACTCGAGAGGAACCCGAGGTTCATGCCTCAAGTCGAAATGATACCGAGTTCCCCTCAACTCGAGAAAAGGCCTCATTCTCCTGCACCACCGTGAATGGAACATCAAGGATCCCATTACAACATGAAGGGAGATCTGACTCCCCTGTTGCACCTCTAGAAAAAGCCCCAGTTCCCCACTTCATCTAAAAAGAAAGTCTGCTACCCTTTATACAACTCGAGAGGAAAGCGGAGTCCCATGCCTCAACAAGAGACGAGGCCTAACTCCCCTGTTGAAACTCGATAAGAACCCCAGATGCCTGTCGCAAGAATAGAAGAACACTGAGATTCCCGCCTCTACTCGAGATGAGGCCCTATTCCCATGCAGGTACTTGAAGGAATCTGGAGAGGCCCCTTGCAACTTGTAAGGAGGCCTGACTTCCCTGAGGCAATATGATAGGTTCGCTGCGGTTTCCATCACAACTCAAGAGGAACCCAAAGCTTGCCGCCACAACTTGAGAAACACCACGATGTTCCCCCCTCAATGCGAGATGAGGCCCATTTCCCCTGCAGTGACTCGAGAGCAATCATATGTTCTGCCTTGCAACTCAACAGGAGACTAGACTTCCCTGAAGCAACAGGAGAGGTTCCCTGAGGTCCCCTGCAACTCAAGAGGAATCCCAAGCTTCCCACCGCAACTCGAGAAAAACAATATTCACTCCTCAACACGAGATGAGGCCATTTTCTCCTTCAGCAACTCGAGAGCAACCCCGAGTTCCCTCTCGAATTTTGAAAGGAGGCTTGATTCCCTTAATGCAACTCAAGAGGTTCCCCGATACCCATCACAACTCGAGAGGAACCCCGAGTTTCCCTCACCAACTCAAGAAGAGCCCCGTGTTCCCCACCTCATCTCCAGATGAGAGCTGATTCCCTAGCTTCCACTCCAGAGGAATCCCGACTTTTCCCTTGCAACTCTAGAGGAGGCCTGTCTCACTGATTGAAAGTCAAGAGGAACCCCACAGGTCCTGCTGCAAGTTGAAAGGACACCGAGGCCCCCCTCAACTCGAGATAATGCCTGATCCCCTGCACCGACTTTAATGGATCCCCGAGTAACCCCTCACAACATGAAAGGATGTCTGACTCACCTGTTGCGCCTATGGAAGAAGCCAAAATTTCCTACCTGAACTCAACAGGAGGCTTGAAAACCATTTTAAAACTCTAGAGGAAAGCAGAGTTCATGCCTCAACATGAGACTAGGCCTGACTCCCCTGGTGAAACTCTACAGGAACCCCGAGATTGCTGTCACAATTGGAGAGGAACCCTGAGTTTCCTGCCTCAATTAGGGATGAGGTGCTATTTCCCTGCAGGGGTTCAAGAGGAATCACTAGGAGTCCCTTGCAACTTGAAAGTAGGCCTGACTTCCTGAGGCAGCATGAGAGATTCCCTGAGGTCCTCATCACTACTCAAAAAACATCACTGGATTCCCCCCTCAATGTGAATTGAGGCCCGATTCCCCTGAAGGAACTCAAGAGCAATCCCACTCTCCATCTCACAACTCAAAAGGAGACTTGACTTCCTTGAGGCAACATGTGAGGTTCCCTGAGTTACCTTTAGAAATCTAGAGGAACCCAAAGTTTCCTGCTGCAACTCAAGAAAAACCGCGAGATTCCCCCCAAACGTGAGATAAGGACCTTTCCCCCTGCAGCGCCTTCAGAGCAATCCTGCATTTCCTTTCGAAACTCGAAAGGATGCTTGAATCCCTTTACGGAACTCAAGAGGTTCCCCGAGATACCCGTCACCACTCAAGAGGAACCCCGAGTTTCATGCCACAACTTGAGAAGAGCCCTGTTTTCTCCACCTCTTCTCGAGATTAGCACTGATTCTCCTGCTTCAACTCAGGAATTCCAACTTTCTGCTAGCACCTCAAGAGGCCTGTCTTACCTATTGAAACCCAAGAGGAACTTCGCGGTTCCTGCTGCAAGTTGAAAGGACACCAACTTCCCCATCAATCAGAGATAAGGCCTCATTCCCCTGGAAAGACTTGAATGGAAACCCGATTATCACCTAACAACACGAAGGAAGGTTTGACTCCCCTGTTGCACCTCTACAAAAAGCCCAAGTTCCCCGTGTCAGTTCAACAAGAGGCCTGACACTCTTTTTCCAAATCAATTGAAAAGCAGAGTTCCATGCCTCAAAACAAGATGAGCCCTGACTCCCTTGTTGAAACTCGATAGGAACCCTGAGAACACTGTCTCAACTAGAGAGGAACCCTGAGTTAACTGCCTTGAGTCGAGATGAGGCCCTATACCACTGCAGCGACTCGAGAAGAACCCAGAAGGACCCTCACAACTTGAAAGGAGGCCTGAATTCCCTGAGGTCACCGTTGCAACTGGAGAGGAACCCAAAGCTTCCAGGCACAACTCGAAAAACACCAGGAGATTCCCCTCTCAATGAAAGATGAGGCCTGCTTCCCCTGCAGTGACTCAAGAGCAATCCCATGCACCCACACACAACACAAAAGGAGACTTCACTTCCCTGAGGCAACATGAGAGGCTTGCTGAGGACCCCATCACAACTTGAGGGCAACCCCAAGCTTCCTTCTTAAACTTGAGAAAAAACACAAAATTCGCCCCTGACCACAAGACGGGGCCCTTTCCCCCTGCAGTGCCACTGCAGCAATCCCGAGTTCCCTCTCAAAATCTGAAAGGAGGCTTGTCTCCCTTTATGCAACTCAAGAGGTTTCCCAAGATACTCAAGCCACTGGAGGGAAACCCCTAGTTTCCCACCCCAGCTCAAGAAGAGCCCTGTGTTCCCCACCTCATCTTGAAATGAGGGCCAATGAGGCATCCTATCTTTCCTTTCCCACCTCTAGAGGACGCCTGTCTCACGAACTGAAACTCTAGAGGAACCCTGTTGTTCTTGCCACAAATCAAAAGGACACCAAGTTCACTCTCAACTCAAGATAAGGACTGAATCCCATACACTGACTCAAATGGAACCCCAAGTATCCCCTCACAACATGAAGGGAGGCCTGACTCCCCTGTTACACCTCTAGAAAAAGCCCAAGTTCCCCACCTGAACTCGACAGGAGGCCTGATACCCCTTTTCCAACTTGAGAGGAAAGAGGAGTTCCATGCCACAAAATGAGATGAGGCCTGACTCCCCTGTTGAAATTCGATAGGAACCCCAAGATCCCTGTCACAACTGGAGAGGAGCCCTGAGTTTTCTGCCTCAACTCGAGATGAGGCTCTATTCCTCTGCAGGGACTCGACAGGAATCCCTAGGTGCCCTTCAAAACTTGAAAGGTTGCCTGAATTTCCTGAGGCAACATGAGAATGTCCCTGCCAAAACTCGAGAGGATCCTTGAGTGTCTCACCACAACTCGAGAAGTTCCCCATGTTCTCCACCTCATCTCGAGATGAGGACCAGTTCCCATGCTTTGTCTTGAGAGGTATTCACACTTTCCCCTCGCATCTCAAGAGGAGGCCTGTCTTATCTATTGAAACTTGAGAGGAACCCCGCGGTTCCTGCCTCAAGTCCAAAGGACATCGTATTCCCCCTCAACTCGAGATAAGGCCTCATTCTCTTTCACCAACTTGAATGGAACCCTGAGTATCCCGTCACAACACAAAGGAAGGGCTGATTCCCATGTTGCACATCTAGAAAAAAGACCCAGTTCCCTCCCTAATCTCGAGAGAAAGCCTGATACCCCTTTAACAACTTGATGGAAAGTGGAGTTCCATGCCTTGCCGGGAGCCGGTGAGGCATTCCACTCGTGACAAAGGTCATGAGGAAGGAGGCTTGACATAAGCAAAGGCAGGATCAAGCCTCAGGAGTCCCCCTGGATATTCTCAAGCATCTGCCCCCCAAAAACCAGAGTCTGCCTACTTTATTGCTTTGTGCTCTCACCTCTGACTTTACTGGGGGTTGTCCCCCACCACCATCTCGCTCTCTCTGTCAAAGAGTTAACTTACAGCTCCAATTAATAAAGTTCCTGGGCAATTAGGAGTGTTTAAATCCAAACCCCTCGGATGGCTCTCTAACTCGCCTGACAAGTTTACCCGGACTCCTAAAGCTATGCATACGATTGCTTACAGTCTCCCAGCCTCGAGAGGCACAGGAAGCTTAAGATATTCAAGTAGCTTAGAGCCTCTCAGAGAGTTAGAAACTGTCAGAATAAGACTAGTAAAGGATTTCATTGATGAGCCAATGCTTGTTGCCAAGTTTTCACATCCCCTGAATTGTATCCTTGAATGTGTATTAATTAATATAGTTGGTATGTAGAAAAAATAAGTAGTGGCCTTGGTGTTAGTAACTTTAGACCCTTAAGGTAATAAATTCTTTCCTTTGTTGTTAACCCATTACACATCCGCCCTATAGGTATGCAATTTTATCTTTGGAAGATGGCACCAAACCTTAAAATAATTACTCTTAGAGAAAATAAGTCTTTGTTGATAAGTCCTTGTCAAGAGTCATAAAATGTTAATAGGCCTTCTGGCCAGAAGATGATGTAAATCACCTAAACCATTTGTATACGATAAATTTGCAGGAAAGAAACCCTGGTTTTTGATAAGGGTCAAAGACTGCTGACTTTGCATCCCCTATTATCCTCTTAACTTAGGGTATATAAGCCCCTGTTGAAAATAAAGCTACGGGCCTTGACCACCAACGCTTGGTCTCCCCATGTCATTCTTCCCTTTAACTTCTGGCTGAAGTCTCCATCTGGAGCGCGGAGGTCCTCTGCGACCATTTATTTGCCTGGGCTTCTAAGACCCACTTGAGAAGGTGTCTGAGGTGGGGCACCTTCCACTATTCGAGAGGGCTCCTGCGGCCTCCGTGGTCAGAGCTAACCTGGTGTCACGGGTTATACTGATTTTCCACGTAAACCAAGCTACTCAGCCTCTTTTCTCCACCTGAATTTTCCTACTGAGCTATCCCCATCCTATTACTCTTTATATCTTTGATAAAATATTTAAATAAATAGGTCGCCTATGCCGTCTCTCCTTCAAATACCCTGGATCAGCCGGGGCTGGACCCTGGCAATGCCTCACCACAAGACGAGGCCTGACTCCCCTGTTGAAACACGATTGGAACCCCGAGGTCCCTGGCACAACTGGAGAGGAAATCTGAGTTTCCCCCGTCAACATGAGATGAGACCCTATTCCATTGTAGTGATTTGGGAGGAATCACGAGGTGGCCCTTGCAACTTGAAAGGAGGTCTTACTTCTCTAAGGCAACATGAGAGGTTCCCTGAGGTCCCCATCGCAACTTGAGAGGAACCCCAAGCTTCCTGCCATTACTCAAGAAACACCACAATATTCACCCCCCAATGTGAGATGAGGCCCATTTCCCCTGCAGCGCCTCAAGAGCAACCCCAAATTTCCCTCTCAAAAGTTGAAAGAAGGCTTCACTCCCTTTAAACTACTGAAGAGGTTCCCCGAGACACCCATTTCAACTCGAGAGGAACTCAGAGTTTCCTGCCACAACTCGAGAAGAACCCCGAGTCCCCCACCTCATCTGGAGATTAGGGCCAATTCCCCTGCTTTGTCTTGAGATGAATCCTGACTTTCCCCTCACACCTCAAGAGGAGGCCTGTTTCAATTACTGAAAATTGAGAGGAACCCCACAGTTCCTGCTAGAAGTCAAAAGGACACTGACTTCCCCCTCAACTAGAGATGAGGCCTAATGCCCAGACTGAGGCACTGACTTGAATGGAACCTGGAGTATCCCCTCACAACATGAAAGGAGGTCTGACACCACTGTTGCACCTGTAGAAAAAGCCCAAGTTCCCAGCGTCAACTCAAGAAGAGGCCCTATTCCCCTGCCGTGACCCCAGACAAATCCCGAGGTGCCCCTTGCAACTTGAAAGGAGGCCTGACTTCCCTGGCAACATAAGAGGTTCCCTGAGGTCCTATTGCAACTTGAGAGGAACCCAAACATTCCCACCGCAACTCAATAAACACCACGAGATTCCCCACTCAATGTGAGTTGAGGCCCAATTCACCTGCAGTGACTCGAGAGGAATCTGGCAATCCTACTTGCACCTTGAAAGGAGACTTGACTTCCCTGAGGCAAGATGAGAGGCTCCCTGAAGTCTCTGTCGCAACTCTAGTGGAACTGCAAACTTCCAGCCTCAACTTGAGAAAAAGCACGAGATTCCACCCTCAATGCGAGATCAGGCCCTTTTCCCCTGCAGCACCTCAAGAGCAATCCCGAGTACCCTCCCCAAACTCGAAAGGAGCCTTGGCTCCTGTTATGCAGTTTAAGAGGTTCCCTGAGATATCCATCACCACTCAAGAGGAATCCCGCATTTCCCCCCTTATTTCGAGGTGAGGGCTGATTCCCCTGTTTTGACTCAAGAGGAATCCAGACTTTCCCCTTGCACCTCAAGAGGAGGCCTGTCTCACCTATTGATACTTGAGAGGAACCCTGCTGTCCCTGCCACAAATTGAAAGGACACCTCATCTCGAGTTGAGTTCCCCCTCAACTCGAGATAAGCCCATATTCCCCTGCAGTGACTCAAATGGAATCCCAAGTATCCCCTCACAAGATGAAGGGAGGTCTGACTCCCCTCTTGCACCTGCAAAAAAGCCCAAGTTCCCCACCTCAACTCGACAGAAGGCCTGACACCACTTTTACAACTCGAGAGGAAAAATGAGTTCCATGCTTCAAAATGAGATGAGGCCTGATTACTCTGATGAAACTCGATAGGAACCCCAAAATCCCTATTGCAACTGGAGTGGAGAACTGAGATTCCCGCCTCAACTGAAGATGAGGACTTATTCCCCTGCAGTGACTCAAGAGAAATCCTGAGGTGCCCCTTCAAACTTGAAAGGAGGCCTGACTTCCCTGAGGAAACATGAGAAGTTCCTAGAGGTTCCTGTTGCAACTCGAGACAAACCCAAAGCTTCTGGCCGCAACTTGAGAAACACGACATTCCCCCCTCAATGTGAGATGAGGCCCGATTCCCCTGCAGTGACTCGAGAGCACACCAGTGCACCTGCTCACAACTAGAAAGGAGACTTGAATTCCGTGAGGCAACACGAGAAGTTCCCTGAAGTCCCCATTGCAACTCAAGAGGAACCCCAAGCTTCTAGCCGCAACATGAGAAAAACCACAGGATTCCCCCCTCAACACAAGATGAGGCCCAATTTCCCTGTAGTGACTCAAAAGCAACCCGCACACCCCCATGCAACTCGAAAGGAGACTTGACTTCCCAGAGGCAACACGAGATGTTCCCTGATGTCCCCATCCGAACTTGAGAGGAACCCCAAGGTTCCCGCTGCAACTCGATAAAAACCATGGGATTCCCCCCTTAATGCGAGATGAGGCCCAGTTCTCCTGCAGCGCCTGGAGTGCAATCCCCAGTCCCTTTAGAAACTTGAGGGGAGGGGTGACTCCTTTTATGCAATTCAAGAGGTTCCCTAAGATACCCATCAGAACACGAGAGGAACCCCGAGTTTCCTGCAACAACTTAAGAAAAACCACGCAATTACCCCCTCATACCAAAATGAGAACCATTTCCCCTGCAGCGCCTCTACAGCAGTCCGGAGTTAACTCTCGAGACTCAAATGGAGGCTTCACTCCTTTTATGCAACTCAATAGTTTCCCCAAGATACCTATCGCAACTCAAGAGGAACTCCGAGTTTCCCACACAACTCGAGAAGAGCCTCGTGTTCCTCTCCTCATCTCAAGATAAAGGCTGATACCCCTTCTTCACTTCAAGTGGAATACCGACTTTCCCCTCCGACCTCAACAGTAGGCCTGTCTCACCTACCAAAACTCGACAGGAACCCCGCATTTCCTGCTGCAAGTAGAAAGCACACCGAGATCCCCCTCAACTCGAGATAAGGCTTGATACTCTTGCACCAACTTGAATGGAACCCTGAATATGCCTTTACAATACAAAGCAAGGTCTGATTCCCTGTTGCACCTGTAGAAGAAGCCTAAAATCCCCAACTCAACTCGACAGGTGTCTGACACCCCTTTTACAACACGAGAGGAAAGCCGAGTTCCATGCCTCAACACGATCCGAGGCCTGACTCCCCTCTTGAAACTCGATAGGAACCCGTGATCCTTGTCGCAACTGGAGAGGAGCCCTGAGTTTGCTGCCCCAACTTGAGATGAGGCCTTATTACCCTGCTGCAACTCCAGAGGAATCCTGGGTGGCCCTTGCAACTTGAAAGGAGGCCTGACGTCCCTGAGGGAACATGAGAGGTTCCCTGAGGTTCTCGTTGGAACTCGAGATGAACCCAAAGCTTCCCGCCGCAACTCGAGAAACACCACGAGTTTCCACCCTCCCTGTGAGATGAGGCCCGATTCCCTGCAGTGACTCGAGAGCAATCCCATGCTCTCCCTCACAACATGAAAGGTTTGCTGAACTCCCCTTCGCAACTCGAGAGTAACCCAAGCTTCCCACTGCAACTCGAGAAAAATCACGAGATTCTTTCATTAATATGAGATGAGGCCTTTCCCCCTGAAGTGCCTCAAGAACAATCTCAACTTCCCTCTTGAAACTCAAAAGGAAGCTTGACTCCCTTTATGCAACTCGAGAGTATCCCCAAGAACCTGTCGCCACTCAAGAGAAACCCGGAGTTTCCCGGCTCAACTTGAAATGAGTTCCTATTCCCTTGCTGTGTTTTGAGAGGAATCCTGAGGTGCCTCTTGCAACTTGAAAGGAGGCCTGACTTCCCTGATGCAATATGAGAAGTCCCTGAGGTTCACTGTCACAAGGGGATAGAAACCCAAAGATCCCACCCACAACTCGAGAAACACCATGAGATTTCCCCCCCTCAATGCGTGATATGGCCCCATTACAATGCAGTGACTCGAGTGCAATCCTGTGCTTCCCCTCACAACTCAAAAGGAGACTTGACTTTCCCAGGGCAACACGAGAGGTTTTCTGACGTCCCAGTCGCAAGTTGAGAGGAACTTCAAGTGTTCCAAGACAACTTGAGAAAAGCCCCGAGATTTCCCCCTCAACGCGAGATGAGGCCCTTTTCACCTGCAACGCCTCGAGAGCAATCCCGAATTCTCTCTTGAAATTCGAAAGGAGGGCTTGACACCATTTATGTAGCTCAAGAGCTTCCCCATGATTCTCGCCACCACTTGAGAGGAACCCGGAGTCTCCCGCCACAACTCAAGAAGTGCCCCTTCTTCCCCACCTCATCTCGAGAATAAGGCCGATTCCCCAGCGTAAACTCATCAGAAACTCAGCTTTCCCCTCGCACATCAAGAGGAGGCCTGTCTCACCAACTGAAACTCGAGAGGAATCCCGCAGTTCCTGGCACAAGTAGAAAGGAAATCGAGTCCCCCCGTAAACTCAAGATAAGGCCTGGTTCCCCTGAACTGATCAACTGGAACCCCGAGTATTCCCTCACAACATGAAGGAGGTCTGACTCCCCTGTTGCATATGTAGAAAAAGCCCAAATTCCCCACCTGAACTCGATAGGAGACCCGACACCCCTTTTACAACTCCAGAGGAAAGAGGAGTTATATGCCTCAAAATGAGATGAGGGCTGACTCACTTGTTGAAACATGATAGGAACTCTGAGATACCTGTGGCAATTGGAGAACAACCCTGAGTTGCACACCTTAACTCGAGATGAGGCCGTATTCAGCTGCAGCAACTCTAGAGGCATCCTGAGAAGTCCCTCACAACTTGAAAGAAGGCCTGACTTTCCTGAGACAACATGAGAGGCTCCCTGAGGTCCCCGTCACAACGCGAGAGGAACCCAAAGCTTCCTGCTGCATCTCAAGAAACACCACGAGTTTTCCCCCCAAATGCAAGATAATGCACGATTCTCCTGCAGTGACTTGAAAGCAATCCCGCGTACACCTCACAACTTGAAAGGAGACTTGACTTCCCTGCGGCAAGACGAGAGGTTCCTGAGATCCCTGTCACAACTCGAGAGGAACCCTAAGTTTCAGGCCACAACTCGAGAAAAACCATGAGATTCCCCCTTCAGTGCGAGATGAGGCCCTTTTCCCCTGCATCACCTCTAAAGCAACCCCGAGTTCTCTCTTGAAACTTGAAAGGGGGCTTGACTCCCTTTACACAACTCAAGAGGTTTCTGACTCCCTTTATGCAACTCAAGAGGTTTTTTGAGATACCTGCCACCACTCAAAAGGAACCCCGAGTCTCCCACCACAACTTGAGAAGAGTCCCATGTCCCCGACCTCATCTCGAGACAAGGACCAATTCTCCTGCTTCGACTCGAGAGGAATACCTACTTTCCCCTAGCACCTTGAGAGGAGGCCTGTCTCACCTAGTGAAACTTGACAGGAACCCCACGGTTCCTGCCACAAATCGAAAGGACCCCGAGTTCCCCCTCAACACAAGACAAGGCCTGATTCCCCTGCACCGACTCGAATGGAACCCAAATATCCCCTCACAACATGAAGGGAGATCTGACTCCCATGTTGAAACTCTAGAAAACGCCCAAATTCCCCGCCTGTTATGGACAGGAGGCCTGACACCCCTTTTACGACATGAGAGGAAAGTGGAGTTCTATACCTCAACATGAGCTGAGGCCTGACTCCCCTGATGAAACTCAACTGGAACCCCGAGATCCATGTCAAAACTGGAGAGGTACCATGAGTTTCCCACCTCAAGTAGAGATGAGGCCCGATTCCCCTGCAGCAAATTGTTAGGAATACGCAGTGCCGCTCGCAACTTGAAAGACTTGACTTCCCTGAGGCAACATGAGAGGTTCCCTGAGGTCCCCATTGAAACTTGAGACAAACCCAAAGCTATCCACCGCAACTTGAGAAACACCACGAGATTCCCTCTTCCAGGCGAGAAGAGGCCCAATTCCCTGGAAGTAATTTGAGAGCAATCCCACGCTCCCCCTCACAATTTGAAAGGAGACTTGACTTTGCTGAGGCAATACAAGAGGATCCCTGAGGTCCCCGTGGCAACTAGAGTGGAACCCCAAGCTTCCTGCTGAAACTCGAGAAACATCACGAGATTCCCCCCTGGTTGAGAGATGAGGCCTGATTCCCCATGCAGTGACTCGAGAGCAATCCTCTGCTCCTCCTCACAATGCGAACGGAGACTTGACTTCCATGAGGCATCATAAGACGTTCCCTGAGGTCCCCGTGGCAACTCAAGAGGAACCCTAAAATTCCTGCCACAACTATAGAAACCAACAGATTCCCCCCTCAACGCAATATGAAGCCCTCTTCCTCTGCAGCGCCTCGAGAGTGATATTGTGTTCCGTCTCAAAACTCGAAATGAGACTTGACTCCCGTTATGCAACTCAAGAGGTTCTCCAAAATACCCATCGCCACTCAAGGGGAACTCAGATTTTCCCGCCACAACCTGAGAAGAGCCCCGTGTCCTCCACCTCATCTCAAGGTGAGAGCCGATTCCCCTGCTTCATCTCAAGAAGAATCCCGATGTTCCCTCGCACAACAAGAGAAGGCCTGTCTCACCTATTGAAACTCTAGAGGAACCCCAAGGTTCGTGTTGCTATTTGATAGGACAGTGACTTCCCACTCAACTCGAGAACCCTGCGGTTCCTACCACAAGATGAAAGGACACTGAACTCCCCCTCAACTAGAGATAAGGCCTGATTCCCCTGAATCAATTTGGTTGGAACTCCGGGTATCCCTTCACAACATGAAGGGAAGTCTGACACCCTTGTTGCACCTCAAGAAAAAGCCCAAGTTCCCCGCCTGAACTTGAAAGGAGGCCTGACACCCCTTTTACAACTCGAAAGGAAACGAATTCCATGCCTCAGCATGAGATGAGGCCAGACTCCCCTGTGGAAACTAAATAGGAACCCCGAGATTCCTGTCAAAACTGGAGAGGAACCCTCAGTTTCCTGCCTCAACTAGAGATGAGGTCATATTTTCTGGCAGTGACTCGAGAGGAATCCCAAGCTCCCCTTGAAACTCGAAAGCAGACCTGACTTCCTGAGGCAACATGGGAGACTCACTGTGGTCTCTGTGGCAAATCAGAGGAACCCAAAGTTTCCCGCCACAAATCGAGAAACACCAAGAGATTCCCCCCTCAATGTGAGATAAAGCTCTTCTCCCCTGCAGGGCCTCGATAGCAATCCCATGTTCCCTCTTGAAGCTCGAAAGGGGGCTTGACTCCCTTTATGCAACTCAAGGGGTTCCCCGAGATACTCACACACCTCTAAAGGAACCCCGAATTTCCCACCACAACTCCAGAAGAGCCCCATATTCCCCTCCTCATGTCGAGATGAGGGCTGATTCCTCTGCTTTGACTCAAGAGGAATCCCGACTTTCCCCTCGCATCTCAAGAGGAGGCTGGTCTCACCAAATGAAACTCAAGACAAACCCCATGGTACCTGCCACAAGACGAAAGGACATCGAGATGATTGTCAACTCGAGCTAAGGGCTGATTCCTCTGCACCGACTTGTATGGAACCCCGATTACCTGTTCACAACACGAAATGAGGTCTGACTCCCCTATTGCATCTCTAGAAAAAGCCCAAGTTCCCCACCTCAACTTAACAGGAGGCTTGACACCCATTTTATAACTCGAGAGGAAAGTGGAGTTCTATGATTCAACACAAGACAAGGCCTGACTCCCCTGTTGAAAGTCAATAGAAACTCCGAGATCCCTGTTGCAACTTGAAAGGAACCCTGAGTTTCCCGCATCAACTCGAGATGAGGCCCTATTCCCCTGCAGCAACTACAGAATACCGAGGTGCCCCTCGCAACTCGAAGGCCCACCTGACTTCCCCGATGAAACAGGAGAGATTCCCTGAGGTTCCCATTGCAACTTGAGAGGAACCCAAAGCTTCCTGCAGCAACTCGAATAAAAAAAAAAAAAAAAAAACATGAGATTCCCCCCTCAATGTGAGATGAGGCCTGATTCCACTGCAGTGGCTCGAGCAATCCTGTGCTTCCATCACAACACAAAAGGAGTTTGAGTTCCCTGAGGCAACACGAGAAGTTCCCTGAGGTCCTCGTAGCAACTAGAGAGGAACCCAAATCTTCCCACTGCAACTCGAGAAACACCGTGACATTCCCCCCTCAACGCCAGATGAGGCCCTTTCCCCTGCAGCACCTAAAGAGCAATTCCGAGTTCCCTCTTGAAACTCAAAAGGAAGCTTGACTCCCCTTATGCAACTCAAGGAGTTCCCCGAGATACCTTTCACAACTGGAGTTGAAACCTGAGTTTCCCACCTCAACTAGAGCTGAGGCCATATTCCCAAACAGCGACTGGAGACGAATTCCAAGGCACTCCTCAAAACTCGAAAGTGACCTGACTTCACTGAGGATGCAGGAGAGATTCACTGAGGTCCCTGTGGCAACTCTAGAGGAACCCAAAACTTCATGCTGCAACTGGAGAAACACCATGGATTTCCCCCTCAATGTGAGATGAGGCCCAATTCCCCTGTAGTGTCTCGAGCAATCTCATTCTTCCCCTCGCAACTCGAAAGGAGACTTGACTTCCCTGTAGCAACACAAGAGGTTCCCTGAGGTGCCATTGCAACTCAAGATGAACCCCAAGTTTCCCGTCGCAACTTGAGAAAAACCACGAGATTCCCCCTTCAACGTGAGCTGAGGCCCTTTTCCCCTGCTGCACCTCGGGAGCAATCTCGAGTTTCCTTTCAAAATTCAATCAGAACCTTGACTCACTTTATGCAACTCAAGGGGTTCCCTGAAAAAACCATCACAACTCAAGGGGAACCCTGAGTTTCCCACAACAACTCGAGAAGAGTCCCATGTTCCCCACCTCATCTCTAGATAAGGGCTGATTTCCCTGCTTCAACACCAGAGGAATGTCAAATTTCCACTGCACCTTAAGAGGTGGCCTGTCTCACCTATTGAAACTTGAGAGGAATCCCACAGTTCCTGTCTCAAGATGAAAGGAGGACACCAAGTTCCCCCTCAACTAGAGATAAGCCCTGATTCCCCTGCACTCACTCAAATGGAACTCCGAGTATACCTTCACAACATGAAGGGAGGTCTGAGTCCCCTATTGTACCTCTAGAAAAAGCCCAAGTTCCCTCCTGAACTCGACAGGAGACTAGACATCCCTTTCACAACTCGACAGAAAAGCAGAGTTCCATGCCTCAACACGAGATGGCTCATGAGTCATGACAACACGAGTCATGCCAGACTCCCCTGTTGAAAGTTGATAGGAATCCCGAGATCCCTGTCACAACTGGAGAGGAACTCTGAGTATCCTGCCTCAACTTGAGATGAGGCCCTATTCCCATGCAGTGACTCTAAAGGAATCCCGAGGTGTCCCTCACAAGCTGAAAGAAGGGCTGACTGACATGAGGAAACATGAGAGGTTCTCTGAGGTCCCCGTCACCATGCAAGAGGAACTCAAACTTCCTGCCACAACTATTGAAACACCACAAGTTTTCCCCTCAATGTGAGATGAATCTTGAATACCCTGCAGTGATTCAAATGCAATCCTGCACTCCCTCTCACTACTTGAAAGGAAACTTGTCTTCCCTGAGGCAACAAGAGGGGTTCCCTGAGGTCCCCATTGCAACTCGAGTGGAACCCAAAGCTTCCCGCAGCAACTCGAGAAAACCCACAGAATTCCCCCTCAATGCCAGATGAGGCCTGATTCCCCTGCAGTGGCTCAAGCAATCCCATGCTTCCCATCGGAACTCGAAAAGAGTTTGACTTCCCTGAGGAAACATGAAAGGTTTCCTGAGGTCCCGGTAGCAACTAGAGAGGAACCCAAATCTTCCTGCTACAACTCGAGAAACACCACGAGATTCCCCCCTCAACGCCAGATGAGGCCCTTTCCCCTGCAGTACGTAAAGAGCAATTTCAAGTTCCCTCTCAAAACTCGAAAAGCAGCTTGTCTCCCTTAATGCACTTCAAGAAGTTCCCCGAGATAACCTTCACAAATGGAGATGAAACCTGAGTTTCCCACCTCAACTCGAGATGAAGCCCTATTCTCCTGCAGGGACTCGAGAGGAATTCCGAGGCACCCCTCACAACGCAAAATGCGGCCTGATTTCCCTGAAGCAACATAAGAGGTCCCTGACGTCCCCAATGCAACTTGAGAGGAACACGAAGTTTCCTGCCACAACTCGAGGAACATCATGAGATTCCCCCCTCAATGCGAGTAGTTTCCCTCTGCAGCACCTGGAGGGCAATCCCTCACTCCCCCTTGCAACTCGAAAGGAGACTTGACTTCCCTGAGGCAAAACGAGAGGTTTGCTGATGTTACTGTCGCAACTGGAGAGGAACCCCAAGCTTTCCATTGCAACTCTAGAAAAACCATGAGATTCCCCCCTCAGCGTTAGTGAGGCCCTTTTCCTCTCCAGAGCCTCAAGAGCAATCCTGAGTTGCCTCATGTGACTCGAAAGGAGGCTTGACTTCCTTTATGCAATTCATGGGGTTCCCTGATATACCAGTCGAAACTCGAGAAGAACCCTGAGTTTCTCGTCACAACTCAAGAAGAGCCCTGTGTTCCCCACCTCGTCTTGAGATGAGGGCCAATTCCCCTGCTTCAACTCGAGAGTAATCCTGACTTTTCCCTTGCACCTCAAGAGGAGGCCTGTCTCACCTTTTGAAACTCAAGAGGAACCCTGCGATTCCCGCCGCAGGTAGAAAGGACACTGAGTTCCCTCTCAACTAGAGATAAGGCATGATTCTCCTGCACCTACTCGAATTGAACCCCAAGTGTCCACTCACAATACAAAGGACTCCCCTGTTGCACCTCTAGTAAAAGCCTAAGTTCCCCACCTGAACTCGATAAGAGCCCTGACACCTCTTTTACAACTCGAGAGGAAAGCGTAGTTTCATGCCACAACATGAGACGAGGCCAGACTCCCCTGTGGAAACTCCATAGGAACCCCGAGTCTCTGCCTCAACTAGAAATGAGGCCCTATTCCCCTGCACCGTCTGGAGAGGAATCCAGACGGTGACTCTCGTAACTTGAAAGGAGGCCTGACTTCCCTGAGGCAACTTGAGAGGTTCCCTAAGATCCCTGTTGCAACTAGAGAGGAACACAATCTTCCCACTGCAACTCGAGAAAAACCACGAGATTCCCCCTTCAATGTGAGATGAGAACAAATTTTTATGCAGTACCTCGAGAGCAATCCCATGCTTCCACTCACAACTCAAAAGTAGACTTGACTTTCCTGAGGCAACACGAGAGGTTCGCTTAGTTCCCTGTTCCAACTCGAGAGGAATCCAAAGCTTCCTGCTGAACTCGAGAAACAACTAGAGATACCCCCTAACGTGAGATGAGGCTCTTTTCCCCTGCAGCGCCTCAAGAGCAATCCCGAGTTCCCTCTTGAAACTCGAAAGGAGGCTTAACTCCCTTTATGCAACCCAAGGGGTTCCCCAAGATACCCACACACCTTGAGAGGAACCTCGAGTTTCCCGCCACAACTCTAGAAGAGTCCTATAGTCCCCACCTCATCTCGAGATGAGGGCCAATTCCCCTGGTTCAACTCGAGAAGAATCTCAATGTTCCCCTCGCAACTCAAGAGGATGCCTGTCTCACCTACTGAAACTCAAAAGGAACTCTGAGGTTTGAGCTGCAATTCAAAAGTATACTGAGTTCCCCTGAACTCAAGATAAGGCCTGATTCCCCTGCACTGACACAAATGGAAACCTGAATATCCCCTCACAACATGAAGGGAGGTCTGACTCCCCTGTTATATATCTAGAATAATCCCAAGTTCCCTGCCTGAACTTGAAAGGAGGGCTGTCACCACTTTTACAACATGAGAGGGAAGTGGACTTCCATGTGTCCACATGAGACGAGGACAGACTCCCCTGTTGAAACTTGATAGGAAATCTGAGATCCCTGTTGCAACTGGTTAGAAGCCCAGAGTTTCCAGTCTCAGCTCAAGATGAGGCCCTATTCCCCTGAAGGGACTCCAGAGAAATTCTGAGGCACCCCTTGCAACTCAAAAGGCAGCCTGATTTCCTTGAGGCAACATGAGAGGTCCCTGACGTCGCCAGCACAACTCGGGTGGAACACAAATCTTCCTGTTGCAATTCGAGAAGCATCAGGAGATTTCCTCCCTCGATGCAAGTTGAGGCCATTTTCCCCAGCAGTTCCTTGAGGGCAATCCCTTACTCCTCCTTGCAACTCTAAAGGAAACTTGACTTCCCTGAGGCAACACGAGAGGTTCCTTGATGTTACCATCTAAACTGAAGAGGAATACCAAGCTTTCCATCGCAACTCTAGAAAAACCACGAGAGTCACCCCTCAACACGAGATGAGGCCCTTTTCCCCTGCAGAGCCTCGAGAGCAATCCAGGGTTGCCTCATGTTATACAAAAAAAGGCTTGACTCCCTTTATTCAACTCAAGGTGTTCCCTGAGATACCAGTCAATACTCGAGAAGAACCCTGAGTTTCTTGACATAACTCAAGAAGAGCCCCCGTGTTCCCCACCTCATCTCAAGATGAGGGCCGATTCCCCTGCTTCAACTCAAGAGGAATCCCGACTTTTCCCTCGCACCACAAGAGGAGGCCTGTCTCACCTTTTGAAACTCTAGAGGAACCCTACAATTCCTGCCACAAGTAGAAAGGACACCAAGTTCGCACTCAACTCGAGATAAAGCCTGATTCCCCTTCACTGACTCGAATTGAACCAAGAATATCCACTCACAATAGGAATTGAGGTCTGACTCTCCTGTTGCACCTATAGAAAAAGCCAAAGTTCCCCCCGCCTGAACTTGACAAGAGCCCTGACACCCCTTTTACAACTCAAGAGGAAAGCAGAGTTTCATGCCTCAACAAGAGACGAGGCCAGACTTGCCTGTGGAAACTCCATAGGAACCCCAAGATCCCTGTTG
The DNA here is from genome assembly GCF_002263795.3 of Bos taurus. Lineage (NCBI taxonomy): Eukaryota > Metazoa > Chordata > Mammalia > Artiodactyla > Bovidae > Bos > Bos taurus. Next base: position 82,354 of record NW_020190851.1, on the reverse strand, counting down.
CAACTGTAGAGGAACCCTGAGTTTTAGCCTCAACTTGAAATGAGGCCCTATTCCCCTGCACCATCTGGAGAGGAATCCCGAGGATGACCCTCACAACTTGAAAGGATGCCTGACTTCCCTGAGGCAATATGAGAGTTTCCCTAAGAACCCCATTGCAACTGGACAGGAACAGAACCTTCCTGCTGCAACTTGAGAAAAACTACGAGATTCCCCCTTCAATGAGAGATGAGGCACAAATTTTCTGCAGTGACTAGAGAACAATAGCATGCTCCTGCTCACAACTTGAAAGGAGATTTGACTTTTCTGAGGCAACACAAGAGATTCGCTTAGTTCCCCATCACAACTTGAGAGGAACACCAAGCTTCCTGCCACAACTCTAGAAAAATCACGAGATTCCCCCCTCAATGTGAGATGAGGCCCTTTTCCCCTGCACAGCCTCAAGAGCAATCCCAAGTTGCCTCCTATAACTCAAAGGCACGCTTGACTCCCTTTATGCAACTCAAGGGGTTCCACGAGATACCAGTCAAACTCGAGAAGAACCCTGAGTTTCCAGTCACAACTCAAGAAGAGTCCCATGTTCCCCACCTCATCTTGAGATGAGGGCCAATTACCCAGATTCAACTCGAGATGAATCCTGACTTTCCCCTTGCATCTCAAGAGAGGGCCTGTCTCACCTTTAGAAAGTCCAGAGGAACCCTGCAGTTCCTGTTGCAAGTAGAAAGGACACTGAGTTCCCCCTCAACTAGAGATAAGGCCTGATTCCCCAGCAACAACTCGAATGGAACTCTGTGTATCATCTCACAATACGAAGGGAGGTCTGACTCCCCTGTTGAACCTCTAGAAAAAGCTCAAGTTCCCCGCCTGAACTTGACAGGAGTCCTGACACCCCTTTTACAACTCAAGAGGAAAACGGACTTCCATGCCTCAACATGAGATGAGGCCTGACTCCCCTGTTGAAATCCGATAGGAATCCCAGGATCCCTGTCTTAATTGGATAGGAACCCTGAGTTTCTGGCCTTAACTCGAGATGAGGCCCTATTCTCCTGCAGCGACTTAAGGCTGCAGGAGTGTATCTGAGGGGGCTGGGTGCCATGTCAGGGTCACCCAGCCAAGGGCACCTGGCACATCCCATGGGCTCCCGGCGAGGAGTGCCAGGCCAGCCCCTGTATTGCTGAATGTCGAAGTTTGGAGCAAAGCTAGCTCCGGCAAAAGGAAGGAAACAGTAACAGGATGCTTTTGCAAGCAGTTGCTGCATAGCCCCGGGTTAGGGCTCCCCGGGAGAAAATGTCAGTTTTACCCCCTAGGCCTGGGATCCAGGTGGGTGCCCAGGGTGTTCTGCCCATAGGATCGGAGCCCAGTGCAGAGAGACCCAGGTGCACGAGCTCTCTCCTGCAGAGCAAACATGATGGAACAGCTGTGTAGAGATAACCTTGATGTTCCCCAGGAGTGTTGGTGACCTCCTTGGGTGCAGGCCCTCAACAGCCATTGTCACCGAAAAATGACCTCCTAGCCAGCGCTTCCCAGCCAGATGTGATACTCAGCCTGCAGGTGGCTGGAGATGCTATCTTCCTTGGAGGCAGGAAAGGCAGCCCAGAAAGTGGGTTTTCAGGCCTCTATCACACAGGAAGTGTGTGGCCCCTCAGATGCCAGATCTCCAGGCCTGCTCCCAGGGCCTCAAATCTCGAGTCAGGGTCAGATGCCTGCCTGCACAATGCGAGCCTTGGAAACACAGTCTTAGGTCAGTGAGGTCCTGCCCATGGAAAAAGATGCTGCAGGAGTGCATCTCAGGGGGCTGAGTGCCTCACAGGGTCACCTGGCCAAGGGCACCTGGCACCTCCCATGGGCCCCAGGCGAGGAGTAGTTGGCTGGCCCCTTGCTAGGCAAAGGCCAAAATTAGGATCAAAGCTAGCTCTGACAGAAGGAAGCAAACAGCAATGGGCAGCCTTTGCAAGCAGTTGCTGGGCTGCCTCTCCTTAGGGCTCCCCGGGAGAAATATGCCAGTGGGGGCCCCTAGGCATGGGATCCAGGTGAGCACCCAGGGTGTCCTCCCCGCAGGATCTGAACCTGGTGCAGACACAACTAGGCTCTCAAGTTCTCTCCTGCAGAGAAAATGTGACAGAACAACCATGTGGAGGTTGCCTGTACATTCCCTGGGAGGGTGAAAGCCCTCCCTGGGCTCGGGGCCACAGGGGCCATTGTCACTGCAAAATGACCTCCCAGCCAGCGCTTCCTAGCCTGGATGTTCATCAGCCTGCAGGTGTCTGAGGATGCTATCATCCTTGGAGGCAGGAAAGGCAGCCACACAGACTGGGTTTTCAGGCTTCTATTGCACAGCCAGAATGTGTATCCCTGACTCTGTGAGCCTTGCAAACACATTCCTAGGTTAGCATGGTCATGCCCATGGTTGAGGAGGCTGTGGGAGTGCGTCTGAGAGGGCCAGGTGCCATGCTGGGGTTATCTGGTCAAGGGCACCTGTCACCTCCCATGGGCCCCTAGCAAGGGGTGTCGGGCCGGCCCCTTGCATGCCCAATGCCAGAGTAGGGAGCAAAGCTAGCTCTGGCGGAAGGAAGCAAACAGCCATGGAAGCCCTTTGCAAGCAGTTGCTGGGCCACCCTGCATTAGGGCTCCCCGGGCGAAAAATGCAATTTGGGACCTCTAGGCCCGGACTCCAGGTGGGCGCCCAGGGTGTTCTGCCTGCAGGAGCCAAGCATGGTGCAGACAGGCCTAGGCTCGTGAGCTCTCTTCTGCAGTGCAAGCATGATGGAACAGCAGTGTGGAGGTTGCCTGGACATTCCCTGGTATTGTGGGAGCCCTCCCTGGTCCCAGGGCCCCAGGGGTCATTTCCACCAAAAAATGAACTCAAATCCAGGTCTTGCCAGCTGGGGGATGTCTCTCAGCCTGCAGGCAGCTAGTGACACTATCATCTATGGAGGCAGGTAAAGCAGCCCCAGGGAATGGGCTTTCAGGCCTCTAGCGTGCAGCCAGTGTGTGGCTGCTCAGACGCCAGACCTCTGAACCTGCTCCCAGGGCCTCAATTCCTGATTAAGGGCCAGATGTCTGACTGCACTCTGCGAGCCTTGCAAACACATTCCTAGATCAGGGTGGTCCTTTCAATGGGTGAGAAGGCTGCAGGAGTGCGTCTGAGGGGGGGCCAGGTGCAATGCTGGGGTCACCGGGCCGAGGGCACCTGGCACCTCCATGTGCCCCAGTGAAGGGTTGAGGGCTATCCCCTGGTGTGCCCAATGCTGTAGCGGAGAGCAAGATAGCAAGGACAAACTTTTTTGTCCCTCTGCATTCCTTAGGATTATATAACAATAATGTATCCTGCTTGAGATCAGTGTCTGGAAAAATCCTTCTGGTTAATCCTGTTATTTTAAGGAGTAAATTATGGGAGTAGGTCCTCTGCTGCTGCTAAGTTGCTTCAGTCATGTCCCACTCTGTGCAACCCCATAGATGGCAGCCCACCAGGCTCCCCATTCCCTAGGATTCTCCAGGCAAGAACAATGGAGTGAGTTGCCATTTTCTTCTCCAATGCATGAAATTGAAAAGTGAGAATAAAGTTGCTCAGTCGTGTCCGACTCTTAGCAATCACATGGACTGCAGCCTACCAGGCTCCTCCGTTCATGGGATTTTCCAGGCAAGAGTACTGGAGTGGGGTGCTGCTGGGAGCCAGCACGGGAGTTCCCACCCATGACAAGGACATGTGGGAGAACCCTGACAGGCAAGGCGAGTCAGGGCTCGAGGACCACCCCCTCGCCCCGGATCTGCCTGAGCGTCTACCCCAAAACCAGAATCTGTCTGTTTTACTATTTTACAACTTTCACCAACTCCTCTGACATTAACGGGGGGCTATCCCTGACCACCTTTCTCTGAAATCAACTTAAAGCTCTAGTTAATGAGCCTCCTGGGCATAATAGGAGTGTTTCAATCCAAACCCCTCAGATGGCTCTCTAACTTGCCTGACAGGTTTACCCGGACTCCTATAGCTATGCATACAATTGTTTACAGTCTCCCAACCCCGAGAGGCAAGGGAAGCTTAAGGTATTCAAATAGTATAGAGCCTCTTGGAGAGTTAGAAATTGTTAGAATAGAACTAGTAGAGGATTTCAGTGTTGAGCCAATGCTTGCTGCCAAGTTTCCACATCCCCTGTATTGTATCCTTGGAAGTGTATTAATTAATATAGTTGGTATATAGAAAAAATAAGTAGTGGCCTTGGTGTTAACAACTTTAGACCCTTAAGGTAATAAATTCTTTCCTTTGTTGTAAGCCCACTGCACCTTTGCCCTATAAGAATGCAACTTTATCTAACACCTTCAGAGGATGGAGCCAAACTTTAAAATAATTACTCTTAGAGAAAATAAGATTATGGTTGACAAACCTTTATCAGAGTCATAAAATGTTAACAGGACTTCTGCCCAGAAGATGATGTACATTACCTAAACCGTTTGTATACAATAAGTTTGCAGAAAAGAAAGCCTGGTCTCAATAAGGATCAAAGACTGCTGACTTTGCATGATTTCACACCCCCTATTATTCTCTATGCACAACTTAAGGTATATAAGCTCCCTTTGAAAATAAAGCTATGGGCCTTACTCAAAGCTTGATCTCCTCGTGTCGTTCTTTCTTGTTTCTTTTTCTCTCCTTTTCTTTTATGTTCTTCCTTCAGGACATTTAATTGTAACGCAGGGGTCCTCTGGGACCACTTACTTGCCTGGATTTCTAAGACCCACTCGAGAAGGTGCCTAAGGTGGGGCACCTTCAGCGATTCGAGAGGGTGCCTGCGGCCTCCGTGGTCAGAGCAAACCTGATGTCAGGGGTTTTGCTGACTTTCCGTGTAAACCAGTTGTAATGAGCCTCTAGTCTCTCTGCTTTGCTATTCTTTTCGCCAACGCCATCCTCCCGAGGGAATCCCTGGATCCAACCAGGGCTGGACCCCAGTAGGGTGCCATTGCCTTTTCCAGGGAGTAGGTCTAGTGAGGTCTTTACAACCTCCAGCCATTCTTTTGATTCACTGTAATAACTAATTAGAGAGTCTATAACTCCAAGGCTTACAGTAGCAATGGGGGTAATCTTTCTGCCCGCTTCTGATGCCTATGTCAGAAGCTTTCTCTATCTCCTTTATACTTTAATAAAACTTTATTACACAAAGCTCTGAGCGTTCAAGCCTACTCTCTGGCCCTGGATTGAATTCTTCTCCTCTGGAGGCCAAGAATCCCGGCATCTTTTTGTGTGTCAGTAACAACCTTTCATCCTGGGGGCTTGTCCAGGATTCTTCAGGACAAGGTAAGGATGCTTGGAGCTCTAGTTCTTTATTCTCCTAGTGAACACATTTTCTGCTGTACTTTGCTAACTCTACGGTGTGCTTGTGTGAATGAATGAATGAAACACCCTGCGCCAAGCAAGTGAGGAGCCCTGATTTTCAGTTCTGCAGCCACCTCATATGGCTTATGGCAGAAACCTGTCAGGGGTTTATACTGACCTGCCAATGCCAAGAGGCACCCAATATCTCCTTTGGGAACCAACCAGAGATAGGCAAAGCATGTGGACTGAACTCTCCTTTCTCAGTCAAACTTTTTGGTCTCTTTGACCATTTCATAACTCCTTGAGAATTAGAAGTACTAACCTAATCTGTAGGATCATAGACTTTCAAGGGACTTGTGACCTATGCTGTTACTGTGTACTGTTACTTAGATCCCAAGCTTGGATTGGTAGTAAGGAAGCACCTAGCCTTGCTAGGCATGGAATGTTTGGAAGCTAGATGGAGCTCTAGCTCCAAGAGCATCTCTGAGGTTAAATGTTACTCAGATTGGAACTACAATGGATTTTCTTTTTCCCTTTGGTAATGCTGGGTCTTAGTGGACCAGAGGACTCTTATACTGGTGTGGTGACGCTTGGAAGGAACATCTTAGTTTTATGTTTGTTTTGGTCCTATTGTGGTCAGGAATATACTTAGGGTCGTGCACAGGCACTCAAGTGAGAAAATGTTTCTCCCAAGTGGTCTTAGCCTGGGAGACATTCCGGAACGTTACTCTGATTGCACCCCAGGTGGCATCAGAGGTAAGCAAGGTTTTAATGGTGAGGAGCTGGACGCCCTCAGGCCTACCCCTGGTCCATCCCCACCTCGTCTGGGTGGTAGAAATGGGAGGGATGAGTATGTCGCTTGTGTCAGTAAGAGACAGACTAAGTCCGACCAGGAAAAAAATGCTTTGGTGTAAAGTCTGTCTAAACCCCATCTAGAGCAGAGAGGGGTGCCTTGGGTAGAAAGAGGGTGCTGGTCGCTTTTTTTCTCTTTTACAGATGGGAGCTAACAATTCCAGCCTCACTCCTTTGGACTGTATCCTGAAAAAAAATGGGATAGATTTGATCCCTAGGGCTTAAAGAAGACACACGTGGTCTTCCTATGTGATACTGCATGGCCGTGGTACCCACTGGAGGATGGCGAATGGTGGCCAGTTGGAGGGTCTCTTAAGTATAATACTGTTTTACAATTAGACTGGTTCCGTAGAAAACAAGGAAAATGGGTAGATGTAGCCTATGTTCTCCCCTTTTTCTCTCTGCAAAATATGCCAGACTTATGTCTTAAGGGTATAGATTTGAGTGTGACTCTTTCAGCTCCTTCCTGTCCTCCTACTTTGCTAGATGAGATGGAGGACAGGAGATAAATAGATAAAGGAAAGCAGATTTATCCAATCTATCCCTGGGATCATATGCACAGAGCAGCCAGAGAGACTGAAGAACAGCCACACAAACTGTTGCCTCTTCATGAAGCATCCACTGGGAGAAATAATCAATCTATGAGAGTTTATAATCCTTTTTCTTGTCAAGAAATAAAAAAAAAGAATCAAGGAGGATCTGGGAGACTATTTAGAGGACCCAGAAAAATACACTAGAGCTTTTAAAGGTGTTACTCTGCTTTATGACCTTACTTGGAAGGATGTGATGTATATCTTGGGGCAAATGCTGACTCCTGACTCAAAGACTTGAGTTTTGGGAAAAGCAGTTGCTTATGGAGATGAATGGTTTTGTAATGAATCAGTAGGGAAGAGGGAGGATGAGATAACTGGCCTCTCCACTGGGAATCAGGCAGTCCCAACTACAGAACCAGACTGGGACTACAACACAGGTAAAGGAAGATGGGATCAGAGTCATTTTGTCAGATGTATTCTTGAAGGACTCAGGCAGGTGCGTGCTAAGCCTTTAAACTATGGCACATGGTCAGACATAAACAGGAGGAGAAGGAAGCTCCTGGCAATTTCCTAGATAGACTGAGAGAAGCCCTTCACAGATTCACTGAAAATGATCCCAAAAGTGAAGAGGGAAAAGTGATCTTAAAAAATAGATTTCTCACTCAGTCAGCTCCAGATATCCCCCGTAAGCTATTAAAACAGGCGTATGAAACATATCAGTCTTTAGATAATCTGTTACAACTGGCTCAGACAGTCTATTATGGTAGGGAATATGAGGAAAAGAAAGAAAGGCAGAAAAAGACAAAGGGACAGTCAGAAGCCCTCAAAATGTCTATGAGAACCGTTCTTAAACAGCCTGAGAAAAAAGCCCAGGGGGACCAAGGTGAAAAAGGATAGGCTTGCTATTACTGTGGAACGGAGGGACACATCAAACGGAATTGCCCTCAAGCATCTAACCCGACCCCAGCTCCATGTCCGGTCTGCAAAGGACCACAATGGAAGAGATACTGCCCCCAGAGGTGTAGGTTTCAGGGGTAGGACTCTAAAGACAATCAGAACTGAAGGTGCCCAGGGGTCCCCACACAAGCTCCAATCCTAATTACACCTGAAGAACCCCAGGTATTAATAACTGTGGGGGGCAAATCTCTTGATTTCGTTTTAGATAATGCAGCAACTTACTGCGTGCTTACTGAAGCCCCTGGTCCATTTACTTCCTGATCCACTTCCATAATGAGGCTGTCTGGACGAACCAAAACGTATTACTTCAGTGTTTCTGTCTGTTGTGACTGGGATTTGGTGCTATTTTTGCACGAGTTTCTGATTGTACCAGAGTCTCCCTCACCTCTTTTGGGGAGAGATATACTGAGCAAGTTCCATGTCTCTGTTTTAATAAATATGGAACCCTCCCTTTTTCTCCCTTTAATTGAACAAAATGTAAATCCTAGAGTATGGGCTGATGGAAAATCTGTGGGTAGAGCACAAAATGCTATTCCTGTAGTTGTCAAGCTCAAAGACCAGCACTTATTTCCACCTAAGAAGCAGTATCCACTGAAACCTGAGGTTAAGGAAGGGTTAAAACCCATCATCAAAAGTTTAAAGGAACAGGGACTATTAATTCCCTGTAACAGTCCGTGCAACACTCCTAGTTTGGGTGTAAAGATATCAAATGGTAAATGGAGACTAATTCAAGATTTACAAATAATAAACAAGGCTGTAGTTCCTTTACACCTATCCTTACACTCTATTGTCTGAAATTCCTGAATGAGCCAAATATTTCTCAGTAATTGATTTAAAAGATGCCTTCTATTCAGTGCCTTTGGAGGAGGAAAGTCTATTTCTATTTGCCTTTGAGGACCCTACGCAGCCAGCTTCTCAGTTAACCTGGCCAGTTTTGCCACAGTGATTTCGTGACAGTCCTCACTTATTTGGACAAAGTCTGTCATGGGATCTACAAAACTTTAATGGCTCCGAAGCAGTGGTGTTACAATATGTAGATGATAGTTTGCTCTGTGCTGAGACAGAGGAAGCTTGTTCACAAGCCTCAGAAGACTTCTTAAACTTTCTGGCAGGCTGTGGTTACAAGGCATCAAAGGAAAAGGCTCAGCTTTGTCAACAATCTGTTAGATACCTGGGCCTAATTATATCAGAAGGGACTAGGGCATAGGCCCTGAGAGAATTAAACCTATACTAAATCATCCCTTGCCTATGACTTTAAGACAGTTGAGAGAATTTTGGGGAATATCAGGCTACTGTCCATTTGGACTGCAGGTTATGGGGAACTTTCCCAGCCTTTATATAAACTTATAGCTGAAACTCAGCAGGCCAAAACCGACAAACTGGTTTGGTCTCCAGATATTCAAAAGGCTTTTAAGGTTCTTCACACTGCTCTGCTGCAAGCTCCCGCTCTGAGCTTGCCCACAGGGTCAGAATTTAAATTGTTTGTCACTGAAAGAAAAGGTGTGGCCTTGGGAGTTTTGACACAAACCCAAGGGCCTGACCAGCAACCTATTGCTTATCTAAGCAGAGAATTAGATGTAATTTCACATGGGTGGCCCCAATGCCTAAGAGTAATTGGGGCAGCAGCTTTATTAGCCACTGAAGCTTTAAAAATAATTAATGGATGAAACTTTACTGTACTGACTTCTCATGATATGAGTAGAATCTTAAATTCTAAGCTTAATATTTGGATGACAGACAGTAGGCTTCTTAGTCATTGTTGTTAGAAGGACCAGTAACTAAGCTTAAAGTCTGTGGAAATTTAAATCCTGCTACTTTCCTTCCTGAGAAGGAAAATGAAACACCTGATCACGATTGTTCCCAATTCCTAACTTTAAACTATGCAGCTCGGGAAGATCTAATGGATATCCCATTAGAAAATCCTGACATGGAAATATTTACAGATGGCAGTTCTTTTGTTTGGGATGGAAAGTGTAAAACAGGTTACGCCATGGTGACTGCTGAACAGGTTTTGGAAGCAAAATCTCTCCCCCAGGGAACCAGTGCTCAGTTAGCATAGCTTGTGGCTCTGACCAGAGTTCTAGAATTAAGCAAAGGGCAGCGGGTAAATATCTACACTGACTCTAAGTATGCTTATTTGACTTTACATGCTCATGCTACAATATGGGAAAAAAAGACAATTTAAAACAGCAATAGTAGAACGTATTAAATATTTCAGAGAGATTGGGAGACTTTTAACTGCTATATATTGTCCTAAAGAAGTAGCTATTATGCACTGCAAAGGACACAACAGGAATGGGAGTAAAGTAGCTGAAGGTAATCAGCTTGGCTGACTGTCAAGCCAAAAAACTGGCACTTTACGAAACCCCTTCACTACAGATGCCCTTGATCTGGACAGGTCCTGTGGAACAGGAAACACCATAATATACTGAGAAAGAAATAAAAATATATGAGAAAAGAGGAGCAAAGATTACTGATAAAGGATGGTTACAGTCTGAGGATGGATGATTAATAATTCCTGAAAATGCTAAATGGAAAATTCTTAAGCTTTCATTTGGGTGCAGAGAGTACTTACCAGATGGCTTCTTCTTTGTTTGAAGGTAAAAATGTAAAGAAAACTTTAAAGGACATTATCAAAAGGTGTGAGGTTTGTCAGAAAAATAACACAAAGTTTAAAAAGCTCACAAAGTCTGGATTACAATGAAGTGGAAAGTATCCTGGAGAGGATGGGAAAATTGATTTCACTCATATGCCAAAAGCTAATGGGTATTCTTGCTTACAAGTTTGGGTGAATGCTTTTACTGTATGGATTGAGGCTTTTCACTGTCATAGTGAACAGGTTAAGGAGGTTATAAAGATTTTAACCCATGTAATTGTCCCCAGGTTTGGGCTGCCATGGAGCTTTCAGAGTGACAATGGCTCTGCCTCAGGGGTTGTCTAAAGCTCTAGGAATAGAATATCACTTACACTGTTCCTGAAGACACCAATCCTCAGGAAAGTTTAAAAAAGCTAATGACATTATCAAAAGACATCTGTGCAAGTTAACTCAAGAGACACAGGACAATTGGATTAAAGTCCTACCCATAGCTTTAGTGAGGGCTCAAACTGCCCCAAAAAAGGAGGGACTGCCCCCCTTTGAATGCATTTATGGAAGGTCTTTCTTACACACAGACATTATTATAGACCCTGAAGCCTTGGAATTAACTAATTATGTAACTCAGCTCTCAGCTTTTCAACAGGCATTAACAGAACTTCGGGTGATGACTCCTGGCTCAGCCTCTGAGTCAAGCAAGCCTCTATTTGAGCCAGGAAATAAAAACATTAGGGTCTGGGGGCCCATCTATTGAGACCCTCTGTGAAGAACCTTACCAGGTTATTCTTTCTTTTCCCACAGCTGTCAAAGTGCCAGGAATTGATTTGTGGGTACATCACACTTGAGTTAAGAGGTAGCACCCTAACCAGAACTAAGTGACTTCATTTTATGTCTTTACTTTCTATGCTCTTACTTTATACTTTTCAGATGGGCCTGATAATCAATGTGAGCCTTCTTCTGCTGACTCCCAAAATCCTGAGTCTGACGTTTGATCCTCAAGACAATGCCTTCTTGTCCTGGGCTCACTCCACGCAGCATTTCACAATCAGTCTAACTGCTGGGTCAGTGGAGCACTCCCGTCTTAATAAGTGGAAGGCTTCCTGTGGTGGACATCTCCACTTCAAGGAAAAGTCTTTCTCCAAGTCTGCAAATACCTTTACAACAATCATATGGGATACCTATTCTTCATCTGATGATATCTAACAACCCTAAAATGGACTGCTGAAACACATTGTACTTTAACTATGGACATAATGTGACTTTTAATTTTGATTATACATTGTCTTGATTCAATGACTATATCGCTACACATAAGGCAAATAGGCCTAGATCTAATGGGTATTTTCCTGACATTTATCAAATATGGGGTGAGGTTATATGGCTAACTCCTGAGAAAGGACTCTAATATCTACTGCCCCTATATGCTGGGAAGAAACAGAGCCATCCCCAAAGTTAGTCAACAACTTAATTATAGTGATTGAAAACACTTGGGATTTTTGCCTCAAGAAATATTCAATGTAATAATTCTTGTGTTTTCCAAACCCAATTCAAGTCCTTTCTTTGTCTGTTCATGGGCTGATTAGGACTGGATATCTCATTCAGCTGGTTGCTCCAAGAGACCTATTGAATATTTGGCTCTTACCTATGGCATGGCTTTGCCCTGGTTGGATAGGGAGGTGCACCCTAGGTCTAGCCTTTACTCATGGCTTTATATTTTCAGAGATTCCAGAAAAGCCTTCTAATTTACCCCACCTTAAAACTCGTGGGCAAGGGTCTATATTTCACTGGTATGATTATTTGGCTGCAGTGTTTGTTCCCTCTTTGGGAACTACAGATACTATGCTACGAATGGATGCTTTGACTACTTTTACTCAAAGACATTACAAGATTCTTAAAAAGTTATTTCAGCTCTTAATGATGAAACAGGCACAAATTTAAAAGCTGGTTTTACAAAACAGATTAGCTTTAGATATTCTGAAAGCTGCACAAGGAGGAACTTGTGTCATTATTCATATCTAATGCTGTACTTATATACCTGATATGAGCACTAATGTTACTCATTTTACTAAACACATAACCAAGATGATTGGGGCCATGGATACTCATGAAGCCTCAATTGCCTCATTTTGGGAGATGTTAACTTGTTCTCCATGGTGGAAAACTATCTTAATTACAATAATTCTGATTGTTCTATTTTGCTGTTTGCTCCCTGCATCTGTAACTGTGTAATTGGAATTGTTCTAGTCGCATGAATGCTTTTAAGTTACAAACGGTTGTCTGAGCTCCTACAAGTGCCACAGCCTCCTCCAACTATTACTTGGGGCCCCTGGATCAGAGACCCTCATATGAGGGTTAGGAAAATATGTTGCCTTAACAATTAGGGACCACAACCCCTGAACAGCAGGAAGTAGTTATAGAACGAAAATGACACCCCTTTCCCTTGGCAACATAATTCTCCTAAAAGAAAAGGGGGAATGAGACAGTCAATTCCTAGGCAGATTGATAAGAAGCCCAGGGGTCCCCAAGGACAGAGGGGTCTGGAATTCTCAAGGAGGAATAAGGACAAACTTTCTATTCCTCTACATTCCTTAGCATTATATAAATTAATGTATCCTGCTTGAGGACAGTCTCTGGAAAAAAAACCTTCTGACTAATCCTGTTTTCTTAAGGTGTAAATTATGGGGAGTAGGTCTAGTGAGATCTTTACAACCTCCAGACATTCTTTTGATTCACTGTAATAACTAATTAGAGACTATATAACTCCATGGCTAACACTAGCAAGGAGGTACTCTTTCTGCTGCTTCTGATGCCTATGTCCAGAGCTTTCTCTATCTCCTTTATACTTTAATAAAACTTTACTACACAAAGCTCTGAGTGATCAAGCCTCATCTCTGGCCCCGGATTGAATTCTTCCCCAATTCAGGAGGTCAATAATCCTGACGTCTATAAGCATGTCAGCAATAGCCTTCAAGAGGAACCCCAAGCCTCCCACCGCAACTCGAGAAAAACCAGGAGATTCCCCCGTCAACGCGAGATGAGGCCCTTTTCTCTTACAGCACCTAGAGAGCAATCCTGAGTTCCCTCTCCAAACTCCAGAGGAGGCGTGACTCCTTCATGCAACTCAAGGGGGCCCAGAGATCCCGTCACAACTCGAGATGAAACCCGAGTTTCCTGCCACAAGTCGAGAAGAGCCCCGTGTTTCCCATCCTCATCTGGAGATGAGGGCCCATTCCCTGCTTCAACTCAAGAGGAATCCCAACTTCCCCTCGCACCACAAGGGGAAGCCTGTGCCACCTGTTGAAACTCGAGTGGAACCCCGCAGATCTTCTGCAGGAAAAGGACCCCAAGTTCCCCCTCAACTTGAGATCATTCATGATTCCTCTGCACGACCTTCAGTGGAACAGTGAGTATCTCTTCACAACATGACGGGAGGCCAGACTCCCTGCTGATCTCGAGAAAAGCCCAAATTCCCACCTGACTCACAGGAGGTCTGCATCCCTTTGACAACTCGAGTGGAAAGCAGCGATCCATGCTCAACACTAGACGAGGCCTGACTCCCAGATGAATCTGATAGGAACCCAAGATGCCTGTCCCCACTGGAGAGTACACTGACTTTACCGATTCAACTTGAGATGAGGCCCTATTCCACTGCAGCAACTCGATAGGAATCCCGAGGTGCCTCTCACAACTTGAAGGAGACCTGAGTTCCCTGAGGCATCATAGCAGGTCCTGAGGTCCCATCAAAAACCCAAGAGGAACACCAAATTTCCAGGCACAAATGGAGAAAACACAAGATTCTCCCTCAACACGTGATGAGGCCCTTTTTCCGCTGCAGCGTGTCGAGAGAAACCCCAACGTTCCCTGTTTATACTCAAAGGGTACTTGACACCCTTTATGCAACTCAAGAAGTTCCCTCAGATACCCATCCTCACTCTAGAGGAATACCGAGTTCCCTGCCACAACTGAAGAAGAGCCCCGTTTTCCCCTCCTCATCTTGAGATGAGTGTCTATTCCCCTGCTTCGTGTGGAAAGGAATCCCGACGTTCCCATCGCACCTCAAGAAGGAGGCCGGTCTCACCTGGAAACTCGAGAGGATCCCCCAGAGTCATGCCACAATTCAAAAGTACACTGATTTCCCCATCCACTCAAGATTCCCTTGCACCTGATTCCCCTGCACTGACTTGAATATAACCCCATCAACTCACAACATGAGGGGAGGACTGACACCCTTGTTGCACCTTTAGAAAAGCCCCAGATCCCTACCTCAACTCGAAAGGAGGCCTCATACCCCTTTTACAACTCAAGAGGAAAGCGAGTTCCATGCCTCAACACAAGACGAGGCCTGACTCCCCTGTACAAATGCCATAGGAAAACCCAAGATCCATGTCAGAACTTGAGAGGCTCCCTGAGTTCCACATCATAACTCAAAAAGAACCCCAAGGTTTCCATGGCAACTCAAGAAAAACCACAGATTCCCCCTTGAACGCAAATGAGACCCCCTTTTTCCTGCAGCGCGTGGAGAGTAATTCCAAGTTCCCTCTCAAAACTGGAAAGGAGGATAGACTCCATTTATACACATAATTTCACTTTCACATCTTACTTTCATGCATTGGAGAGGAAATAGCAACCCACTCTGCCAGGGGTCCAGCCCGGTGGGATCCGGGTATTCGACAGGAGATGGCATCGACGACCTATTTATATAAAATATTCATCAAAGATATAAGAGTAATAGAATGAGATAAGCTCAGTAGGAAATTCCATTGAAGAAAAGAGGCTGAATAAAATTCCAAAGCAGGGAATTTACGTCACCTATGAAGGCCGCAGGCGTCCTCCATTCCTTCCCCAAAGGAGAGGAGACACTTAAGGCCTCCCCGGTTGGATCTTAGAAGCCCAGGCAAAATTAAGTTAGGCTTGATGAGCTTCCCTGCCTCAGAGGAAAGCTTCAGCCAGAAGTAGAAAGAAAGAACGACATGGGAGACCAAGCTTGGTGAACAAGGCCCGCACTTTATTTTCCAAAGTAGTTTTTATACCTTAAGTTATGCATAGAGGATAATGGGGGAAGGGGTAGAGTCATGCAGTAAGCCAGGCTTTCTTCCTGCAAACTTATCATATGCAAAAGTTTAGGTGATTTGCATCATCTTCTGGCCTGGAGGCCTGTTAACATTTTAAGAAACTTATTTTTCTCTAAGGTGATTATTCTAAAGTCAGGCACCACCGTCCAAAAGCATTAGATAAAGTTGCATTCCTATAGGGCAAAGGTGTGGTGGGCTATAACAAGAAAAAGAATTAACTCAAGAGTCCAAGGTTACAAACATTGAGGCTACTACTTACATTTCTATACACCCATTATATCAATCAATACACTGCCAAGGACACAGTAGGTAAGGGATATGGAGACTTAGCAGCAAACATTGGCCCAAGAAGTGAAAAACCCTTTACCAATACAATTTCTAATCAATCTTTTAACTACTCAAAGGAATCTGTGTTTAGACAGTTTAGAACATCTCCTGCCTCTCACAGTTGGGAGGCTCTGAACAATCACATGTGTCCGAAAAACCTATTCAGGCAGGCTAGAGGATTTCCAAAGGAGTTTGTAGGTTGAAACACTGTCACACCCAGGAATTATTAACTGGAGCTGTAAGTTAACTCTTTTTTCAGAGAGAGGTAGTGGGGGACAGCCCCCCGTAAAGTCAGAGGTGTAGGTGAAAGTACAAAGCAGAGAGTAGGCAGACTCTGGTTTTGTGGGTAGATGCTCAAGAATTTCCAGGGGACTCCTGAGGCTTGATCCTGCCTTTGCGTACGCCGAGCCTCCTTCTCATGACCTTTGCCACGGGCAGAGCTCCTGCTCCTGCATCTCCCCTTTTTTATTTCTTAAAACAGCCAGATGCAGCTCAGTCGCGAGCTTCTGAATGTTCTGCCGAAGAATCCTGACAATACAAGGAAGAATGATTATGAGATTAGACAGAATGTTTTTTCCAGAAATAAAGTTAGAGAAGGTGTGAAAAAAGTCATTAGCTACTCCAGCGGTGGTCAACTCCAGTCGAGAGTGTTCCAAGGTTTGTATTTGATTATGAAGTTTCCCTAAGTCCAAGCCAATGTCAGAGCTGTTCCAAACACCTGAGATATGATTTTTGACTGTTTCCCATTCATAATCTGTCTCGTTTACCTTTAAAGATGTCACGCATATCCACCGGTAATTAGTGTGGCAAGACAGCCATTTTCACTTTTAAAGCCTGTAACTCAGTCCCAATATGCATTATTGCCTCTTCCGGGGCATCTACCCTCATCTCCAACTTTCTATCTATAGCTTCCTGTGTTGCTAGAGTTAGAGAAACATTTTTAGACATGGTATCAACAAATTGGGCAGTATGCACTTGTTGAGTCAATGATATTGCTGCCACAGTAACAGAAGTAATTGCTGTTATTAAAGCTGCTATTTCCAGGATAAGCAAGCCCACAAACTGTCACGATTGCATTAAATCCTGTAGTTGTTGTAATACAGCAAGACCAAAATTATCATATCAATAAGTGGTTACATCATAAGATAAGGTGGACGTTGTAACACTACAAAGGAGCAAACATTATATTGAGGGTTTAAACAAGATGAGAGCATGCATTGTTCACAAGTCACTACATTGGGTCCACCAGTGAAAGTCATATGTACATTAAGTTTTCCAGAATCGTTGGTAAAGAGAAAAACATAAGGAGAGGGTAGACAAGCCAAAACAGAATAAGTAGAATTATTTTCTGGTTGGAGTTCGCGCTGCAGCAGCCTTGTCAGTCTCGCCGGGATCTCGATGTTTATCTTGCCTCCCCTTCTGGTGGGCTCCTCTTTTGTGATCGAAGCAATGAGGGAAATGGATGTCTGGGGGACTGCAACATGGCGAATCAGCCTGTCCCGGATCTAAATTGGAGAATCTGCGTCCTGTGGAAAAATAAAAGCACATCCTCGACCACTAGTTAATAATGGGTCAGGACCCTTCCATTGTCCAGAGAGGAGTCCTTCCGTTTAACTAATGGTTTTGCATTCAATTGCTCTGGGCACCAATGGCGAAGCATTGCAGTAGTTCTGGCTGAATCAGTATTTAAAATATTTATTATGCAAGAGCATGTTTCAAGATTGATGGGGAGAACTATACTTAAACTCCCCTTATTTTAATTTTTGAATTTAGATTTTTAATGTTTGATGCACTGTTTCCACAATGGCTTGTCCCTGTGGATTATAAGGGATGCCTGTATTATGTTTAATTTGAAACTTTATACAAAATTCCTGAAAAGACTTAGAAGTGTAAGCAGGAGCATTGTCAGTTTTTAAAGCTTTTGGCCAGCCCAAATATGAAAAACAAGTAAAGAGATGTTGTATCACATCTTTAACTGCCTCTCCGGTACGAGCAGTTGCAATAATAATGTGATAAAAGGTATCTACAGTTACATGAACAAAGGACAGTTTTACAAATGAAGAGACATGAATTACATCCATTTGCCAGAGTATGTTAGGTTTGAGACCGTGAGGATTAACTCCCATAGGTAGACTATTATAAACAGTGGGGCAGTGTAAGCAAGAACGCACAATCTCTCGAGCAGTCTCTCTGGGAGTTTGGAATTTATATCTTAAGGCAGTAGCATTTTGATGATGAAGTAAGTGAGAGGCTCTGGCCTCCTCAATCACAGTAGCCACTGTATTTCTGTGTAACAAGTCAGCCAAATCATTAAAGGCATTTAAAGGGCCAGGCAATCCAGAATGAGCCCAAATGTGTCCAATGAAAAATATTTTATTTGTTTTCCAAATTTGTTGCTGTAATTTAGTTAACAAATGAAATATGGTAGTTTTATTTTCATGCAAAACCGCAGTTTCAATGTGTGGAAACAACCTGACAATATACTGAGAATCAGAATAAAGGTTAAATTCTTCATCTGCAAACATAGCAAAAGCCTCTATAACTGCTGTTATTTCAGCTCTTTGAGCTGAAGTTTCCTGTGTTTCTAAAACTTTCTGATGATTTTTAGTAACTATGGAGGCTTTACCGTTTGCTGACCCGTCAGTAAAGGCTATCTGAGCATTTGGAATAGGAGACTGTTTGCATCTGATGGGAAAAATAACTGGATGTTTAGACATAAAATTCAGCAAAACATGCGAGGGTAAATGATGCAAAATTTGACCACAATAATTTCTATGGCAAT